>NC_083777.1:24733259-25063259 GCF_963514075.1 Conger conger | reverse complement strand
ACACACACACACACACACACACACACACACACACACACAAAGTGTCTTCACAGCACTAAGGAAACAAATACATAATACATAGTGCATGGTCATCGAGGCTCACCTGATTGACCAATGAAAAGCCATTTCTCCTCCACATCCCAGCATGCACCTGGGCACAGAGGACCAGGCAGCGCAGAGGGTGCTCTATCAACATGGGGGGGCTCAGCTCGCTCTGCAGAGAACAGGAGGAAGTGTGTCACTGCGACATTCTGAGAGTAACAGCGTCATACACAGAGGTCAAGGGACAGAGACCAAGAGGTCAAGGGGTGGAGACAGAGGGCAAGAGGAGAAGCCAAATGGAAGGGGGAGGAGACCGGTGTGTGTGCGAGTGTGTTCTCACCAGGGGCAGCTGTTCGGGGAATCTGTAGGCAACCTCGGTCTTACTGAGGAGAACATGCAATCCTGTGGAGACAAACCAAAGCAACTCTTTACACTGCTGTAAACACACCCAAAACACTCCTCCTGTCAAAGCCATAAAAACAGTACCAGCCACAAACATAAGACAGCCTTACTCAATGTAAAAGGCAGGGGGTCATTAACACAAACATGCAGGCACGGGTTTCAGACGTGGAGAACATTCCTTCCCCAGTTCAACATTGGAACACAGAGCACAGAGTGGAGCTGGGCTTGAACCAGAAAGTTCCAGAACTTTCTATTCCAAAGTTGGGGGGGGCTTCTTCTGACTAAGGTACTCAGCCTGACTTACTCAGCTCCTTCTGCCCAACAGGTAATCGACAGTATGTGTGTTGGACGGATAATGGCGTCCGTCGGCGAGGCCGGAAGCCCTACCTGCGAGCAGGCGGGACACGGGCAGGTGGATGCTGACTTTCTCCTGGGACACGCAGTAGCGGATGGTGTCCACCGAGTGTCCGCACATGCTCAGTGTGATGGGCTGCTCGCCGTCGGTGAAGCCACTGTGGCAGTGAGTCAGCGCGGTCAGGCACTTCTTATAGGATTCTACCAGAACCTTCTCCTGAGAACACACAGAGAACAGGCAAGTGAGTCAGCCCGGTCAGGCACTTCTTATTGGATTCTACCAGAACCTTCTCCTGAGAACACACAGAGAACAAATCCTGGAACCTGCCGGTTACTGGTCTGAGGAAACTGTCACCGGTTGTCATAGAGGGTGTGCTTAAATGTGGTGCCAGTTAGTTTGCATCTATGTGTGACTGAACGTGTGTGCAAGTGTGTCGGGGTATCTGTGCGTGAGTGAATGCGTGTGTATGTGTATGTGTATCTGTGCGTGTGCGAGTGTGTGTGTGTGTGTGTGTGTGTGTGAGAGAGAGAGTTAGAGTGTGTGTGTGTGTGTGTGTGTGACTCACGTCTGTAGCACACCACTCCTGCATCATTGAGATGATGTGTGTGAGAGTTAGTGTGTTTGAGTGTGTGTGAGAGAGAGTTAGAGTGTGTGTGTGTGTGTGTGTGTCTGTGTGTGTGTGTGTGTGTGTGTGTGTGAGACTCACGTCTGTAGCACACCACTCCTGCATCATTGAGATGATGTGTGTGAGAGTAAGTGTGTTTGAGTGTGTGTGAGAGAGAGTTAGAGTGAGTGAGTGTGTGTGTGACTCACGTCTGTAGCACACCACTCCTGCATCATTGAGATGATGTGTGTGAGAGTAAGTGTGTTTGAGTGTGTGTGAGAGAGAGTTAGAGTGAGTGTGTGTGTGTGTATGTGTGTGTGTGTGTGTGTGACTCACGTCTGTAGCACACCACTCCTGCATCATGGAGATGATGTGTGTGAGCTTCATCTGCAGGGTGAAGGCCGCCTCCCACTCTGGCTCCATCTCTATGTGCTGGCCCACCTGCCGCACCACAGGGTCCATGCCCTGGAGACGGAACCACAACCACAACCACAGCCACAGCCACAGCCACAGCCACAACCACAAGCACAACCACAACCACAACCACAACCACAAGCACAACCGCATTAGTGTCAGTACAAATACATCAACGTCCCCCAACGCATGCAGACGAACACACAAACCTAGCTTACAGCACAGCTTCCATTTTATTAAAAATCTCCTTCAATTCGATCAGGTAAATTTTCGAAAAGACATCCAAATTCAGAGCAATTCAGCAAAGTAATTGAAATGTTTTTTTCCTCCCCACAGAAATTATTTTAATTCTCTCCTTAACTCAACTCAAATTCCCGCAATTCAATTAAAATCAGATGAGGTCACATCCTGTAAAACACAGTGCTCCTGAGTGGCCCACCTGCATGCACTTCAGCAGCTCCAGAAAGGAGTCCAACCCTTCCAGAAACTTCTCCCTGAGTTTATCAGTCCATTCTGATGGCCGGCTGATGAGGACATACCTGCACAAACAGCAAAGTGTTTCCATGATTAAATGCACAAACCTCACATTTATGAACATTTATTCACAAGCACACACACACAAAGACTTCCTGAACTTAACCTGGACCAACAGACATAATTGCTCCACTCAATCCTGGAGTCAACATTTCTTGGGCACAAACTTGTCCACAAATGCGGCTAACCAATTATACACCAGTATAACTGCCTTGAAAAGATTCACCCCTGTCTACCGTAACTGATATGTGTGACTGTTTGTACAAAATGGCTACCATGGATGCTAAACACAGGTGACAGAGGAGGAAAGGTTATAAAGGCCTTGTGGTCATGCATGGAATAAGACAGCTAGTAGAGAGGCAGACAGCTCGGAGAGAGACAGACAGCTCGGAGAGAGACAGACAGCTCGGAGAGAGACAGACAGCTAGGAGAGAGACAGACAGCTCGGTGAGAGACAGACAGCTAGGAGAGAGACAGACAGCTCGGTGAGAGACAGACAGCTAGGAGAGAGACAGACAGCTCGGTGAGAGACAGACAGCTAGGAGAGAGACAGACAGCTTGGTGAGAGACAGACAGCTAGGAGAGAGACAGACAGCTCGGTGAGAGACAGACAGCTAGGAGAGAGACAGACAGCTTGGTGAGAGACAGACAGCTAGGAGAGAGACAGACAGCTCGGTGAGAGACAGACAGCTAGGAGAGAGACAAACAGCTCAGTGAGAGACAGACAGCTAGGAGAGAGACAGACAGCTCGGTGAGAGACAGACAGCTAGGAGAGAGACAGACAGCTCGGTGAGAGACAGACAGCTCGGTTAGAGACAGACAGCTAGGAGAGAGACAGACAGCTAGGAGAGAGACAGACAGCTCGGTGAGAGACAGACAGCTAGGAGAGAGACAGACAGCTCGGTGAGAGACAGACAGCTAGGAGAGAGGCAGATAGCTCGGTGAGAGACAGACGGCTCGGTGAGAGACAGACGGACAGCGCTACCGGCTGGCGCTCTTACTTGAGGTCCCCGATGAGGCTCTGGACGCGGCGGAACTTGAAGGCTTGCTGTGCGGTGTAGCGCTCGAACTGGAAGCGGCCCTGCAGGTCACGGTGCCGCAGGTGATCCACGAACGTGCGGATGATGGTGGTCATCAGGTTCTCCTCCACGATCAGCATCCGGGCCTGGCAGGTGGGGCGAGGGTCAAGGGTCAGAGTTCACCCTCTCATGGGAGTTAAAAGGTTCACCCTGCCACAGGGGTCACCCTCTCACTGAAATCAGGCGGCAGGGAGTCTCAGAGGCAATTAAACCTGGGGTTGAAAAAAAAACCTCACAGCACGTTGAATTAAATCAGAAGAGCATACAGGAGCCATGGCCAGCTGTGGAGGATAAGTGACTGAGGTAGTTGGTTACAAAACACAGAAACGGGTCAGTGTCTAGATCAGCGGTTCCCAAACTGTGGGTCGGGACCCCATGTGGGGTCGCCTGATTAGAGGATGGGGTCTTCAGATTGTTTTGGAGAGAGAGAGAGAGAGAGAAAAAAAAAAATTGTAATTTTGTGTCTCTTAAAAATATGAGTATAGGCTACTACATGTTGAACATCTGAATGACTGAACTATAACAAAGTGTAATGTATGAGAGGCCATGGTATATTTAGTCACTTATAGTAAATATGTAGAAATGAATTTGGGGTCGCATCAGAATAAAAGTTTGGGAACCCCTGGTCTAGATGAAAGCCACTCCCGGGATATCTCCACAGTGCGGGGGGAGAGGTGAACGTTGTTTTGCTGGGAACTTCAGGCATCCACTTCTGCTCTTCAGCTTTGATCGTTCCTTCCTTCCTTCAGATCTTTTCCCCCAGCACCTCCTCACAGAGAGACAGGATGTTGTCGAAACGCTCTGATGAATGTCTTAGCGGAGACCGTCTGGGGCGGCGTGGACCTCTCCGCCCGCCGTGGGCGGACACACAGACGCGCGCGCGTACTCACCAGGGAAGGCACGGTGAACATTTGCACCGACAGGTCCGTGATGGAGTACTCCCTGTCGTGGTCGTCCTGCACATAGTCTCTCTGCAAGCGCTCATAACTCTGATGGGGGGGAAGCAGAGGAAGAGGACAGAGGGTGTGTATGCGCGCGCGTGTGGGGTGGTCTCAGTACTCACCACTGTGGGGACCGTGAAGAGCTGGACAGACAGAGAGGTCACTGACACTACACGCTCGTGATCATCCTCCATAAAATCTGTCTGGAGGCGCCGGTAATTCTAAACGACAAGGGCGACATTCGTCTCCAGGTCAAAGGCCAGCCGCCGCCCACCCACCTTTCCTTCTCTCAGCCAACCTTTCACCTTTGACCCCCATATCCCCCCCCCCCCACCCCCCCGACCCCCCCGACCCCACATCCTCCTCCCGCCCCACTCTACCCACTCCTCCCCAAAGTCTCCAGGGCGGCCGTGAACGGCCACGCCCTCGGGAGAAGGAGGAACGAGCAGAGTGGCCATTTTGAGGTGGGCTGGGCCAGACGAGCCTGGGGCCCTGCACAGGAGTCAGACAGCAGCAGATCAGATAAGCAGGGGCCCAGGCCAGGGATACAGGAACACAGCAGGGCCGGCGGACTAACGCACAGACCAGACTGCGCGCCACACCCTCCCCCCCCCCCAGCCAGACACACTGCAGCCACCAGCCTGAGGCGACCCCTTCAGAGCAAACAAACCCGTCATCCAGGCTTCACATTTGGCCTACTGAGAGAATCCTTTATATCACAACCCCTACCGCACACTAATACATTTAATCTCATCCATTTTCCCCTTCACAATGGATAAATCTGCCCGCTTTATCATCTCAATGCTGGTCCACTACACTACACAGTGAAGCTCTGATCTATAAAGACTGCGCCTATTCAACGGCAATGACAAAGCAGGCTCACACACAGCACCTCCACACACCCCCACACACACAACAGAGCGGGAGGGGACTCACTTTTGCGAACTGGATGGCGAAGAGCTTCTTGTATTTTGGGTCCATGAGGAGGCTACTCATGAAGAGTTGGTGGTAGACATTTCGTGCGGCTGGGGGGGGGGGGGTGGGGTGAGGGGGGCAGAGAGCAGAGAGAAGGGTCACTTCCTGTCCGATTCCGTGACAGTGGCCGCTTTCTGACCTTCTGCACGTCGGAGGCCGGCGCTCACCTTTCCACATCTTTGAGTCGCACAGCATGAGGGTGTCCACCAGCGAGGAGTACTCGCCTTCCGGGCCTTTCTGCAGGCCCACCTGGCACAGGATCCTCCGCAGCGCGTCTGAGAGAGGGACACACACACACACGTTACCATCACCTGTCACCTGGCATACACACATGCTCAAAGACACAGGCTCACTCGCATACAAAGTGAAGAAATACAGCTGTGCTACAGTATGTTCGTAGTTCAACTGTACTTTTGTTTGAAAGGAGAGGTACTTTATTAAATCTCTGACAGCTGATTGACAGAAGCAGGAAGTGGCAGGTAAAAGAGGAAGCGGGTGGCAGAGCAGCTGACCTGAGTAGCTGATGACGTGTCCCAGCCAGACTAGAGCTTTGAGCGCGAAGCACTGGTGAGCCACAACCGAGGAGTGCATCACCTGCACACGCAGGGGTTTGGACTGCCGACTGGTGTTCCTCTGCGGGGTCATACACACACACGGATACACACACACACACACACACACACACACACACACAGACAAATAAACAGACACACGGACACACACACACACACACACAGACAAATAAACAGACACACGGACACACACGTGGACATGGACGCAGACACAGTGGCACGCACACACAAGGACGCAGACACACAGACACAGACACAGACACACACACACACACACACACACACGAACGCAGACACGCAGACACACACACGGACACACACACGGACACACAGACACGCAGACACACACACGGACACACACACGGACACACACACGGACACACACACACACACACGCAGACATAGAGACATACACAGTTAGCAAATGGATGATCGAGATGGCAGCCTACATGTTAGTCACTCATCTCTTGAGTCACTATATTCACATTATTCTACTGGGTAAGTATAGCCCTGACTTGACTGTAGACTTGAGTGATAAGGAAGAAAACTGTGGAGCAGAGAATGTGCAAAATAGCAGTGACTCTGCATAAATGCATAATGCGCCTGTTGGAAAGTGGATGGATGTGTTCAAAAAAAGCTAACATGACCATTTTAGACTGGAGTGGATACACAGAGAGACTAAATGTATACTATAACATTGCACTGCAATCACTCATTAACAGTGTTACAGGACAACTCAACATTAGTGCATTCCTGTTTAACCATGTGGCTTGCACACTCACCACAATAACTGACTTGGCTTGCTCACAGAACTGAAAGTCCCCGTAACGCACGGATTTCCGACCCTGGAAGACAGTTAACAGGGACAGTTAACATTTTATATGCCGCTTGTGTACACACACACACACACACACACACACACACACACACACACACACAGACCCGCACACGCACACACATAGACCCACACACACACACACACACACACACACACACACACACACACACACACACACACACACACAGACAGACAGACAGACTCTCTCACACAGACAGACAGACAGACAGACAGACACTCACGTCTCGGTCCACTGTGGTGGCGAAGCTCACAGCCTCTTTCTGGGTGCAGCTGACGGCTTTCTGCAGGGTGTAGATGACCTGCTCGTAGGTGTGCACCTCGTCGTTAAACAGCATGCAGTAATACGTGTCCCCTCGCTCCCTGAAAACAGGACCGGCAACAAAACCACACTCGTCAGCAACACAAGTACCATATACCAAGCATCAGCAATGCCAGAAATGGCTGTTAAATCACTTCCTTGGACCCTTAGGATAACTAAACTGCCACAGGCTGCTTGGGCAATAACTGACTGAAGAAGAATTTGTGGGCCGTGCGTGACAACAGACATTGGCCGCGTTTCCCGAACGCGTTAAGAACGTTCTTAAGCTAAGAAAGTTCTTAAGGACCTTCTAATTGACGGTCCTTAAGAACGTTCTTAACGCGTTCGGGAAACGCGACCATTGCCATTTTTCGGCGATGAAGTGAAGTGTTGCTCTGGGCCATACACACACAATCTTTCACTGGATTACAGGACACAGATGTGGCCAAAACTGTGGTATTGCTACTTGCTCAGTTTATTTGATTATTCTACAAGGGTTCAAGTTTTTACCCACGTGAACGCTCTAGCACTTGGAACCGTACATCACACGTGTGTGTGTGTGTATGTGTGTGTGTGTGCGCATGTGCGCAAGTGTGTGTGTACATTTCAGCACACTTGTCCCTGGTTCTGATTTGTACTTTATTGGATAAGAGCGTCTGCCAAATGACTAATGTAACGTGATGTAATGTATTATAGAGCGGTGCAAGTCAGCGGAGTGTGTTCAGGGGGCCGCTCCGGGCCAGCAGAGGGACGTACGGAGGCTCCAGGCCGGGCGGGAGCTCGTCCTCCTTCTCCCAGGTCAGCATGTCCACAGCGTACTTCAGCACGATGGAGAACACGTTGTAGGTGCGCGCGATCATGTCAGCGGACAGGTGAGCCAGAGGGTCCTGCGAACACACACACACACACACACACACACCTGCGTGAGTCTCCGTGCACCTCGCCGCCCCGTCGCCCGGGAGACCAGCCCTAACCCAATCATACGGCACGGGTTCCTATCAATCAACCCATCAGTGCACTGGCCCGGGGTGAAGCACGGCAACCCCCTGGTTACAACACAAAGATCCCGACATCTGGTTTGCCCTCATTACACCTGAATTTTTATGTCACATCATAAAGTGCACTAAACGTACTGAATGCTCACGCACTATGTAGTACAGCTCCAACTATGCAATTAGGGAAGGTCAGATGCGAGTGTTCATAAATTAAATGCATACCTTTGCATCATGCCGTTGCTATTTTATGCCGTTTAGCCTCAGGCTTTATTGCGTTACTTAAGGAGCTGCTGTGCGGAGGCATTTCCTCCTGCAACCCTAATGACAGGAGCTTCCTGTATCCTGACCTGACCAGACCTGACCTGACCTGCTGCAAGGCTGTCCTCACGTAACCTGCTTCCCGTCCAAAGGCCTTTTTGCCAAGTGAATAATAGTGCCATCACTAAAAATACTACTACTACTAATAATACACACAGTCGCTGAAAACATCGGCCAATCAGAACACACCAACCAACCCCTAAATGAGCGAATGGGTCTTTCGCTATTACGGCTGTGGTTACTGGAGACAGGAAAACGTTGGTTACAACCAAAACAGCCTGAAGTGTTCCCCTATTTTACCATATTTTCCGGAACTTTTATTTACTCCATATTACCGCAGCAGTAAGCCGCGTTTGACAGGCTGCTCTGGATAAGGGCGTGAGGTGTAATTAGATCACTCGCCGTCTGTCTGGTTTGTCTGCCTGGTTAGATCTGATTGTTTGTGTGGTTTTCTGGTTTGTCTGTGTGGTTAGATCTGACAGTTAGTGTGGATGTCTGGTTTGTCTGCCTGGTTAGATTTGATGGTTTGTGCGGTCAGATCGATGGTATGTGTAACTGTCTGGTTTGTCTGTGTGGTCAGATCTGATGGTTTGTCTGTGTGGTCAGATCTGATGGTTTGTCTGTGTGGTCAGATCTGATGGTTTGTCTGCGTGGTCAGATCTGATGGTTTGTCTGCGTGGTCAGATCTGATGGTTTGTCTGTGTGGTCAGATCTGATGGTTTGTCTGTGTGGTCAGATCTGATGGTTTGTCTGTGTGGTCAGATCTGATGGTTTGTCTGTGTGGTCAGATCTGATGGTTTGTCTGCGTGGTCAGAACTGATGGTTTGTGTGGTCAGATCTGATGGTTTGTGTGGTCAGATCTGATGGTTTGTCTGTGTGGTTAGATCTGATGGTTTGTGTGGTCAGATCTGATGGATTGTCTGTGTGGTCAGATCTGATGGTTCGTGTGGTCAGATCTGATGGTTTGTGTGGTCAGATCTGATGGTTTGTGTGGTCAGATCTGATGGTTTGAGCGGGACATAACTGTGTGGTATCAGGCCCGCTGGGCTGGGAGGCGCTCCTGGCTCACCTCCTGCGAGGCGTCGCTGATGTTGGGCTCGTGTTTCTGACAGTAAGGGCCCTTCTTCCAGGCCTCCGTATCTCCACAGTCACAGAAGCCCCCTCCCCCAGAGGTTGTCATCTGCAGAACACACACAGGAGTCAGGAATATTGCCACGCACGCACACGCGCACGCACGCACAACAAGCATGCACACACACACACCTGTGTGACACAGAAAATTGGACACAGAAGACAGAAGCCTGAATACAGAACACACACCAAAATCTAAACATTAGGTTCATAGTGCGATGACCCAGTATGAATTACAATTTACCAGACCCACGACAAATACAGATGCGGCAGAATGTGGGCAAATAAACATCAAACACAAATGTCGACAGCAGCGTATGTTTCTGAACCTTTTCAGATGCGGCTTAAGCTTCCATCATAAGCATCTGTTCTGAGCAAAAGGGCACATTTTTTGAAATTTTGTTTTTGCAAACTTCACTGCAGCGGTGACAAAGTCTGGTTTAACCGCCATCCTGTGATTTAAGGACAGGCCCTGCTGGATGCAGACGGCAGTACCCAGCTCACAGTGTGGGATTAGGCTGATCCGGCGGGGATTCTGCACAGCAGCGGGGCACAGCGGTGCGCATTAGCAGCACTCAGACCGGACTGGGACTGCGCAACACGCAGACTGCTGAGCGTGTCTGCGGTCCCACAGTGTGCCCTGCTCCTGGTTCCTCATTCGGCAGCACTGCGCGTGCCCAGTACTGAGAAACACGCCAAGTCACCATACTCAAAATGGCTGTGCAGAAGATGTACATGCGCGTGTATATGTGGGCATACATGTGGGCATACGTGTGTGTGTGTGTGTGTGTGTGTGTATGTATGTATACACAACTGTGGGTTCCTACCCTGTAGCGGTGCTCTTTGTGTACACTTCCCAAGAAGCACTGCATGCAGAGGACACAGGTGGGGTCAGCAGCACATTCCCTGCAGGTGAAAGAGCGAGAATGAGAGACTGAGAGGAGAGAGGGAGGGTGAGGGTGAGCACACGCATTACACAAGCAGAGCGCAGTGCAGTGCAGTGCAGTACAGTACAGTACAGCGGGTGAAATGTTCACTGCAGAACGAGCAACCACAACGGCAACAGCCACCCCCGTCGTCACAGTAACACTGCTGCGTCTGGCACGGTGGTCCCAAGCTCCACGTCACCATGGCGTTGACCTCTGAAGGCCAAGGGACAGATCGGCTCCTGCTGACCCCATTTGCCTAATCCTCACTCAGTCGCCAACTGTGCGGCTGAGTCTCACTAAGTCACACAACAGTCTTTGTTTTATGTCCCGGCTAAAGAAGAAGATTGAGTCATCTGCAGCTTTAACCTATAAGATCCAATGTTAAACCAACACAGTCAAATACCATGTAAGCGCATGTTTTTCAATTGCTTAAAAATAAGTATCGTCACGCTAGTCTCAACAGGCAGCGTCCTATGCATCGTATTGTGAATCATGTGGGAACGCGTTGGGACAGGTGAGGATTCAATAGCAAATACAAATATGTTCTTACTTCATAGACACAGTGACTGCTGACAGCAGAGTTAAAGTAAAGGACAAAACTGTGACTAATCGAGGCAACACCGAAAGTACTGTAGGCGTGTAGAGGACAAGTGCATGGCTGTGTACCTGGGGCGGGTGGGGACGTTTTGTGCAGCCTGTGTGTGTGTGTGTGTGTGTGTGTGCGCGTGTGTGTAGGGAAACTGCACACATGCACACAAGGACAGAGTCTGCATATGCACACGTGCGATTGCGTATCCAAACAGCGTGCATTTGTGTACGAGTACAAATGGAGCCTGTGCAGGTGTCTGTGTATGTGTGTGTAAGTGTGTGTGTGCATGAGGGGAAAGTCCTCATACCTTCAGGAGTAGGGGTGTGTGTGTGTGTGTGTGTGTGTGTGTGTGTGTGTGTCAGGGGAAGGCCCTCATACCCACAGGAGTAGGTGTGTGTGTGTGTGTGTGTGTGTGCGTGCGTGCGTGCGTGTGAGTGTGAGTGTGCGTGTGTGTGTCAGGGGAAGGACCTCATACCTGCAGGAGTAGGTGTGTGTGTGTGTGTGTGTGTCAGGGGAAGGACCTCATACCTGCAGGAGTAGGTGTGTGTGTGTGTGTGTGTGTCAGGGGAAGGACCTCATACCTGCAGGAGTAGGTGGGCTCTCCCACCTTGAAGACATGGCCGCACAGCTGGGAGGGCTGGTTGCTCTGCTCCAGCTTGGCCAGGCCGGTGGACGGATCCTCCCCACACAGGTACCACTCCAGGGGAGCCTGCAGGAGCAGCTGGGCCAGGAGGTCCTCACTTGGAGGGTTCAGGTTGGGCCCCAGGCAGTAGATTTTGGGCACATAACAGGCCAGGTGCTGGTAGACTTCCTTCGGGAGGTCGGTCACTTGGAGCCATTTCTGTAAGTAGAGGAGACAGGACAGTAGTTACTCTTCGGTTGGCCCGGTTACAGTGTTCACCCGCAATAAGTATTTATGACACGTCTGAGCATCTATAATGGGCTCACTAGCCCGAATTACACAACATCTAACATATTAGCCGATTTGCATTCTTAATCTACTCTTGCACCAACTAAGGTATTGACTACTATACGTATGCAGTTTTGCAAGTGGCTCAGGATAAACAGAGGATATTTTGCAACTGATAACCTCCTAAATGTAACGCCAGTGAAAGGCAGACTCTTGCCTAGCATATGCTTAACAGACAAGCAGGGCTGGTTTGTGAGCCCCTTGACGGATTCCTACTTTGTCAGGGTGGTAGAGAATTGAAATCAATCAGCCAGCAGTATGACTGAAATCCCACCTAAAGGGGGATCTTGGAGAAAGGATAATATTGCACAGTGACAGCAGGTGGCCATGACAAAAACCAAAATGGGACTGGATTTTAATTTCAATTCTCACGCCCTTTAGCACTTCAGCCATGTCACCTCCACCTTAACCACAGGTGTGAACTGTCCATGATCGAAGTAAGCTTGAAAGGCAATGAGTGGAATTGCAAAGAAAAACCTTCAAAATCTCCACAAAAAAAATAAAAACAAAGCCCACAGTGGCAAAAATATATACAAATGACATACAAGGACAAATATTCAAATGTTCAAAGTCAAAGACTGCTTTCATATTATTTTTGCCTCCTAATATAAAAGTGTAATTCACTTTGTACATGAAACCTTGAAAGTTTATGAAGTTTGTAATGATTTTCTGACTGTGCTTAAAAGAGACCAGTGGCTGAAGTTAACATTCCAGGCCTCAGCTTTTTCTCAGGCCAATAGGCCCGTTGCACACCCTGCTCAAGGTTCTACACAGCAGCAGTGAAATTTCAGGTATTCTGCCTGCTCGAAGCACCCTGCGTTCCAGACACTATGCAAATCTGCACTCATATCTGCATACCAGCCAACCCCAATCAGCACTTTCAGTATCTGGAGAATACCTGAAATATTAGAATACAACTGAGCAGTTCGCCTGCCAGAATGTAAAAAAAAAAAATCTAACAACCAAATAAAAAGGCAGGAATATGGAAATTCTGGCATATTATATATAATAATATAATATATATAATATAATATTACTGGCATTTGGCAGACGCTCTTATCCAGAGCGACGTACAGTTGATTAGACTAAGCAGGAGACATGCCTGGAGCAATGCAGGGTTAAGGGCCTTGCTCAAAGGGCCCAACGGCTGTGCGGATCTTACTGTGGCTACACCGGGATTAGAACCACCGACTTGCATGTCCCAGTCATTTACCTTAACCACTACGCTACAGGCCACCCCAGCAACAAAGCCAAAAATTATCTGTGTCTGCAAGCATTACGGTGGCACCGACACAAACCAAACATTGTAACCAAGCAGCAGAAAGACCATTGCCCAATAGACTGGTTTGGACTATGTCCTAAGAGTTGGTTGGCTGGGTGACAGATCCATGGAAAGACCACTTCTTCCTTGAACGAGACTTCCAAATTTCTAAATCAAGAAAGGGGCAGTCACCACGGAGCAGCACTGCATGAGACACTGTAAAGCAGAGTCCAGGGGAGAGAGAGCACAGGCACCCGTCTGCACACACGCTCAGCCCACAGTACGCACACGCGCCTGCCTTGGCAGGGTGTCCGGTTTCTGGAGTATTTAAGGCTGCCCCCACAGTGATAGGGGGGGATCCGACCACACCCCTCGGACCCCCCCCCTCCCCGCCTCCCTCACCCCTGCTACCTTATACAGGCACAGGTGTAACACACGACCCAAAACAAAAGAGCCAAATGCAGGGGCACAATAGACAATAGCCGACCATGTGGCACGTGCAGCTGAATTACTGCTGCTCCCACCAACAAAACAATTCCAGTTCACCGATTCCTATTTACCGGCAGCCCCAGGGAATTGATAGCTATCAGTTCCCTTAATAAGTGACCTTTGTGGACAGTGATAGGCTAATTACCCCATACAAACACAGTCCGTTGACTGTTATACAGGAAACCCCCTGTACCCCCCCCCCCCCCCGCCCCCGCCCACACACACACACACACACACACACACACACACACACACACACACACACACACACCCTGCAATACTCAAGGAGCTCAGTACAGGTGTGCTACTCAAATACAGGCAATGTGAGAGCAAACAATGGAAACAGATAGGGATACAACAAGCAACCATAGGGTCAGCACGAGGGGGGACAGAGAAAGTAACCTGTCTCATTTAATATGACACACCTTTTGTGCAACTTGTGTTATCGAATAACATTCAGAGGCAATGTGAAAGGCTGCTTGACAAAGTTAATCAATAGATCTAAAATCAATATTAACAAATAGACCTACTCGCTTTTGCGTTTCGAAACTGACTAAGCCTACCCCCGCACACAAAGCAACGTTTTCACAAGAGCTCTGGCTAGAAGTCCCAGGGGCCACCTGCCACGCTGACCAGTCAGCTTCAACACATATGTTAAGACAAGCTCTAGCCTAAGCGCACTTTCGGAGCTGAAAGGAGGGATTCATTTGACTCTGGGCTCTACAGAGAGTGCAACCTCACCACTCAGCTCTACACGCGAAGAACACACCAGTATGAAATATACAGCCTTAACATTTACATGTATTAACTGAGAATACATGTTCAGAGAGACTTGCAGAATACCCCGTGCAATAAAAGCTAGATAAACAAAAGATAGACGCTGGCACAGAAATGTGCCACCTCTGTTACCCTGCAGAAATGAAGTATCGCCGCATAAAACAGCGAACTAATAAACATACTCGCACAACAGATGCATATCTACTGTGCATCTTATTTAACGCTAGTCAAAATCTGAGCGACTGAATCGTATATCCTTCAGCACTTAAGAGATTTTTAAATGCTCTTATTGCTGTATGGGGGCAAGGCCAGTATTATTCAGTTAATCAACCCACAGTGAACCCCCCACAATCCCCATGCCCTCAGCTAGAATGTACATTGTAGCTAGGAAATACCACCAAGTGCAATGACCTATTAACCTGGATTTAATCACGAACTTTGATGTTGGCCTCCGCAGTGGGCAGTTAATCACCCAGTACAGTTAACTTGCATGCTGAGCCACTCTTGTGCAAGTTAACGTTACTGTACTGTAGCTTGATAGCCTTAGTAACAGCAACTCACACGATCCTCTATTTCATAAACTGAATAATAATCGACTAACGTTATCCCATTCTATCTATGGGTTTACTTTATTATATTGCTGCAACAAAAAAAAAAATGTTGTTTGGCATTTTTTATAATGCACCACATTTAGTTGATAATGCACCAACGCCCAAATAACTAGCTTTTGTCAAATACAAAACGTTAGCTATGACAAATAAAATTCGAAACGCAATATTTTGCAGCTGGTCCTTGGAATCATTCAAGTAATGTTATTCCGCTAATTAGCGATTCAATTTCAAATAAATTACAGAACTAGTCGGTGTTCACAAATTTCAATAATAAAGCAGATAACGTTAGTATACTAGCTTTCCAGTCCTCGTCAGCCACTTTTACGAATGTACCCATCTGTATCGCGATTAGGTAACATTATGTGGGTTGCTAGTGATCGTGTCGTCCTAGTAACAGCCTGCTAGCTAGGTACATCATTGTTAGCTAAGGCTTTGTTGATTTTGCCATTGGGGATTTCGAGCTAACAATGACAACAGCAGTTTAATTTCAGTGGTGCAAAATGTATATCTGGTGAGATAACGCTAGTACAAATAAACAAGTACAGCCACGTATATAGCCATCGGAAATAGTTAGCTAGCTAGCGTTCATGTTTCCCATCTTAACGTTTAGCTGTTGAATATCTAGTTCGTAGCTAGAGCACATCAACAGTTGAAGTCCTGTCATGCCAGAAAATGGTTCGCTAATTTTCAGACTATTGCGAAATGCAAAGCATTGTAGTCCTTATTGTATCGCTACCAGCTAACATTAGCTAACAATATTGTTTTCGTTGGCAGGCTGCTACACAGTAGGAAAGGGCCGCGAACACGAAAACAAGTAAAATTGAGAAAATTATGAATATTCATCGTGTTGTACAAGTTTGATATTTTCCAATCTCCTTGGTATTACACAGCAGACCCACATATTATGAATATGAATACTGTCGCATACCAAAGCGGTGTCCTTGGCAGAGAAATCCAGGAATTCGCTAGCGTTACACAGAGCGGACGGTACTTCGCGATCCGATTCGGCCGCCGCCATCTTCACTACTCCAGCTAGCAGACGAGGTGCAGGAAGCGGAAATCAGCCGTTCGCCGAACATCCGTGAAAGCGAAGAAACTTTTCAGCTGAGTAATGGAAAACATTTAGCTGTTGCTTTGAAAGATAATCCGTCGACTGTTTGCATTACCTCATTGCATGGTCATGCTGGGAAATGTGTCCTTCATCACAGTCACACTTTAATTTTAACAGGGCAATGCTTTTGGAAATCGTCACAAGTTATTTCACTATTATTTGTAAATATTGATTTAAGTGAAAGAATGACACAGCATTCTGGAGCAAGGCAGTAGTGCAGGTGAAGGTTTGTACAGTTTTCCCCTCTAAAATGTGTATTTGGCGAATGAAGGCATCCCGTGCCTTGTGGCTTTCATTAAAAAAATAGATAATAAAGGATGAAATGATTCAAGTTCACATGTGTAATCATTAAAGGCTTTGGCCATTTATTGCAATGTATCTGCAGGAGAATGTGTGATAATCATTTTTGTGCAAAATGGTGGCAGTGCATCACATATGGACACAAGAAACCTCATTATACACATACTGATCTTACTGCATGATGCTTTCTATGTTTTATTTGGCAGTAAACAAGGAATCCCTCTTTCCTGCCCCTATTCACCTTGCAGTCCACCAGCTGAGCTGTGTAGTTCTTGCGTCCAGAGGAGTACACTTAATGCACAGCCAGTGCAGGCAGAGTGCAACTGTCTGCAGGTGATCAACCAGCTGGTGGGCCATGAGATACAGGCAACCCTGCTGACTGAACCCAGCCCCTCAATCAGCAGGTTTCTCAAAGGCTGCCTTGTATGGATTGTGAACATGGTGGAACAAGTCGAGCTGAAGATATAGAGATACAGGCTTATAGAGCTGATTGACAGCAAGTTCTAATTATTGAGCCTTGGCAGAACCAACAGAGAGAGCCAGAACGGAAAAAGGAGTAATCTGATATTGTGACTAAATGCAAAAAGAGGTTCCCTGTTTGGCAGTCTTTTTGTTCTACAATCTGCACAGCTGCTGATGAGCTAACAAGCCGCAGTATGGGGTCCCCAGCTCTTTAATATAATGAAGTTGTAAACTATTGGCCACTAGAATCGGAGTGGAAAGTGACCGTGCGCTGTGGCCCAACTGGAGAAAAAGGCTGCCTTTGTTTCCCAGGTGTGACATCTGGTGTGTCTGTGTTATTGCTTGGTTGGGTTGCCCCTGGCCTTGGGACGGCTAAAGTGGGGCAGAAAAACAAACTCCAGGAGCTGGAATAGACCCAGAGAAAGACGCAATGGGGAGTCCTGCAGAGCCCGGTTGCTTTTTCCACACAGAATGTCTGCCAAACCATGTGACTGTGGGAATGTCACTTAGGTGAAGTGCTGGAGCCACCCGCTCTGTCTCTTGATTGCGGTTCTGTTTGTCCCTTACATCAGGGAACCTGATGGTCCTCCAGGGTCAAGAACTACTGGTTTTATACCGTCGTTTTACCTGGGAGTCAGGTGAGAAGACAGTCTGGCCAATCAGTAGCACTAATTCCTCAGTTCATTACCCGGGAGAAAGAAAAACCAGGGGTGGATTTGGATTTGGATTTGAGGGCCAGATTACATTTACATTTACATTTTTGTCATTTAGCAGACACTTTTAATCCAAAGCGACTTACAAGTGCATATGTTCTTCCACAAGTTAAAGCATCACACCCATAGCTAGTAAAATACACATGAAGTGTTGTTCTAAACATATAGTCATCATATGTGCAATTTTTTTTATCTTTTTTGGGGGGTTAGACAAGAGGGATAGGGATATCAGAAAGGGGGGCGGGGGAAATCAGGAGGGAGGACTAAGGTATAGTTTGAAAAGGTGTGTTTTTAGTCTGCGTCAAAATAGGGGGAGGGATTCTGCTGTCCTGACAGTGGTAGGCAAGTCATTCCACCACTGAGGCACCAGAGCGAAAAACAGGCGTGAACGTGCAGCTTGACCGCCAAGTGCTCGTAGAGAGGGAACCATAAGGCGACCAGAGCTGGCAGACCGGAGTGGTCTAGCTGGGGAGTAGGGAGTGATTAAAGATTGTATATATGGTGGGGCAGTCCCCTTAGCAGCCGTACGGGAGGAGGAAACTACAAAGTCCTCAACAGAGGTTGATTGTCGGAGAGGACTTAGCAGGGATGTTGAGAAGCTCAGTTTTGGCAGGATTAAGCTTCAGGTGGTGGGAAGTCATCCACGCAGAGATATCAGCCAAGCAGGCAGAGATCTGTGTGGTGACCTGGGTATTGGGGGGGAAGGAAATAAAGAGTTGGGTGTCATTGGCGTAAGAGTGGTAAGAAAAGCCGTGGGAAGACATAACAGAACCAAGAGACATGGTGTATAGCGAGGACTCCAGTTTGTAGGGGGTGAGGGTCAGAGACTGAACCCCTCCAAGTCACCTGGTAGGAACGACCAGAGAGGTAGGAGGAAAACCAAGCAAGTGCAGACCCTGTGACACCCATCTCAGACAGCGATGACAGCAGAATCTCATGGTTGACTGTATCGAAGGCGGCCGACAGGTCGAGGAAGATGAGGACAGAGGAGAGGGATTTGGCTTTAGCAGAGTGGAGTGCCTCAGTGACCGCAAGCAGGGCGAACTCAGTGGAGTGGCCACTCTTGATGCCGGACTGGTTGGGATTGTGGAGATTGTTGTGAAGAAGATAAGTGGAAGCAGACCACCCGTTCCAGAGTTTTAGATAGGAAGGGAAGAAGAGAGACGAGTCGGTAGTTGTTCAGAGAAGAGGGGTCAAGAGTAGGTTTTTTGAGCAGGGGAGTGACTCTGGCCCTCTTCAGGGAAGAGGGCATGGTGCCGGAAGAGAGGGAGGTGTTGATTAGAGAGGAGAGAAAAGGGAGAATGTCATTAGAGATAGATTGTAGAAGGGGAGAGGGGATGGGGTCAAGAGCACAGGTGGTCGGGTGGTGGGATGTAAGGAGTTTCAATGTGTCGGAGTCAGAGAGGGGAGAAAAGGAGGTGAGGGAGTTGGGGAAGGTAGGAGGGTCAGCAGGGGGAGAGGGTTGGGAGAAGGAATTGCGAAAGGCGTCAACCTTCTTTTCAAAGAAGGAGACAAAGTCATCAGGTGTGAGTGATGAGGGAGGTGGGGGGGGGCAGAAGAGAGGAGAAGGTTGAAAACAGTTTGTGGGGATTAGAGGCCGCCGCGTTAATTTTCGAGTGAAAGAAGGAAGATTTAGCTAGAGAGACAGAGGAATGGAAAGATGATAAGAGGGCATGGAAAGAAGCTATATCACTGGGGAGACAGGACCTTTTCCATTTTCTCTCCGCTGCCCGCAGTTTGGTTTGGACAGCTCATAGAGCATCAGAAAGCCAAGGACTGGGGGGGGAGGCCTGAGCTAATTTGGTGGTGAGGGGACACAGAGAGTCAAAGGAAGATGAGAGGACATGAGAGTAGTAGCAGGATCATCGGGAGACAGTCAAGAGAAAGACTCCGCGGATGGTAGGGAGGAGAGGATTGTAGATGAGAGGGTGGAGGTAGACAGGTGGCGTAGGTTCCGCCGACAGGTGACAGTGGATGGTGGAAGAGATGGATGGGTGTTAGAGGAGAGTGGAAGAGAAAAAGAGATGAAGGAGTGGTCAGATATATGGAGTGGTGTTACAGAGAGGTTGGTTGTTGTAGTTGCAGTTGCAGTTCCTTGTGAAGATGAGGTCAAGAAGGTTGCCTGCTTTGTGTGCTTTGTGGGTGGGAGGGGAAGAAGATTGGATCAGAGGTGGCTGAGATGAGGTCGGGGGATTTTGGAGAATGCTGTGACAGAAACAGGAAGTAAGATATAAAATAGAAAGGAAATGGTTGATAGAAGATATGAGGGAGGAGAGAGAGAGAGAGAGAGAGAGAGAGAGAGAGAGAGAGACGGAAAGGGAGAGAGCCAGCAGTACCCACAGTGGAATCATTATTATTATTAGCAGCAGCAAACTATGCCTTTTAAATATGCACTGCAACTAGAATTCCAGAAATAAAAAAATATTTTAGGGAGGTATCAATTATTTGTGGTTAAGTAGGGTTAGTTAGAAGTACTTGTGTAACAGACAGAAGTGGTTGTTGATATTATTATTATTATTATTATTATTATTATTATTATTATTATTATTATTATCAGCAGCAAACTATGCTTTTTAAATATGCACTGCATCTAGAATTCCAGAAATAAATATTTTAGGGAGGTATTAATTATTTGTGGTTAAGTAGGGTTAGTTAGAAGTACTTAGCAGACAGACGTGGTTGTTGATACTCTATCACCACCATGTGGTATGAAATATAAGGACGGTAGAACCTTGGATAGAAATGCGGAAGGAATGAAGGTTGTACTGTTTTTACATAGCACGGTACAGAAAGCTGCAGTTCTGGATAAAACCCAGGCCAAGTATGTATAGAAAACGGTCTAGTTTAGTATAAATCAAAAAATCCCTTCTTACATTCTTTGGTGAAAGAATCAACCGAAGAGGAATTGACAGTAAAAACATGTAGTCTGAAAATAGTTACAGATGAACTCAAACACGTGTTTTCAACAACATTAATTGATCAAGAGATTGGCTGGAAGTGAAGCCAGCATACCAGTTTGAGAACTCCTACAATACATGAATCATGAATAAAAAGCAGGGACACCTTGACTGAAATCCTCCCTCCTAGCGTCACACTACTGGCGTAATCCCCATACTGGCATGTCCTGAAGTTACAGTGAAGCCGGGGGCGGCCTGTAGCGTAGTGGTTAAGGTACATGACTGGGACCCGCAAGGTCGGTGGCTCAATCCCCGGTGTAGCCACAATAAGATCTGCACAGCTGTTTGGCCCTTGAGCAAGGCCCTTAACCCTGCATTGCTTCTGCCTAGTCTAATCAACTGTATGTTGCTCTGGATAAGAGTGTCGGCCAAATGCCAATAATGTAATGAAGCCCAGTGGTTTATCAGGATGAATAAAACTGTTCTCAGCCTTTCAAAGATTCCAGGTATGTTTTTAGCAGAGATCATTTTACAAACAGCCCCTTCTTAGACATGCAAATGAGTTACACAAAAACAAAAAGGAAGCCGTTGAAGGGCAGCGTGGGTTGCAAAGTTGGCTTTGTTCCAGCAGCTACGTAGCTACCTGCCGCTGTTGAGACGCCAGTAGCCAGGAGGCTTAGAAAAAGTGTCAAAAAAAAAGAAGGCAGTTGACAAGCATTCAACTTGTTTTCCCCCCTTTCCATACCACTCCCCACAGCTCCTATTGTGGCGAGCTATGCTCTTGTTCCCATGGAGACTGCCATTTAAACAACGTGGACAATAGAGTGCGCTGCACAGTAGCCTGGTTGTGACTGCCTAGTCCGTTAGAGGAGAACTGGAAGGCAAGACGGTAAGGTAAGATCTGCGGAGAGCATTTATAGTTGTTTTTTTAACTTACTTTGTGCAATGCTCAATTAAAAAAAAAAACAGTCATCTTCAACATCAGGGAGTGGGAGAGAAAAATTGTTTCAGCCTCTTTCAGCACTTGCAAAATTTGGTTTTTAAAATTGAAGAAAAAAGTAGTTAAGGAAATGAATATAAATTTAACTAAAATGCAAAGTGTAAGGGAACTAGAAAGGACTCAATTCAAGGATGCACAGTCTGTAACCGTTATGAGATCAGTGATGAGCATGAGCAATAGACAGCATGAATGTCTGGCATGATGGACTTTAATGAAAAAACTATTATTCACATAATCGGTTTCATATCCATCCATCCATGCACTAGTGCCTTTAAGGATGAGACACCCCAGCCTGTTTTCAAATGATTAATGAGCATTGTTAAATTAAACCATTTAATGAGCAACTGGGTTCAATTTAAAAACATGAAAATAAAATTCACAAAAGTAAGACTGCTAATAATTGTTAATATAAACTAAGTATGTCTGAGACCACAGGCACCACAGGGTGAAACACCGAAAGATGCAGTGACTTATAATTACAACATCGCCGATCCAATACTCTTCTACCCAAGCATATTATGGACTGTGACCTCTCTGTGCCCTTGCTCATCCTGCTGTAATGCTTTTTCTTTAATCACTATTCACTAAAGGGTATCCCAGACCAGTGGCTGACCACCATCTTGGTCCAAATGCACCAGTAAAGAACAAACAAACAGAAGACAACAGAAAACACTCCCAGACCTTTCCTTGGCCTCTCCCTCCCTCCCTCCCTCGTACAAATGACCCAAAGCCTCAATGAGAGCCTGGGCTCCTCCCTGCGGACCGCCAATCTCGGCGATGGAACCATCCTCATGTGGCAGAACACCATCCAGAGGCTAGTTTCAGAGGCATCCGTATGCGTGCCTCCGAGGGAATATTTTCACATCCGCACCACGGTCCCTTCCAGCTGCTGTGCCGTAGGGCGGGGGAACGTTAACGAAGGTTTGCGGAGAATGCTCGCCAGTGTTTCGGTGAAAGGTGGAGCAGAAAATGCCACGCCGGAGGTGGCTTATCTCGCCATACCCTTAAACCCTGGTGTAGACCAAAGACGATCCCGCAGGCAAGCCGCTGGGTTTGTGCCAAAGGCTTCAGTCCAGCAAGGCACACTGAGGAAGGAGGCAGCAGAGATGCACAGGGTTTCAGAGCCTCAGGTCGGCGCTATGCCCCTGGAGCACATCAATTTACTGCTAAACCAAATGCACGGAGCTGCACTGGGAAACCGGATTACCACCAGCACTCCTCTCCTCTCAAACGAACTGGATGAATCGGAGGACGTGTTTAACGCCAGCGGTTTTTTCTCCAACCTCCAGCACACCGTCAGGAGTGTGTCGTCAAAGGACAGAGAGAAGCAGTTCGGGAAGTTGGAGTGCCCCGAAGAGGCGAGAAGTTCCTCGGTGAGGGAAAACCACAAAGATGGCATCAAAGTGCTGGGAGAAAAACTAAAACTCAAAGAGCTAGAGCTCCAGCAGATGGTTCAGCTGCTGCTGATGCTGCAGCAAGACCTTGAAGAGGCGAGAGGACTGTCTTATCTGAAGGACACTGAAATAGGCCTGCTCGCGGAAAAGCTGAAACGCGAAGGTAAGCAGTACAGAGAGAACGCTGCCCACTTTGACAACACCTGTACATCTTTGAGGGGTAAGCTCCTGGCAAGCAAAGCTGACAACAGAACCTTTGTCAAGCAGCTCCAACAGCTTCTGGAGAAATACGAGAGGCTCAAAAAGCAGGCCTCTGCAGCTAAGAAGCAGTCGTGTGAAGATCGGGTTGACAAAGAGTGCGCTCTAAAAACTCTGAAGGAGGCCAAGCAGGAGCTCGAGAAGTTAAACGCCGAGCAAGGCCTTCTGAAACAGAAGGAGGAGGCAGCTCAGAGAGTTGTGTCAGAGTTGAAGGAAAAGTTGCAAACCGTGGTGAATTACTGCGAGAAGAAAGTCAAGGAAAGAAGGAGACTGGAGGACGAGGCCACCGAGACGAAAAAAGAAATCGAACATCTGAGGGATCAGCTTCAGCAAGCACAAAATGAGACTCAGAGGCTAGCGAAAAGCATGTCGTCCATCGAGTCGGAAAAACAGGCGGGCATAAAGCAGTTGTTGCAAACCGAGGAACAGGTCAGCGTACTGAAACTGAAATTAGACGAGTCTCGGGTTGAGAGAGAATCCACAGGCCTTCACATCAAAGAGATGAGGCGCGAAGCAAGACGGAGCAAAGCCAAGCTGCAGGAGGAATTGTTTCTGGTCCAGGAGAACTACAAAGGCTGTGAAAAGATGGCCGAAAGTCTCCAGAGGGAGTCGGCGACTTTGTCAAAGCTGGTGTACGATCTGAAACGGGACAAACAGCTCCTGAAGGAGGAGCTGGAAAACCTGCGCCAAGACAAGAAACGGCTTGAGGACAAGAACCAACAGGAGGGCCAAAGGCTCAGGGAGGTCATAGCTTTACTGGGCAAGGAGAGAGACCTGCTCCAGATGGAGCTTGGAGACCTGAGAAAGGACTACTTAAACATGAGTGACCGCATTGCAGAAAGAATGGGCCACTTAGGTCAGGACGAGACTCATATGTGTATCAGTGACTTTGCGCCCCTTTGTGAGGAGAAAACATCCAGACAGGATCACCACAGGGCCCAGCATACAGACAAGAACCAGGATGGTAGGTACCCAAACATGGCCTCATCTTTCAGGGAAAGAATGAGTGGTCATGCATTTTTTGAAGAATGTATGATTCTGTTACACAAAGGCAAAATATATTCTCTTCTGGACCTGGATTGATTAATGATCCAGTTTCTGTAATCCTCCATTTTGCATTCTAGGATCATTTCAACTGGGATGATTTTAGTACAGTGTATCAAAAGACAAGAGTGGATGATTTTGTTTTACATAAAACAAAATGAAGATCATGAAATCTGAATGTTTTTTTCACTGGGCATGATACGTAATTGTCCTACACTTCCATTCAAGATTAGTAAAGACAAAGGCAATTTAACTGCAGTTACAGTAGCCAATTACTGAGGTGTTGAGGCAAAGAAAACCCTTACAAGATTCTTACACGACGGAAAAACAAAGAGCAGTCTTAGAATAAGATCACAAAGCCAGTGAACAATGAATAGAAGTTGCTGCCAAATGGCCGTTAACAGACAGAACACTTGCTTTTTCCCAGTTATACAACAGATAAAGAAGAGGGTGGAGGATGAGGAGGCCATGTGCATCCAGGCGTCGGGCTGAACTTCAGATTGCAGACCATCATCCTCTCCAAGTGTTACTGATGCTAGCTTGTGTATGGCTGTGTATATACAGTACGAATGTGCATTGTCCAGATTTTAAAGCTTTATTTTGTCAACCATTATCCGGTTTCTTTTGTAGTAGGTTTAATTTGTCAACCATTTATCTGTCATCAGAAGTTATATTTAATCATGCATGGTAACAGAAATATTTCGGCAAAGGTATAGTATGTATTTTATTTTTTTGCCATTTTTCTGACATGCAACACGTCATCAAATAAAAATACAATTGCTTTAATTTTAATTTCACTGAGCACTTTGATATTTATTACTTCTTTTTTTAGACTTATCGGTCTTCTGCTGCTGTAGGATATCGACTTAGAGGTTTGACGCATTGTGAAGAGATGCTCTTCTGCACACCACTGTTGTAATGCGTGGTTATTTGCATTACTGTCACCTTCTTGTCAGCTTTGACCAGTCTGAGCCTTCTCCTCTTGACTTCAGTAACAATACGTTTTAGTAGCCAGTACACAACAAATTAGTGAGCTTACAGTATTTATTAATATTTTAAAAGTGACAACAGTAAGGCATAGAAGACAAACACAAGTCAAGGTCTTTTCCGCATAGTTTCCCTATTTTAAAATAAAAAGGATAAGAGGATTAAGGTGTATCGAGGCCCATGGAGACACCAGTTCTTTTAACTTTTTTGCTGAAGACTGGTGAAAACATGTATAAGTATGGTTTTACTAGGAAAAATAATAATCCTGAAACACTAATGTGCGTTAAAAAAATAAAAATAAAATCACATACACGGGTGATGAAAAGCAGGTGGATCATTGCAAGGAGCAATACATTTCTTCCAAAGTTTTTTTTCGAAAAACTCAACTCCAGTGCCGACCATGCAAGACTCTTCCGGCCTCCAAATCTACTCCCCAAGATACAGCAGGGCCGTCCCCCTGGAAACACGTTTCTTTCACAGAGCTGCTTCGTCTGCTTCAGCTAAGGCTGATCTTAGAAGACTCTTTGCCCTCGAGCACCCGGAAGACCCCGTCCTTCTCCTGCCTGCGACTCTTTTTGGCTTGATCTGAAACGAGAAGCATGCTCAGTTAAAGCAGGCGTCACAACACTGCCTGACAATATTAGCATGAGGGCTACAGCTACACTAAGGGCCCGATTTACTAAAACCTTTTAGAGCACGCGGAACAAATAACGCAACCAATGCTCGGGCACTCAGTGTAAACAGGGGCAGTTGGCATTTAAGAACACTTGACGTTGGCATTTTTCTTTAATTGTACACTTCACAGAAAATGAATATACTGCAATATACTGTAAACAAAAAATATGAAAACCATATTTCACAGCAATTTAGAAAAATGTACAGTGGGCTCAAAAATTATTGGCACCCCTGACAGAAAATGAACAAACAATACCAAAAAAATTCTAAACAATATATTTATAGACAAACTCGAAATACCAACATGTGATAAATACTGTGCTATATTAATGTTTCAATGGAACCAACAAAAATAATTTACTGATTTAATTATAAATCTTTTTGCATTTACACAAGACAAAAAAGAACCCTGTAAATAGGCAAAAAAGTATCTTAAGTTATGGGACCTGCTGAACTACTACAAAATTAGTCATCACTTTTGCTGGTTCAATCATCATACTACTGTACTGGAAAAAGCACTTCTGTTGCATTTCCTGTTTTCAACCACTGTTGATCACAAATTGCAGCGGGGGTGCTAATTTGCACACACACACACACACACACACACACACACACACACATCCTGTACATTTGTAGTGCATTTGCATACTTAATGCTGAGCAGTTTCAGTACCTGTTACAGTTTTCAGTAGCAGTTTCTGTACCTTGCATGGCAGCCAATCGCCATTGGTGTGTGAGTGTGTGTAAAAAAAAAATGATGACTAATTCTGCATTTTAATGCACAGCATACACAGCAAGAGGTAGAAAGGAGTATAGAATTCTACCGAGGTCATCTTTAGCTGCAACTCACGTTTATTTAATGACTTGGAGGTTGTACCGGGACATTTGTCACCTCCCCGTTCCGGCAATTCAGAATGCGAGGAACCTTTGTTGCATGTACGCTTTGATCGATTTTGCACCAGTGGCCATTGAGCAATAACACTTTCCTCACCACAACTCATCCATAGAAACAGCCTCTAGCGATAATAAAAAATAAAATAAAATAAAATGCTAATTTACTAATGCAAGTGCTGCAAGCGTTCAATCATCAAAATACATGCAGACCATTTTATGTTTTCAGTACACATTAGGCCAATTCTTTGGTTAGCATACCACACGTTCTACACCGTACTGACGTAGGGGATCAGTTTTCACTCGGTTCAACTCTTGACAGAGACACCTACCCAACGCGTGCCCTCGACATGCCCTTCATAGGCAGTCATGCAGCTGAGAAGGCAGCTGATGAACAAGAGTGCATAGAGTTCCCGCTGAGATTAGATTCAAACGGCTATAGAGGAAGACACAAGCCTAGGAGCACCATGTATTGTAAAAGGTGCGTAGCGAGGATCACATTCGTAGTAGCTTCTTTTGGAGTTTGCCCAAATGGCAAATCCATAAAGACAAGTACCGGAAGAAGCAGCAGAAGCCACCTTTGCAACAAAAGGAATAGTGGTTATGGGCACAAGCCATCCATGGGATACCAGCAACTTACCTACATAAAATGTCCTGGGCTGAGCCTTTCCAAAAAAACTAGAGATGGGAAAGCTGCATAGCAGAGTAAAGGGGAGCACACTTGACTTGGAAGACATGTCTGATCACATGCTTATTTACCCCGTATTTTCAGTTTCAACATGAGAGAATGTTTCCAGCATTTATCTTTTTAACATTTTCCAATTCCATTTCTGGGCGATGGCCCTGGTATTAAATATTAATGTCAAATTATATTGTTGCCGATTGAGGTCATCCACTGTAGTGACCTTGAAAACGCAACATAGGACAGAAATCAACTATCGCCAAACTTAATTTGCAAACAGCTACCATAAAATGGTGCAGTGCATTGGCCAAGAAGGCCCATTTCCTGTGAATTCAGGGCTATTGTCACTGTAAACATGAGTGCTGTAACCATAATGCTGGTTGACTCAGTTTCACATTTTTATTTTCTTTGTTTTTACTCATTACATTACATTATTGGCATTTGGCAGACGCTCTGGATAAGAAAGAAGCTCATTTGTGTGTATTATAGAATAAATATGAACTTTTATTTATATCTTTATATAGAACAATTACTGGGAAAATTGACTAAAAGCCAGCAAAACTGAATGCCTGACACGACTCTGTATAAAAGCGAATTGACTCGAGTAACAAGGTTGAGTCTAGCGTTGGCGCAAAATACCATAGCCTATTATTATGGAGCAGCCTACTTCAAATAGTGATGTGGAATGAGTCGTGGAGCCATTTGTCCTTGGTGTTCCCAATTTTCTGAGATTTGCTTGCATCTGATTGCTCGGTAGGGCTCAAGCTGCCATCCTGATAGTATTCCTCATCTTCGTCGAAGTAGCTGTAGGGGAAAATTCACAGAACGAAAGATCTCCCTCCTAAAAGCATGATAACCAATCACAAGTCAAAATCAGACTCCGCCTTAGTGAGCAGGCTGGTTCCTCCAAAACTCTCGACGATGTGTGCTAAAAGTTTATCAATATATCTGTATTAAAGTATGATATGTACCCTGTATAGTTTCAAACTGATTAACTGCTAAATTGTGCTAGGATTACACAGTGAGCCCAGCCAGCTGGCAGGGGGGGGGGGGGGGGGGGCGTCTTGAACTGTGTAGACCAAACTGTCAAGGACACGGGCAGAGCAAGATATGACTGTACAGCTGATTTCTCCGGGACTCTCAATGTTTTATGCCAGAAGTGTATCTATTTGACCTAGAACATTAATTATAGCTGAGCTTATGAAAACGCAAGAAACCACAGTGAAAACTGTTGAAATGAGAGCAAAGAATGCTATGTACATTTACTCCCTTAGAAGAGAATAATTAATCAAATGTTTAGTATGTCTGTAGATTAGAAAAGTATATTAGAAGTGAATATTAATGAAATGTTTAGTTTGTCTGTATATTTTCAATGATTACTGCTGCTTAGTTCGTCTTATAAAAGCGAAAGATACAGAGTGACGTGTATGGATGACGTGTTAGAGGGAGGGCATCCAGAACTTTATGAGGTCTGGTAGTTTGCCAAGAGCAGGTGCGGGGTGAAGTGAGGACACGTAGTTGGCAGAATGCCCTGAACTTTGTACAGAGTTGGCAGAGCATAAGGACCGTTGGCAATTTGCCACAATGACGTTGTGGGAGGAACGTTGGGAGGAGTTATGATAAGAAAAGTGTGGGTGATTTGCCAGAATGAGGTTTGAGGAGGAGTTGTAGGTGGAGTAACTGTGTATAAAATGGGTGTACAAATGCCAGTCGGGGTTCAGTTCTGGAGAGCTGATCCGGCTTTATGCACGTGTGCTAATAAAGTCTGATTTTCCTGAAGTTCTTGCTGCCTGGTGTCGTCTTTTCCCTCGCGAAGATGTTTTTCGACAAATTGAAGATTTGGACTCTGTCGTTTCCTAGACACGACATAGCCATTCTCCATCCCATAAGGTCCGTCTGCACTGGACGCCGCACTCAGGTCCTGGCAGCTACCTTTATACTCCTGTATCGACTCATGAAGTGACCAAAGCTGACACAGCAACGACATATCCTGCGGACACAACCCCACCATCTCTTTTCTAAGAAGCGCCAGAGCTGCATCCAGGTTAGCTGGTTTATTCGCCAACATATTGTCAGCATTGCTTCGGCCGCGGCTTAGATCGTCTTGGATCATGGCCTTTTCGGCGTACATCCTCTCCATCTCTCTCCAGGACCCGCCGCTCGAATTCAGCAATCCGCTTAGACTCTTCGGCAACGGGCGGTAGCCCTTCGATGCAGGCCAGTGTACTGCCTGCTGTACCGTTCGTAGATTTACCATTCCTTATATTAATCTACATAACAATAAAACGTTACAATAGAATGTATTTAACGACACGAGGGTGGAAAACGTAACGTCCGTTTTTTTAAAAATCACTGCATTTGTCAAAGAAGCACGGTGCGCTGTTCTATACCATGCAGCGTTACACTCCTTCTCTAAAGATTGCTCAACAACTAATCTCCTCTGGAACGTTCTATTTAATCATGCATGGTAACAGAAATATTTCGGCAAAGGTATAGTATGTATTTTATTTTTTTTGCCATATTTCTGACATAAAAATTTTAAAAATACAATTGCTTTAATTTTAATTTCACTGAGCACTTTGATTTTTTGACTTCTTTTTTTAGATTTATTGGTCTTCTGCTGCTGTAGGATATCCACTTAGAGGTTTGACGCATTGTGAAGAGATGCTCTTCTGCACACCACTGTTGTAATGCGTGGTTATTTGCATTACTGTCACCTTCTTGTCAGCTTTGACCAGTCTGAGCCTTCTCCTCTTGACTTCAGTAACAATACGTTTTAGTAGCCAGTACACAACAAATTAGTGAGCTTACAGTATTTATTAATGTTTTAAAAGTGACAACAGTAAGGCATAGAAACAAACACAAGTCAAGGTCTTTTCCGCATAGTTTCCTTATTTTAAAATAAAAAGGATAAGAGGTGTATCAAGGTATTAAGGTGTATCAAGGCCCATGGAGACACCAGTTCTTTTAACTTTTTCCCCGAAGACTGGTGAAAACATGTATAGGTACGAGTAAGAGAACTAAAACCAAGATTTGTTTATTTACAAAATCTACTGTCAGATGCATAAAGTGGCATTTCCCGTACAGCTACTCGAGAACCACTTCCAACAGGAAGCAGCGACTCCGATACAAACCTACAGTGTTGGCCCCGTGTAATGGATACTGCAGATCTTGTGTGATTACTAGGAAAAATAATAATCCTGAAACACTAATGTACGTAAAAAATAAAAAAAAATCACATACACGGGTGATGAAAAGCAGGTGGATCATTGCAAGGAGCAATACATTTCTTCCAAAGTTTTTTTCGAAAAACTCAACTCCAGTGCCGACCATGCAAGACTCTTCTGGCCTCCAAATCTACTCCCCAAGATACAGCAGGGCCATCCCCCTGGAAACACGTTTCTTTCACAGAGCTGCTTCGTCTGCTTCAGCTAAGGCTGATGTCAGAAGACTCTTTGCCCTCGAGCACCCGGAAGACCCCGTCCTTCTCCTGCCTGCGACTCTTTTTGGCTTGATCTGAAACGAGAAGCACGCTCAGTTAAAGCAGGCGTCACAACACTGCCTGACAATATTAGCATGAGGGCTACAGCTACACTAAGGGCCCGATTTACTAAAACCTTTTAGAGCACGCGAAACAAATAACGCAACCAATGCTCGGGCACTCAGTGTAAACAGGGGCAGTTGGCATTTAAGAACACTTCACGTTGGCATTTTTCTTCAATTGTACACTTCACACAAAATGAATATACTGCAATATACTGTAAACTAAAAATATGAAAACCATATTTCACAGCAATTTAGAAAAATATATATTTATCAATATTTGACAGCAGAAATTATGAATACACTCACCCCTATATTGTTAAGTGTTGCAATATCCATTGTAATCTTGAGAACACAAATCAATATATTGCAGTATATTCTATTTCTATATGGGTGGCAAAACCGGATAGTCTCCCTGGCGTTTGGCCTGAAAGACGCATCTGACTGTTCTCACCCAGCAGGACACTGCGGTCCAGCAGGAACTCCAGGTCCCGGTCGCTGATCACCTTTCCACTGCCACCTTTCACTCTGCAAAACAAACAAGCAAAAAAAAAAAAAGTTGTAAAAGGCGGTGAGGTGAAAACCACAAGCAGAGGTGTTTGTGATGTGCATGTGAAGGCAAATCATAGTTAAAGGGATGTGAAATCTGCTTGTTGAAGGGGCTCATTACTTTTCATAATCTCTAGATTTCAGGAGCTCCATCAGCTCAGTGAGGTCCATGCAGCTCCCAGACTGCTCCAGCAGCTGAGCCTTTCCTCCCTTGAATTTATCTGAGAGGAGAGAAGAGCAAATATTGTCAAGACTTGCACCATTTAGCCAAACCAACATCCACCATTTACCCATCTACACTATAATATTAAGCAAAACTCTGTATGGCAACATGTTACTGTATTAAACTCTTTCTACAATTTGAACACAACACTTAAGGTCATATCAGCTGCCTAGTCAGTTAAACAAGGCAAGTGTTAAAAAAAAGAAGGGGGGGAACAAAAAAAGTCACAGCATTAGAAATGCTTGAATGGGGGGGGGGCAATTATGCAATTAATATAATGCACATCTCTTAGCTGTTGTATTGCTCAAAAAGCATTTGCAAAAGGTGCAGGCCATCTCAGTGGAGAAATGCACACAAGAAAGGTTTGTATTCCACAAGACTGACGCGCACTTTTGTGAATGATCATCTTCTCCAGTTTCCTCTTGGCAGAGGCCTTGTCCAGGATTTTCTGGTCGATGGTGTTGGCGGTGATGAGGCGGTACACCATCACGGGCTTGGTCTGCCCGATTCGGTGACACCGGTCCTGGGCCTGGAGGTCCGCTTGAGGGTTCTACGGAAAAATTAGGTATGGTCAAACATCCTCCCGGCTTTATTTATCCGAAAAGTGGCACTAATCATAAGTCAAACATTGCATTTTTCACTGCGATCCTTTTCACAAAAAAAAATAAAAATAAAAATTCTAGCAGGTATTCTAGAGACTATAACCCATTACAACATTCTAAAAGCATACAATTAAAAGGATAAATATGAATATTTAAAAATATGTCTAAAATAAGGTCTTCATGTGCCTCACCACTATCGATAGGTCCAAGAACCAGAACAATTCCTGCACACAGCCAATCGACATCAAGACGGGTAAATCTGGAGGGAGTCACTCACCCAATCGCTGTCGAAGATTATGACCGTGTCAGCAGCGGTCAGGTTGATGCCCAGGCCCCCAGCTCGAGTGCTGAGGAGGAAGAGGAAGACGTCTTTGTCCGAGGAGAAGTCCTTCATCTGAGAACGAGATGACCGGATGAAGGTCAGGCCCACAACACTCAGAAAAACACCCACCCCCTTAGTGGCCGGATAATCACAGATCCTGAGAGGGAAACTACATGTCAATTCAGTATTATTTGTATTTTATTGATTCCTCCATCACAATAAATAATTAATGCATTTCCATTGTTGTGGTTGACTGAGCATCTTATAGCCACATCTTGCATCCAAAACACGTCATGGCTGATTACGCTCAGGTTTTGGCTGCCGCAGTGATGCCAAACGCTTCGTTTTGGCCAGACTTCTCCATATGGGAGATGAAGAAGCTCTAGAATTAATTATAGGGTGAGGTTCCCCTTTAACTTTAAAAAGGTTTCCAAAAGCAGAGACCCCAGACTCACATTCTTCTCTCTGTCCGCGTACGTCATGCTCCCGTCCAGCCGGCTGTACCTGTAGCTCCGCAGGTAGCAGTAGTCCATGAGGAGGTCCAAGACGGAGGTCATCTGGCTAAAAATCAGCACCTGTCAAAAAAGCATCACAAGGGGTCAGGCCAGGTCAAACGCTGTGAAATGCAACTGCCACTGTTGCAAATGCCAAGTTCTGGCTGCCTTTCCATATCCAGGCTTTTTTGGGTCTGATATCAACCATCGACTCCAAGGAGTCACTATATACAGGAGGGTTTCTAGTCGGCACCGGTCAGAGCAAACAGGCCAGCAACCAGAGTTTAAAGAAAGTTTCTTAAGCATAGCTCAACCTGACTCAACAGTGGTCAATTAATCATATACTGGTCTTTGCACTTTATTCAGCACCACAAACTCCACCTCACCCTGTGTTCACTGGAAAAACATCACTCCTGCAAGGCTATAGAGGTCAGTTCTTACCTTGTGACCTCTCTTCCGTAGCTCTGGGAGCATCCGGTCCAGCACCAGGAACTTCCCGGATGCCTCCACCAACTTCTCATCAATCTGAGACCCAGAGGGGAGACAGGGCCCATTCAGAGACAAGAGACAGCATATCAAGACTAAGACTTACTTTATTGTCCATTTTTATCTATTGTCCATTTCTTGTACCAGAAATGTGTACAACATAATAAAATGTACATTATATAGAAAAGTAAAGCCTCTTATACCATCAATAATGGCACCTTAGACTTAAATTGGGACAAAATACCCTACAGTTCGGGCGAAACTGAAACTACACCACAAATTTCAAGATTTACTGGAACCACATGACATTAAGTTTCATTTAACACTCTTGTCCAAAGCAACATACCAAAAAAATAAAATAGGAATTCATGCCAAGTTCATAGAACAAAACCAAACCGGTCAGGTGAGGTCAACCACAACACAGACGTTTCCAGAAGCATTTGTGAGAAAGGGCTGTGTCGAAGCCTACATGCCAACGGGCGTACCAGGAAGTCCTGTGTGGCGGGGTCCAGCGGGTACTCAATAAGGTAGGGGTGGTTACAGCACTTCCTCAGGAGCATCAGAATGTTCTGCAGCTTGAGGTTGATCTGGGTGTCCAGGTTGGTGCGCACATTGACAACAGGGGTACTGCCAGCAGGGAGGACAGGGGAGAAATTTGAGAATTCACTTCATGTTTATTTGACAAATGGCTATCATCAGGATACACTGAATTTGAGGTGTCAGCAAATGGCAGCACATTTTTGCCCGTTAATACGAGGCGGGTAATGTTGACCAGCGTTCAAACAAATTGCCGCTGATCTCTCAAACACTGCAGGAGCAGATACCAAAAAAATCCTGCTGGTCTCAGAGTGACATAATGGACAAAGCTGTACAGGTATCATTCATACACCATATTTCAAACTTGGTGCCAATCTGCATTTTATAGCCACCTAGCCTGACAACCAACTTTATTAAGCTTGTGAATACCAAGGTAAACACCAGCAGATGCACCATGTCCCACCTTCGAGACGATACTTTTGATAAACTAAAATAAATTGCTGGTACAGTCCTTTGCCTCTGTACGGCGAGATGGGAGCTGAGACGTGAGGACTGACCTTTCCTCCTGCCGGTTCTTGGACTCTTGCAGAACTTTCTCCAGGTACTTCTCCAGGTCCCGATAGGAGTCGCCGGTGGGCTCCGTGTAGTTCACCGCCCTGGAGGCCCGGCGCTTGGGCCTCCCGCTGGACGTGTACTCCACCGGACGACCATCATCCTGAGACCACAAGGCTTTCCTCACAACTGGGCATCATCGGACCACCCGCCCACCCATCAATCAATCAATCAATCAATCAATCAATCAACCAGTGACAGCAAGACGATTCACCCGTATCAGGTGAGGTTGGTACTCAATTTCTCTCCAGTCTACAGTGCTCGGAGTGCAGTGTATGTATGTTTTTGGGCTTTTCTTTCTTTGAACAGGATACTTTGTATTTTGGATTAAAATGAAGGACGCCCTTCATTTCCAGGCATATGACATAACAACCCCCCCCCTATAGGAGAGGCAGAACTTACCTTGTCCTGCCCCAGCATCTTGCTGATGGTCCTGTTGACCACGGCAGTGTAGAAGGACTCTTGTTTTGGGGTCAGTGGGGCGAAAACGACAATCTCCTTCTTCGGGGGCACTTCTAAAGTGACATCAGACTTCAGTCGCCTCAGCAGGAAGGGGGTCAGGATCTGGTAGAACAGGATCTGGTTAACTTCACACATCCATGATGCATATAATATTACATTACATGTTATTTGGCGGATGCTTTTATCCAAAGTGACTACACTAAGCAGGAGACAACCCCCCGGAGCAATGCAGGGTTAAGGGCATTGCTCAAGATTCAGCTGTGCGGATCTTATCGTGGCTATGCCGGCGATCGAACAACTGACTGGGTCCCAGTCATACATCGTACCCACTAGGCTACAGGCTGCCCTGAATAACTTTATAACTGAATGCTGGGACAGACGTAGGCTTAAGGGACTTTTCCCCAGTCTGCTTACCTGGTGAAGCATGTGCAAGACGTTCTGCTCTCGTTCTTTTGCGACGATATTTTCAGCAGAGCTGATGGTGCTGATATCGAACCAGGACTCAAAGCTGTGGAGGATTAGAGTTTGCAAAAGGTTTTGCATGAGGGTGAATCAAGACACCTGCTCGGTACGGTATTGTTTAATAAAAACGGATAGTGGGATGTTTATTCAATTCTGACAGCCTTCAGCACACAAGGGTTTAAGAAAAATAAGTGCATCCCAGGGTTGTGTTCAATTCTACTTCAATTCAAATAATGACTTGAATGAATTAAAGTAGTTGAATAATTTCCAAAGAACATGATGAATATTTTTATTTTCATGTACAGACTAAATTAAGATTTAACTGACCCCAACCCTACGTGACATACTAATTTGTATCAAGTCAAACACAAAAAAACCACTGTTAAAGCACCATCTTAAGTTATGGGACTACAAACAAAATTAGTTATCACTTTTGCGGGTCCAATCATCATACTACTGTACAATCATAACACTACTGTACTGGGGAAAAAGCAGTTTGTTACACTTCCTGTTTTCAACTACTGTGACCACCAGAAAGTGCAGCTGGGGTGCTAATTTGCACACACACATCCTGTTCCTTTGTAGTGCATTTGTAGCGCATTTGCATACTAAACAGTAGTAAAGCGTTAAGCTGAGACGAGCTAAGACGAGCTGGCAGCCAATCGCCGTCGGTGTGTGAGTGTGTGTATGAATGGATGAATGAGAAGCATCAATTGTACAGCGCTTTGGATAAAGGTGCTATATAAAATGCCAACCATTTACGGGGCGACATGGCTCAGGCAGAAAGAGCAGTCGTCTGACAGTCGGAGCGTTGCCAGTTCGATCCCCCGCCCGGGCTGTGTCGAAGTGTCCCTGAGCCAGACACCTAACCCCCAAATGCTCCTGACGAGCTGGTCGGCACCTTGCATGGCAGCCAATCGCCGTCGGTGTGTGAGTGTGTGTATGAATGGGTGAATGAGAAGCATCAATTGTACAGCGCTTTGGATAAAGGCGCTATATAAAATGCCAACCATTTACCTCTTGAGGTCGTCGAAGACGTCGGGCAGCAGGAAGTTGAGCAGGGACCAGAGCTCGGCCAAGTTGTTCTGCAGGGGGGTGCCAGTCAGCAGGAGCTTGTTGTCAGCGGGCAGGGACTTCAGCTCTCGAACCAGGCGGCAGTTCATGTTCTTTATCCTGTGGCCCTCGTCCACGATCAGGTACTTCCAGTGGAAACGCTGGCAAGGACAATCAAATTATTACAGTACATTATTGGCATTTGGCAGACGCTCTTATCCAGAGCGATGTACAATTGATTAGACTAAGCAGGAGACAATCCTCCCCTGGAGCAATGCAGGGTTAAGGGCCTTGCTCAAAGGGCCCAACGGCTGTGCGGATCTTATTGTGGCTTCACCGGGATTAGAACCACCGACCTTGCGGGTCCCAGTCCTTTACCTTAACCACTACGCTACATGCCGCCCCTGCGCAGTTTCCTGCACTGCCTCACAATCTCCCTCAGATCACCAATTTTATAAAAAGGAAGATACAGCTTAATATGCCTTTGTAAGGGGCAGCCTGTAGCCTAGTGGAAAAGGCACATGACTGGGACCCGGCAGGTCGGTGGTTCAAGCTGTCGCGTGGCCACAATAAGATCCGCACAGCCGTTGGGCCCTTGAGCAAGGCCCTTAACCCTGCATTGCTCCAGGGGAGATTAAGCAGGGGAACAATCTAAACAACTGAAAGGTCTCTTTGCATAAGTGTCAGATAAATAACAATAACAATAATAATGATTATGCCATGCCAACACAAAGTGTTGTCACCACTGAAGCTTCACCTAGAGTGCGATTAGTTCCCATTGTATTCAGTGGCTGTAAAGTACTTTTCATTCGGTGTGGCTGACTCAAGGGCTGCTATTCAGAACACATAACCGACCTATAAAGCCTATAAAGTACAGATCTAATTTCACATAACTCCACCTTTCTCTCTTATTTCATGCAGTCAGGGCTTGGCAGTTTGCCTGTGGACAAGAGAGGAGCTCAGCTTACCTGCAGATATTTGCGGTCTATCATGGCCATCTCGTAGGATGTGACGACCACCGGGCTCATGTGCAGAGGCCCCTGCCGTTTGCGGATCTCCGGAATGAGAGCCACCCTCTCCGCCTGGCTCCCATGGTACAGCACCACAGAAACCTGAGAATGGAAAAAGTCAAATGCCGCAAGCCACAAAACCTGTACAAACGCGCCACAGAAGTCTAGGTTTGTGAAATCCGTGAATAAGACTGTAAATGTTTATGAATTTTTTGATGAGATCAGACAGAACAAAAATGTAATTATTTCTAAATACTTTATTTATTTTAAATACTTTTAGTTAATAAATCGCCTCCTTCAGCCCACGTTGTGAAGCACACACACCCCCCCCGATGCTGCATCCGCTTCCGGTGCCAGAACTCACCTGCGGAGTGAAGCGCTTGAACTCGCTGATCCAGTTGGGCAGCGTGGACAGGGGCCCCACCACCAGGAAGGGCCCCTCCACCTTCCGCTCCAGCATCATGGCCACGTGGGCGATGCACTGGATGGTCTTCCCCAGGCCCATCTCGTCTGCGAGGATGCCATTGATCCCGTTCTCCCACAGCATCTGCGCGCGCGCACGCGACGGACAGCGGGATGAGCGCGGTTCAACAGCAAATCACGCCATCGGCTTACGAACATAGCCGCCACTTGCATATTACATTACATGGCATTTAGCAGACGCTCTTATCCAGAGCGACGTACAGCAAACGTACAACAAAGTGCAAATCAAACAAAGTGCATATGTTCATTACCTAAATCCATAAGAGGATTTTTGCTTTTCAGCATAATTACTGGAACTACCAACCCACACCCAAATAATACATACATATTTTTTTCTAGTTTTAGTCACGTTTATTTTCAATTTGACAAAGGAAGGTCAGTCTCTCCTTCTGACACCAATACAGAGACTGGTCCAGGAAACAGCCATAGCTGTTGAGGAAATGCCTGCTCGACTCGCTCCGTTAATTAGTTCTGTTAATTAGCCCTGTTTGGGGCCCAGGAAACAGCCGTAACCATAGCCGTTGAGGAAATGCCTGCTCGACTCCCTCCGTTAATTAGTTCTGTTAATTAGCCCTGTTTGGGGCCCACTCACCCGCAGCCACTCAATGCCCTCCACCTGGTACCATCTCATGAGCCCGCCGGTGAAGAGCCCGGGCTGCTGGGCGGGAATCGGCTGCCCCTCAAAGGTCCTCTCCGGGTCCAGCATGTGCCTGGCATTGTCCCGCATCGCCTCGGACAGGCGGCCTCTGATGGTGGAGTTGGAGTCGCTGATCCTCTCCAAGTCTTCAACGGTACTCTGGCTAGTACTGCCGTCCTGTAAACGTATCGCATTGCACCTTACAGGGGGAGACCACGCCCCGATTCAGTGTTGTGGCATTTCTTTTGACTTGCCGATACGTCAAGTCCTACAGTGCAATACTGTCGTAATACTATTGCAGTGCGAAAGTGGATTTCCAGGTGTACAGACAAGTCTTTCCAGCAGCAGAGACAGACATCTTGAAGTCTGGTTTGTTGTAGCCGCCATTTTGAATTTTTAACCATATTGTTGGTGCTTGGATTAACTTGCAATCAAAAATGTTGTTCAAGATTATGTTATCCTTTAGGAAACGAGGGCAAAGCTTCAACCTTCTGGCCCTCGAATCCAAATCGAGCGCTGGTTTTGTTTTCTCCTGGGTAATTAGTGCAACACACCCGACTCCCAGGGAAAGGGAGGGTGCAGTTCTCCCCTTGAGGACCACAAGTTGCTGATCCCTGATCTAGATCAGTGTAATGCAAAACCAGCTCCAAATATAAAGAGGCATGTGGGGGGGAAAGGCATTTACCTGATTCTCAGTTTTTTGTTTTTTGGCCTTTGACATAATTTCCTAGGAAAAAAGAAAGAAATGCATTAATTATATAATTACATATCACAAAAGATTAAAATGATTTATTTCTTTAATACTTTAACCCATTATCTTTTGCGACAAACTTCACTCGGATAACGCCTTCAGATTAAATAAAACTACCTCTTTGGAAATGACATCGGCGATTTTGTAGTCTTCCTCCCGTTCTCGTTTCTTCCTGTCCACTGTAAGGGGCACACACAAGTCAAAAAAGAGGGGATTTTAAGTTAAAGCAACTTCCTATACATACCACTATGAGAAGTCAGTGGATTACAATCGGTGGGGTCAACCTATGGAATGGTTTGGATTTGGAACTCCAAAAGAGCACTAATATTGTACAATTTAAGAGGTTGTATAAAAACATCATTCTCAATGGTTATAGTGTGGAGGAAAGAGGATTGTTTTTAATTTAGTATTATATCTTTTTTTGTGAACAATACAGTGATCAGAGAGTCTTCACGCTTGTAACATACACCAACGTGGATGCGGGTTATATGTATGTGTATGTAAATATGTATGTACAGTATATGCATGTATATGTGATGTATGTATGCATGCATGAATGCATGTTGGCATGTGTGTATGTGTATGAATGTATGTATGTATGTATATATAAATATATGAGAATATTCAAATAGGTGTGTATAGGTAGGTATAAATAAATAAATTATATATAGCTATCATAATATATAGTAAGCATACAGCGCATTTGGAATTGATTATTGAAATTATGATTAATGAAATAAGGGGGTAGGAGTTAATAAGTCTTTACTTCTTCCTACTCCTTTTTGGACACAGGGGATGAGAAATGATCGCACTTTTATTTATTTTGTTTTTTTTATTTTTTATTTTTCATTAAATATTGTTTGTGGCCTTCATTATGTTTTATTTTGTTTTAATATACAAGTAAGTTCAAAATAAAGATTATCAAATCAAATCAAAATCAAATCATTATTAACGCAGGGCATTATTAACTCAAGGCAAAGCGACTGAGATGGCAAATCTTCGTCAATGCAGCTGAATTTCCCACACATTAAAAAAATATATTATGATGGTAAATGTCTTACCCCTTTCGTTCTTTTTCTTGCCACCCTGCATCAAAAAAGAAAATAAGCATATAATAATCAGAAAATGAATTGTTATGTGCAACTGTGTGATTAGACATTTGTCAGATTGGCTAACATCAATAACGTCACGAAAAGATAGTCTGCAAAAAGAAAAGAGTCTGCAGAAAGACATTGTTGTAAACACTACAAATGTGTACACATTCTCCCTACTGGACATAGCTTCAACTTCACTCATTTCTGGAAGCCATTAATAAGAAATGTAAATTCTCATCAATGGCATTAATGGTCGGGGCGACATTGGCTCAGGCAGTAAGAGCAGTCGTCTGGCAGTCGGTGGGTTGCCGGTTCGATCCCCCGCCCGGGCTGTGAGCAAGACACCTCACCCCCAAAAATGCTCCTGACAAGCTGGTTGGTACCTTGCATGACAGCCAATCGCCGGTGGTGTGCGAGTGCGTGTATGAATGGGTGGAATGAGAAGCATCAATTATACAGCGCTTTGGATAAAGGCGCTATATAAATGCCAACCATTTACCATTTGAATTATACAATGCGTCAGCGTCCTTACCTTCTCTGGAGCAGCTGCGGCCTTCTTCTCCAGTCTCTCTCGTTTTATCTTTTCCTAGCGTTAGCATCGAAAGAGCGCATTAGACAGAACATGACCGTTTTTGACATTTGAATCACGTTGGAATTGGGGAAAGTGGTAGCAGCGCACGCACGGCCGGGGGCCTACCTCCTGCTGCTGTTGCTCCATCTTGGTCAGCAGGAATTTGGAGTAGATGTTGCTCTTCTCCAACAAATGCTGAAGTCGCTTGAAGCGCATTTCCTGACTTTCTTTCCCCATCTTCTCCTGGGCCTTTGGAAAAAAGATATACATTACAATAAATTTCAACATTCCACACAATGTATGCTACATGCCATCTTGAATGATAGACCAAATGATTTTGGTATTACGCAACAAAACTTATGGACAAAGATATTTTGTCAGACTATCTACAAAGCATAAAACCAGATTAGAGTGCCTACCAATGGTAGTAAGCATCATGTTGACAGTTATTTGGAATCTAGACAGCTATTTTTTTTCTACAGTCCATTGTGTAAATCAATAGGAACACAGAGGCTTGCACCTTGCAAGTTAACTAGCCAGTCCTGCAGATTTCTCAGGCTGCAATGACATTTTGAAGGTTGATGATTGCCAGCTAGACCGCACACTAAAACTGCTAAATCTCTCAAATATTCCCAAGCAAGAGCAACCTGTAGCTAGCAATAAACTTGCAAGCTAGGAGCCTTTGGCGTCACATGACTGAAACTGGAGCTGTGTTCATCATACAAAGGCGCGGCTTACCTTTTTCATCAACTCCCTCTCCTTTCTCTCGCCTTCTTCCATAAGCTGCCTTTCTTCCTCCTCCATTGCCTTGGTAATAACAACTTCCAATGTTTCTTCTTTCGTTGAGACAGCAAGTTCTTCGACTTCATCTTTCACGTTCATATTAGCAGTATCTGGAAGAGTTAACAAATACACGTTTTGCTCTCATCCCCCGGCAACGTCGGAAGATAACGGCTGAAGAAGGGTGAATTCAAAACCAGCGCTCACCGTTCCGAAAGATGGTATTCTCCACCGCAGTACCTTGGGGTTCTTCAGACTCGTTCGGTTTTGGGCACTGAGGAGATGTGCTCCTAGGTTCTTTGACGCTGTAAACAATGGAAAAACCAACAAGATTGTTCACAGAAACTTCTACATGGTTTAAATGTACGATAACGGAGCATTTTAAACGACTGGCTGTCTGTCTAACTAGCTCGCGCGCCTTCTTGTAAGCTTTTGTAACCCCTTCTGTAACAGATTGGCTACTATATGCTATGTAGGTAGCAAGATAGTGAACTGCTACTAGAGAATTGGACACAACCAGAATACTGGCTGTTTTACAAACGTTAGCCCATGTCGTTAACCGGACATGGTCTAGACATTTCTAACATTATCTGAATAACCACTACTATTTTACATTCGTTTTAATTATGAAGTTATGACTCAGCCATAAAACTTCAGTATTTTACGAATAGCTAGTAACTACAAATTGCAAACACTTTGCATGCAAAACCTCAGTCTAGCTAACTTGCTTGCAAGCGGACAAGCAAATGTAAATTAGCCAAGTTAACGGTACTGGATGCACATGATCCATCTATTGTAGTTCACAATCAATACTAGTCGTTAAGCCAAGATAACTGCCGTTAACTAGCTATTGACAAAGGACCCAAAAGGACACCATATTAAATGTTGCACGAACATACCTGTCCATTTTGAGAACAAACTTCCAAAAAAAACTGGTTGAAGTTAGATCGATATAATTTGACACCCACGTTGTATAACTGATTCGTTCACTGATTGGGAAAAAGTCACTCTTGAAATACCCAGATTTTTAGCAAGTGATGAGCTGTAAGTACATATGCAAATTCGTAAATATCGGAACAATTGTATTGAAATTGTAGCTATCTAGAACCACCAAAACACTGCACAGCCACACATCGCGTGCATAACAATGACTGTAGCTAGGGAAGAAGGGGGTTGGGTTTTCTCGGGATTTCGCGCCAGAGAAACCAACACATACACAATATAGGGGTGGACATTTTTTTGTATTATTTAACTTTAAATTTCTGTGAACAGTGATCTTACCCCGACTGCACATAATTGAGTATAACTTTAAACACATATAACGTATTATATATTATTCAAAATAAATTAGGAAATAGGACGTATAAATATGTGTTCGGCCGCAAAGTTCAGATGACATACCCTTTCTGTATCAAATATCCAAACTCCGGCTCATTAATATTTCCCGCGAATACAGTTCGCTTTGAGGTTGGTTACCTGTACTTCGACTTTGGGAGGTGTGAGTTACGGTTTTCGAAATTGTATTTCGAAATTTCGAAACTGTAAGGTTACAATACTTAATAGCATTTTTAAAACAGCCACTTCATTTTATGAATAAATATTGTTCAGTGAAACATGTCTATGCCAGTAATAGAGGTATAATGAGCTCTGTATACTATTAACAGGGTACTTACCAACTTTGTTAATGCACATAGCCCGAATTCATTTCCAATGTATAGTATGAGATTCGTCTCGTCTGGCTGTGCTCGCGCCTGCGTGCTGTAAAAACACACGCCAATTTTCATGGAAGGGGTTTGGTGTTGCGCACGCGGCTTCAGGATTTCCACGTGATATTTTTGCCATATGCTACCATAAATGTTCTTAAATTCACATTCTGTACAAATCGTGTTTATTCACTAGATGGTGGCAGAGAGCTATGGTGGTGGTGGTGGTGGTGGTGGTGGTGGTGGCGATATCAGACATAATCTGATCGACAAGCGCCGCTACTCAATTCCACGTCCCGCGGGTCGCAGTCTGCAGATATTTCTTCCTGCCCCACCTTCTACTGCTCCACCTGATTTCACTAATTATTTAACCTGCTTGGTTCAGATAATAAGCTCATTAGTAAAATCAGGAGGTGTAGCGCATGGCTGAAGCAAATGCCTGCAGACGGTGCGGCTCATAGGACGTGCGGTTGAGTAGCGCTGCTTTAGAATGAGGTAAGAAAAGGCCTAGTTGAGGCTATGGATGAATAGGACTAACATTTTTTGACTAAAACATTTGCAACTTTTATCAGTACCACATCAATACGAGTATTGTTTATTTTGCTCCAAATAAATTAATCAATTATGGCCGTATAGCACATATTGTGTACGTGTTCACATAAAATAAAACAATAAAGTTGGTGCCCCAGATAACAATATTGTAAAAAAAAATATATATAAAAATTGCAACACAATCCTTGCTGTCTTATGCAGGCCAGGAGCCCAAAAAAGCTGAGAATCAAAGTTTCTTGATCAACTGGAATATGTGAGGCAATCCCTGAAAAGTAGGTCAAACTGAAGACCCCTGGCGGGTAATTCCTGTGCTTGTTAAAAACACAAGCATGAAAGCCCCGCGCCACTCACCTCAGTCTTGTGTCAATATTGACACCTGACAGAACTATTATTATAATTTCTGTCAGGTACTGAGAGATTTACTGATACCAGTTTTTACAACCAGCACATCACACTTAACAGACTTAGATTAGGATGTCAAGTTTGATATTGTTATTAATCATTCAGATGGTAACATAACACCTGACTTATAGAAGGAAATAACTGTGTGCGGTGTCGAGACAAAATGGTGGACAAAACTGAAACAGTGCCTACAAATAGCTTGTGTGGCCTCTGACTGAGGACCAGATTTCCCACTCAAAAACTACAATGATCTAATATAATGAGCATTGTTTAAAAAGGGCATTTTAGACTGGTATTATCCAGTTTTGGTCCTGTGGTAAGATCGTAACAAGCTGTCGCCACTAGTGGTTGTATATGCTAAGGCAGGTTCCTGCGGCTTCATGCAGCTATCTGATCTGCCAGAAGAGTGAAGAGTCAACGGTGAGGGTTGAGAGATGTACGGCATGTGCTGTATATTCCTGCTGACTGGCAGAGAGAGTGTGGCCTCATTCTCCCTTGTTAAAATTGACCATTATAAGTGATGAGGTTTACTGTGGTTTTGTCATAAAAGCTACTATAAATTACAATTAAAGCTATAAAATGAAAGACAAAAGACTATAAAATTGAGGCTAAATATGAAATTACAGAAACTTAAAACTAAATAAAAGAATATCCTTTAAAGGCTGGTTTAAAAATGTTTAAAAAAGTGTACCCTTAAAAATGTCCAAGGTCCCTGAACAAGCTAACTAATCATTCAGGGGCAGCCAATAGACAATGAGTGTGGAATCATGGTTCATACTGGATGTGAGTCAAAATCACCTCCTTTTCCAGAATTCACCTTCTTTTGTCAAATTCAGTTGTTTCTCATTTCTACACTGAGCAGATTGTTCCAGAGCAGTTTAGGGAAATGAAATGCAACTTGGTTAACATTCTCATCCCAGCACTGTTTATGTGTCAACAGAGATTGGATTTGAATCCAAATGGCAATCATTACATGAGGACCCTTTGGAGACAGAAGGGCAAAACACATTTTTTTAATACCACCACGGTTGTGAAATCAGAAACTATAACCCAGCCATGTAGAAACTTCCTTGAAGTGATGTTTGTTTTGCTTGTTCAACCTCAACAATACTTCCCTTTGGGGTTAATTTGTAAAAGCTAATTGGCTATTTCTGAAAGAAGCTAACCTTCATTTCAGACCATTAGACACGGATGATAAGGGTAACTGCAAGGTAAACTCCTGAGAGCAGCCCTGCCTGCCCTTTGGGATATTTGAGAGCAGCCTCCATGTTGTGAGGAGCACTGCTCAGAGTTCATCCAGCATTGTAAAAAACAACCCTCCCCTGGAACGGGATTAGAGGGCTCGAAGAGGATTTCTTTAAAAAAAAAAAAAAAACTATTCAAATCTTCTCTTCCTGGGGCAAGAGGCTGAGGCCCAGGGTTGCTCTGAAATTCTTCACGCTTGATAACGGCGGATCGATTTACAAGACGGCTTTTGGACAGGGGACAGAGCTCCTTCTGGGCCGCTCCTCCGGTATGCGCCTTGTGTCACGTTTCATTTCAGCAGCTCCCCGACCTTCCACCTCAATATGGTGTGAGTGTGTAAGTGTCCGAGTGCGTGTGTGTGTGTGTGTATGAGTGTGTGTGTGAGTGTGTGCAAGAGAGAAAGAGAGAGTGTGTGTGTGTGTGTGTCTGTGTGAGTGTGTGTGTGCGAGAGAGAAAGAGAGTGTGTGTGTCTGTGTGAGTGTGTGTGTCTGTGTGAGTATGTGAGTGTGTGTGACAAAACAGGCAGAGGGAGCCATTTTAGCGGAGGTCATAGCAGAGCCATCAGCTCTTTCCTATCACTCTGACAGTTACTTTCCTAGAGGAAAAGGTTACAGGCTAAATCTATGAGACTTTTAATGGACTGAGTTTCTCCTGACCAGCCACATTATCAGTGGTGATAGGGAAGTGTAGACAGCTGAAATTCATCAAGTAGGACAAATGCTGTTTCTGACATTGTGCACAATGCATATTAATTGCATTAGTTAGCAAACAATTTTCATTTTTAAGTGTGTACTTCAACATAGAATACACATTTAAGTGTGTATGTATGAAAAATATTGGGTACCTAAGAGGCCCCAATTACCAAATAATCAACTAAAATCAAGTTAACATATAGAATATACATAGCATGTGTACCAGAAGGAATGTAACTTGATGGCACAGATTATTTTAAACAAAGATTGAACATACGAAGAACAATACATATATATATATATGTATATATTTTCAGCATTAAAACTTCACATGCACCAAACACAAATATAGGAAATTATGAGTTAGATAGAAGCAGTGTCTTAATGAAACAGTTAACATCTCTGCATGCTCAGCATCCTGTACAGAAAGGATGGGCAGCTGTGGTTGGCTATAATTATGGCTAGCATAGCTAGGACATGAGACATCAACGATTCTGCAAGCTTGGTGATTGTTGGTGCAGGCACGGACCAGGCTTCAGCCATGAAGCTGCTGTAGTCCCTGAAGCTCGTGCATACTGCACATATCTCTGAGGAGATTCTGTAATGGCTGCGAACCCCCCATTCCACAGCACTGTCATTCATCATAGAAGGTGCTACCTCTCAACAGCTAAGGCTTGCAAACGGGAGGCCAGGACGAATGTATTTGCCGTGAGGTAATTTCTCTGGACACCTCGCTGTCTCTGCATTCCGTTATGTTCTTTTTACACGTACATGTGTCACACGTGTAGTGTGTTCTCCGTCACCGTGTGGAGAAAGATGTAGGAGCTATCTAGAAGAAATGAGGCTTGTTTTAGCGTCCATATGCGAGAGAAACTAAACATAAAATGGTCAGAGTTTCTAAAATAACGCGTGCTGTGACATGAGCGTAGCCTAGAGTCATGTTAGTTTCTATTGGCAGCTACAACTGAGGCTTCACACACAATAAATTGTGCTTCAAGCAATGTTTCAGTTTTGAAACTGAGTTGACTAGACTTTTGCAGCAGGACTTTTGGTGTTTCTGGGACTTTTGTATCACAGAAATGGCATACATGCTATCTTACTTTACCATACTATGTTTTAATGGTATGCTATGGACCCTAGCACTAATGCTACACTGCTATTCCTCATTCCGCTTTCTCAAACTCCTGGTTTTCCCTGTTTCTTGGATTCTGGGCAAACTGCATCGTATAAATGCAAACAAAGTTAGTTGCAGTAAACAGAGTAATCAACCAGCACTCCTGTTGCTTACATTGTGTGCTCAGGCCAGGCAGAAATGTTTAAAACTGTATATGTTGTCGAAAGCTACAGTGGAGAAAACCAGTCCGCAACTATTCCTGTTAGTTTGGCACTCCCGGATTGCATAAGTGCCGCTGTTGTGCAATCAAGAAGGCCTGCGGAAAGGCTAAGAAAAGTATGAAAAGTTGACGGGTACACTTTTCCCCCTACCGTTAAATCTGGAGGTCTACTTACCAGAATGTGCGTGCTCTGTGGTGAGGTTACCATGAGGGCACGTGACACATAGGAACCGAGTGCAGAAATGTCAATATTGACATTCTGCATTGAATATCTCCGCCTTCCTTGAAGCCTATCTTGGATCTATGCATTGGGAGTGACTCGTTTTATTGTACGTGGCGATGATAGTGTATCACCGACAGATAATGGCAACCCCCCCCCCAGTGCCGCTGGGACTTCAGCCCCCCCCTGCCATGAAAGTCAATTGAGAGTCATTTGGGATGGTCAACATCCCCCTTTCATAGGTCTGCACAGGCTGGGTTTTTGAATAGAAGAGAACAGGTTTGCTTTATCTGGGAGGTTATCACTGAGGCTATCCCGTTAACCTATTTCCATAAATGCAGCAACCCATTTGTTATTTCAGTAATGAACTCCTGCGGTTTGTTTTTTTTTCTCCTTCATGGCAGTTATTGACTAGCTGCTGATACCTGTTATTGCAGTCAAGCCTCAGTGTCCGTACAATTATTATCAGCAAGGCACTTACCGAAATACAAGAGGAGCTCTTATAGAATATAGATATAGAATTAGAATTATAGAATATGGAATTATTTAAAAGCTATTGTTTCTCAGTGTTGTACTTTACTCGCAGTTCACTAAAATCCAGTCTCTCTTTACACTTTCAAACAGAGGGTTCACAAAAAGCGTCTTCATTCCCTCGTCATTGTTGCTCTTCCCTCTCTGTTCTTCAGCCCTTTTCATCTTCATAGGGCCCGAGGAACACATGCGCACGTTTAATGACAATCTTTCTCTTTGTTGCCCCCATATCAATGCCTCCTTATCCGCCGTAAATCAGAGCAAAGCCGGGGGCCCGCCCTCGTCTGGCTTTGATGAGGAAGGACGGGCGTACTGTAGGGCCGTCAGACAGAGCTCCCACAACAACGAGCCCCTTCATCGTGCGCTGGCTGTAAACTCGGCGAAAGGACCCCAGTGAGAGTGCACGCACTTGGGGGAGCACAGGGCGGAGGTGTGGAAGTCCCCCGCACACACAGATCTGCGAACCAGACAAGACCGAGACCAGTCTGCTCCATGCGATGCACTCACTCGGTCAATGTGACCGACCGCTTGTTTTGACCACGACATTGAGTGATGCACGCAAGCAGGTGCTTTTCATTGCACAATACGACATACAGTATTTCACTATTCTAGAGACCTCCCAATGTATTACACAGTGCAACAGCTGAAAAGCACTCCAACAAAGTACCATTTGTTAAATGAAAATGCACTTTTGTGAAAATATGGATTTATTTCCTGGGAGGCTATAATGCATGCCTGTCTCCATCACAGCTCTTGCTGATGCCGTCTTCTTTGTCTTTTCATTATATTCTTAACTATAGGTTTGTGTGTCAAATAAGGATTTGTCTTCCCCAAGAAATGCTAGAAATGTATGTCAACCACAGTATTGTTTTTTATCTAGTAAAAAACTAATTGTTATGACTTCCAACAATAGTACCACTTGTACTGTACAATTCAGCAAAGTGCTAAACTGCATGTTCAAAAACTCTGTTATATTCATTCCTCAGCCAGTAATAATGTTGTTGGTCAGTGTGAATCTGCTGATGGACGGCCCCTCCTGTTCTCGGGCATGGATGGGCCCCACGTTTTTTTATTTATTTATTTTTTTATTTTTATTTTTTACATTAATGGCATTTGGCAGATGCTCTTATCCAGAGCGACATACAGTTGATTAGACTAAGCAGGAGACAATCCTCCCCTGGAGCAATGCAGGGTTAAGGGCCTTGCTCAAGGGCCCAACGGCCGTGCGGATCTTATTGTGGCTACACCGGGGATCGAACCACCGACCTTGCGTGTCCCAGTCATGTACCTTAACCGCTACGCTACAGGCTGTCCTGTGAGTTTGGTTTGGTGTTGAGTTTGGAAGGTGGCTGTGCCTGGCAGCCCCACAGGGCCCTACAGCGTGCTGTCCACACTGGATGACACCAGACCCAGGGCCTGGCACTGAAATCAGGGATAGGAGAGTTTCAGTTGGCCTGGATGGGAAAAACCCAAATACCCGTTTAAATCAGTGGTCACCAACCCTGTTCCTGGAGATCTACTGTCCTATAGGTTTTCACTCCAACCCTAACAAACCCTCATTCAACAGCTTCAGATCTCACTGTGCTAGTAATTAGTAGAATCAAGTGTGTCAAATTAGGGTTGAAGTGAAAACCTTCAGGACGGTAGATCTCCAGGAACAGGGTTGGTGACCCCTGGTTTAAATAATTACTTCAGCTTGTGTTTTAATGTGTACACTTCTCATGCCAATAAAGTCATTCTTATATCATATAAAAGCTGAGCTTTTGATATCAGACTAGAAATACTGGGGTTTGAGTACATGAGAAAGGAGAAAGAGAAGGGAATGTGAGCGCGTCTTTAGGCCAGAGTTCAAACGTAAGCTGAAAAAACCCTTATCTGAGGGGTTTAACTTGTTGGCAGTTAAAACAAATACAAGACCCCTCCCATTTCATGTTTATTTTCAAAAGCAGAGACACAAATAAAGGTCAACACGGAGGTCCAGACTGAATGTTATGTTTCTCCAGAGGGGGGTAAAACTTAATTGTGAATAACAATCTAAATCAGAGGCCCTTTAAAGTTAGAATTCACAAATTATATTTATAGCAAACCACTCTAATCAGTTTAAGTAACCAAATGATTTCATTGTTTCATAATATTAACATTTGCATTACAATAATATAGCCCTATAATCTGGCAACTACAATGACCTTCCTAATATATGAAAAGTTTTTACAGGAGCCATTTTGATTTATAATTCTACCAATTAAATTGTTGACCAGTGGTGAAGGGGGCAGTGGCTGCCAGGTTTAATGTAATTCTGACGCCATAATGCTGCTTACTTAGCAAGTTAGTTCCATTAGTTCCATTTGCGGTGTACTGTAATCATATAGCAACCCAAACCTTAACAGGAATCTTATCCTGTTGGTAACCTTAACAGAACAAACCATTTTTAGCTGAAATATGAGATGTCATTACTAAACTGAGACTGTTTCAACTCTTCATCTCTTTCTATCATTAATGATAAATAATGCTGCATTTTGGATTAATATGGCTCAGAGTTCAGATTCGTGACATGTACATAATAATAGTAGGTAGTTATAATAATAATAATAATAATAATAATAATAATAATAAAAAAATGAAATACATTTAAAGAATGATACCATGTTTTTATGGGTATCAAATAATCTTATATCATATTGATCTTCTGAAAATGAGACCCATATATTTTTGAAGTAATCCTTGTGAACGGGTGTCATAAAACACCGTGCCTTGTGCTCATTTAGGCTTAAGGGGTTCAAAGTTCACCTGAACCTGATACGTCGGTTTAGCTCCAATGCCCTCTGCCACACAGAGTCAAATCTAAAGTTTAAACGTGCTCACGTGCTGGAATAACAGAGGCATAATCAAATCACGGAGCTCGTCTCCTCCGTGGCGAAAAAGAGAGCGTGCGGTTCAGTGAGACGCCCGGCCCCCCCGCCCTCCCTCGTCTCCGACCCGGTTCCGGTATATTCCGTGCAAAGTTGGAAAGCCGAAGCCTCCGTTATCGGAAGCGCGGCTGCTTAATCGCGGCTTCAGCGTAAATAAAACAAGCAGTTGCTGAAACGAGCAGCGGTGCTGATAGCTCGCAGTAGAAAAAAAAGAAGAAGAAACATCTCAGCGGCTGCCTGCACTGTTCCCCCCCGTCTAGCGGCAACAAACAAATTGCACTTAATTAGTTATTCTTAGGTTAGTGAGCATCCAGCTCCTTTCATGTTCAGCCAGTAATTGTCTCAGAATGCTCCAAAGGAAATTAGGCTGATGCTAGCATTAGATACGCTCCCGGATATTGCCTCTCCCCTGGCCAGAAATGGGATAAACAAAATTCAGAAAACCGGGAAAAGTGACGTAGGTGGCATGTGGTTGGTAGTCATATCTGGGGCTTCCAGTTGGTTGCTCATCAGTTGATGTCTCATTCATTATTTCCACAATAAACAGAATTGGGAACAAAGCTTTGTGTCAGGTTGGAGGAGCGTTATCGCCCCTAAAGGGGAAAATCTGTCCTAACGCAGCTGTGAGGCCCTGACCGAGGAACGTGCTGAATCCAGCATACATTCTCCCTATCCCTCTGACCTCATTCAGGGAAATCTGAACAAACGACACTTTCCATTTCCTTAATATAGGACATGACAAAAGAAGTGACACAGTGAGCCAATGGGATCCATTGCCTGCCTGAGCCAGGGGTTGCCAGCTCGATCCCCCGCCCGGGCTGTGTCCCTGAGCGAGACACCCAACCCCCAAATGCTCCTGACGAGCTGGTCGGTGCCTTGCATGGCAGCCAATCACCGTCGGTGTGTGAGTGTGTGTATGAATGGGTGAATGAGAAGCATCAATTGTACAGCGTTTTGGATAAAGGCTCTATATAAATGCCAACCATTTACCTTCGCAAGATGCCTGAACGATGTCACCCAGACATACCCGTATCTGAGAGTTCCATCTACATCTGTGAACAAAGTTAGATTCCCTGTTCTGAAACTCTGTGTACTTTAAAAAAGGATAAACTGAACCCAACCAGTAATGCCAGACATGAAGGCAGTGTAGACATCCAATAGGTGGAGACATGTTTAATTAAATAAATCATTCCATAATCCGAACCAGATGTGTCTCTATCATTCTATCGGAGCAAGTAGAATTAATTCAAAGTGAAGAACAGAGCGCGATTGGGGGCGCATATGGTTTTATTTACCCCATCTTTGACTGTATTATTTCATTAATATGCCAACATACACAGCGCTGGAGTCATTTCTAAACATTATCTTTTGTTTCTGGTGTTTCATCCTAAAGTGAACTGAAGGACTTTCTCAGGAGCAGGATGGGCCACGCTGATATTAGTGATCCTCGGTAGATCTTTCAAAGATGCTTGATTTAGTGGGTCAGATTCTCAGCAAAGAATTATGGGAACATTACAGGAAGACAGCCTGGGAAAAACATGGGCAGGTAGGAGAGGATATGAATTGAAAAGCAAAACAGGAATAAGATGGAAATAACCATAGATCAAAACGGGGCGAGGAGTGAGAGGGTATGCATTACTGCAAAACACACGCTATCAGGACAAAATAAAATACATAACTTTGTGATCTCAAGTGAAAACACGCCATTTGTGGGCCCACAAAAGTCCCAAACATTCTCTCTCTCATCTCGGTGTTCCTCAGACCTTTTATGTTCCCCTGATTCACCCGTTAATTACAGACCACCAGCCGGTATCTCCAGGCAGGCTTGTACAGGTTCGAACGAGAGAGAGCCTCTTCAGCAACTGTGTTTATGCACTCCGTTTTCCTCCAGTATTCAAAGACATTTCCTCAAAACAACAAACCTGGTGATTTCAACAACTTTCCCAGTCTTGCACTCCACTTACATGGCTCCTATTTGTGTATGTCTGAAAGACAGATAGAGGGCATTATGTCCAGGTCACCACTAGGCAACCCGACTAGATTCACTAGTTTTCGCTTTATTTTAAATATAATTATTTCTTTATTTCTTTATTTAAGTTTAACTAAGCAGTTTATTAGGTAGACCTGTACACCAGCTTGTTAATGCAAATATGTAATCAGCCAATCATGTGACAGCAATTAAATGTGTAAAAGCATGCAGACATGGTCAAGAGGTTCAGCTGTTTTTCAGACCAAATGTCAGAATGGAGAAGAAATGTGATCTAAGTGACTTTGACCGTGGAATGATTGTTGGTGCTTTGGTAAGAGAGGTCAATGTACAAGGGCCAGAATGGTCAAAGCTGACAGGAAGGTGACAGTAATGCAAATAACCACACATTACAACAGTGGTATGCAGAAGAGCATTTCTGAACACACAATGTGTCAAACCTTTTAAGTGGATACATCAGGAGAAGTCCAATAAACATCTAATAAAGTGCTCACTGAGTGTATATTTTAAATTTTCCCATGTTTCTGCGGGGAATGTATGAAACACATACAGACGAACAGTTGTTGGTCTTTTTGAAGCAATCTTATGAATACTCTAGGCAACCAAAGGAACATGTAACATGTATTTTTGTTTTCTTTCTTGATATATTTGTTCTAAGTCTTTATCGCGGTCCCTAGACACAATTAGGGGACGGCACCACTGTCCCCAAAGCTCTCGGCCATTGAGTTTCACTGTCCTGTTTAATTTATCTGTCCACCACCTTGTAGCTTTGACACGCTCTTCTGATAACTCCAATGAGGAAAGTACACGTGCTTAATAGCTTCTCACAGGGCACACAGGCATGAACATATAGCGTTTTCAAATAAATAACAAGCTTATGTTTCTTAAACAGATGCTATCTTTGGAAGCTGAATGAAACGTCGCCCTGTAAATCTCGGGCGATTATTGTAGCTAATTACAAGCCATATGCTTGGCTCCAGTTGCAAAGACAACAAAAGGACACATATGGGGAAGAATGTAGCCAAAATCAACAAGCAGGCTGCTCTATCTGCCACAGGAAAGGGGGCCAGGGGGATTGTGGGGGATTGGTATATATCTTAAATGCGTGTGTCAACCTGTCCATGTGATGTCATGCCTGGAATAAATCTGACAAGGATTTCTGAGAAGTCTAGAATGTGTAACACCTGCCAGTTATTAGTCTCTCACAATGAAAATAAATTCCGGTTTCAAAAAGTCCACAAAATTGCAGTCCTGCCACATAAGTAATGCCTTCCATTCCATGGACATTTGGATATATTTAATTCTTAATAAAAAACGAATGGATGTGCACTTCAGTCATTTCATAACCTGATAGGGGTTTGTTAATACTGGGGTAGGTAAATACTTTCTGAGTTTAGACCTTACATATCCACAAGAATGCTCATGTTGTATCTACAAATAGCAGTGCAAGCTACAGTAAAATAAAATAGTATATGATGTCATTGCAATGTACCAAGAAGCACAAACTACCAGACAAATGTAAAGTATGCAAGTTGACATCCTCGTAATTATTTTTTTATTGTTTAAATTACTGACATTTGGCAGATGTTCTTATCCAGAACAACTTAAAGCGAGAAGACGATTAATCAAACCGAGGTTTAAGAGCAGCAGTAACTTTAGAGATGAGCAGAAGACCACACTCAGAGATCACAACCAAGGATCAACTGTAAACCATTTGAAAAGCAAACAAGTAGAGTACACACGTGAACTATGAAAATAGGAGAGCGGAAAAAGGTAAGATGCAAATTTCACATGGGGCCCATTTTCTTTTCACATGTGCAAATGGTACATTTCATGTGTGATTTATTTTGTAAGGTGAGAAGGAGAAGGAACAAAACAGCATGCAGCATGCTTCACCAAGTTTATCAAAGTCAATATTTAGAACATTCCCAAAACAGTCTGTATTCAACCTGAACTGATGTCTGCTTCTGAGATCCAACACTAACAAAACTGTTCGAAAACTATCATTAGTCTGTGCAAAAGCATTCTCCCAGTGGAATCAACAAACAATATCTCATTTCTTTTGGCCCAGACTCCTATGTGCACAGCTCATTTTCACTCGTGACAATCCTGAAATTCTTCTATAATGTCCCCAACTGTGGCAGAAGACATTCTGCGATCTTTAGCAGCATGTCAACACTGCTGATGAGAATATCTTTCATCAAAAATAGTCAGTATTTTCAAATGACCAATTCAGGGCATTAAGATGTATGTTAAAAACAGGAATCATCTGTTGTCCATTTGAAAAGTTGGTTCATCAAGAGATTGTAGACAAAGAATTTGTTTCTGGCAGTGGCATGTAGAAAGCATTTGACCAATCCAACTGAGCAGCAGGCGAGACAACTCTTTCTCTTTCTTTGTTATCAAACTTTTTATCCAATTGCAAATGTAAAATGATTGTTGTTGATATTGCTAAAGAGATGCATCAATAACAAAATCAACAATATATGTATTGTTGGGTGCATCATTGTAGACTGAGAGGTCTTGTACTCGGTGCTAACTGATGCATTTCCATTGTTTTGGATGAAAATTATGCCTGGGGTTATTCTGAGTCTCCTGTTCTTCACCTGTTGTTTCCAAAACATTGCTACAGAGCCTGTGGATACAGTTGTCTACACAATGTCTCGCCAGTCCTTCAAGGAATGTATTATATTTAGAAAAGCATCCTTGTTTAGCTTACTCTAGAGCCTAGTATATTTTCCGTCATTGAGCATCTGCCCTTTCGTTCCCCAGAACAGTGAGAAAATTCATGGAAAACCGTTTTAGTTTCACAATACTCCATTAAATATTCCACCCCCTCCTTTGGGCAGAGAGAGGTTTGAGCCATAAGACTTGGCATTGTGTCTGCTGTAAGTGTGTGGGTGTGCCCCTGAATGCCACTGCTGGAGAGAAAGAGCTGTTTTAATCAAAGAGGATTAATTACACCCAATATCATATTGCTGACTTTAAAAAAAAAAGAAGTCTAATCTGCAATGCTGAAATGTTTTCATCACTGTTCCTATTAGTAATCTTACTTTTATTATTATAATGTAGATAGGTTTGGAAACCTATTTTGTGAATATTAAAGAGACTGGCAAATTATGACATTGATTAATGAATAGCAAAGTACATACTGTCGTATGGGCTACAATAGGGAAAACATGACAAACACGGATTTATGCGTTTGAGAATACACAGGCAACTTTGCTGATGCCACATTGTGTTCCTTGCCTACCTCTTGCCAGGAAGTATCATCAGATCCATATTTCTTAGGCATTTCCTGGCATATGTTACTGTGAGAAATGAAAGACAGCAAGGGGCACAATTTCACGGTTAAAGGCAGCCCAGAACTTTTGGCCTCCTACAAAAAACTCTTCATAGTTTTTCCCACCCCAAGCACAGTTTCAAACTCTTAAACTTCAGACTTGGATTACGGCTGACTGCAAAATTACTTTTCTACAAGAGTCAAATGCTCGGTCAGTCAGTTGGTGAGAAAGTAAGTAAGTCAGGAGCTATTCCCTGTGTGAGGAGACACTACTGTCCTTAAAGGGCGATTCCACACCATTCACACCTAAACAAAACAAAAAGAGGGGATCGAGACTGGGGTTGTCACCTCCCTCCTCTCCAGAACCCCCCCACCCCTTCTTGGCCTTTCCTTCCTCTGAATCTCTTGCCCTCTTCCCCAACAGCGACTGTGCCTCTGCGCGGGACTGAGAAGGGAGTTATGTGAGGCTGCTCCCTCCCTCTCCCCCTCTCCCCCTCTCCCTCCCTCCCTCCCTCCCTCTCTCTCTCGCTCCCTCCTTCTCTCTCACTGGCAGGCTGCCACTCCGCCCAGCTGCTGTGTGATAGAGTGCAGCTCCGCGGCCCGGCCCTCACTCTCCCCTCGTGCTGAGGAGCGGACGGAGCACACAGATGCAGCGTGACCCAGCCCAGGGGCACCTCCACGCGCGCGATACACGCCACAACAGAAACTAGGCAACTCTTCAACCGACACTAATCCAACTGACACCCGGTTCTCAGACGTTTGACTAGAGCTGGACGTTTAAAAAAAAAAAAAAAAAGGTGGAATAATGAGGAACATCTGACCCCCCCTAAGGACTAAAGGGCATTCTGAGATGAGTGGCGTGTTCTGAGACGGGCGTTGCGCTCGGTGTTACTGACCTACCCGTGCTGCGTGTCAGCTGCCCCAGGACTCCACTAATGAGTCTAAAGAAGAGGAGAGCCAGCGTGGTGTTCAACTGGCACAAGTCCTTCACTATCCTCGCCCCGTGGAGGAAAGGTACGTCTCTGCTCACTTCGCTAATCAGTCCTTGGTGTCTCCTTGAAGTGTCTTCTGGGTTTGGAACGGTGACTGAGGAGTGGCACGTTCAAGTATTTTGGTCCATGTCAGATATTGCTTTTAGGGACTGACTCTTGTGTTGACTTTTTTTTTGTATCCATCAAAGGGGCTTCCGCTGTGTATAGAAACAACCCTTTATTGCTGTCAGTTGAGCATTTTGTCAACCGAGGAGAGGAAATGGTAGTCTAAGTGCCTTTCCAGTAATTGGTGTGATGCTGTCTATTGTGCGTTGTGAATGCTGAGGTCAGAAAGTGTCCGTTTGTCGGCATCAGTACTTATCTCAGAGATAGCGTTCAGCATTCCAGTATTTTTAACTACAGCTGTCTGCTTGATTATCAGTAGTATTCATCCAAAACAATTTTAAAAAATTTTACATTCCATTTGTAAACTTATAATGCCATTGATATAAATATCTTGTCAAAAACACGTTTCTCTAGTAAACACTGCTGGGGAAAAAAGATGAAGCGAATTTTGAATGCCGATATGTCCGTGAATATCACGTCACCCTAAACGGAGAGGTGAGACGTAACAATTACAGAAACTGCAGTGCTTGTCATTTAGGGCAGAGTCCAGACACAACAATCCGTTTGTTTACTGAAGCAAATCCAACAGAATTTAGTTTTAAAACTATACTGTACAATATCTTCTTTAAATATTGTCAAAAACATGTGCCTTTGTACCTGTCTTAAGCGATATTGAACTATCCACTGGAAACAATTTTGGTGTTTTATTAAAGGCAGTGGTTACAAGACTTTACTTCCAGAACAAAATAGAAACCAAAAAATAGAGGCTAAATGTACTCGGAAAGGGAAAATACATGCTTTCAGTTATGTTATGAATGGACCTGTCAAATACATTTCAGACAGGAGAGGCATTTAACTCCTCATCTTTATCTACGGCGAATACATATTGTATTACATTCATCCTCTCCTAACATATTGGAATGGGAAGGGATAGCATGAAGATGAATATTAAATGTTGCTGTTTTAAAGCATTCACAGGGCACTACTGCGTTGAAACTAGGATTTTAGGTGCAACAAAAAAAGCCATTTATCATGTGTAAACTCTCGCTATGCTGCATTTTAGCATAACTATTACTGGTTTTTCTGCATTCTCCGAATTAGCATTACTGAGACAGCAACATTTAGGGATGGAATTGCTCGGCCCCGCTTTGGAATGGGTGGTTTTTTCATCCCCTCCATACATTTGCTTGGTTCCATGAAACAGCAGGTTTCCGGAGAATTATTCTCCCACTGGACACTTTGCCAGCATTTTAGGAAGACAAGTGGTGATCACGTGTCATAACCTTTCTGTGGCAACCACATTTCTGAAGCCGGTCTGTTGTCAGAAGATGTGTTCCGTACAGGTTAACGCAGCCAACAACAATGGCATCAATGTTCTTTAAAACTGAACCGGGGCCAACCAGGGGTAACAAAACTATGCTTTATTTTGAAATGTGCAATAACCTGACTCATCCTGAGCCTAGAAAAAAAAACAATGTGGTGTGACAGTCAAAATAAAGAGAGACTTGGTAATTTGAGTGAAAAAATGCCATCAGCCAAGAGATCCTTTTTCTTAACAAAAACACACATCCTCTGACTCAGAAGGTGAAGCATGGAGAAACATCGCATAGAGTGCATTCTTTACATCTATAGTCAGAAATGATTCAGATACGGAGGAATTCCAGCATCCACCCAAGCGGAGGAAATATATTGAATAAGTAATGTACTTTTAAATTAAATAGATACTTGGGGAAAGAAAAACTACTGGTTCCTGTGGTGACTTATGTGGCAACACCATACATTCTCAAGGCCTGTCAGCTAAGCACTGTCTGACCCTGTATATTTCCAAATGGGCTGACATAGTCCAGAAGACAGGCAGATTAAACACAGACCTCTGTATTCACCTGGCAAGCATTGTCAGGCATCCCCTGGTTTTAGAACACATCTCTATATCATACCTTTTTTTTTTTTATCATGGTATATCTGGAGAAATAGTTGTATGCACATTTTATGGAATCTGTTAAGACAACTCTAGGCAGAATAATTCATTAAATCCTGGTAGAGAAATGATGTGTCGACCTTCTTCACCAGCAAGGGACTGAAATGCACAAGTAGACTAAGCTCCCTGCTTAGTCCTTTGTTATTTATTTATAATGTGAATCCCCCAGTATCCATCATTGCCCATTTGTTTTTATAAACAGGACTGAATTGATTACTGAAGTGTGATCCTTTTCTGAAATGTAAAATGGCTACGGGTACAGCTCCCACAGTTCCTCAGCCGCGCTGAACAGACTTTAAAAGGTTTGCCCGTCCGGAACATTCCTGCTGTATCCTAAGGCGTCGGGTGATAAAGACTGGGTCCTGTTACCCTGGATTGATAAGGTTCCCCTGGGAATCTGGGATCCACGTCAGGGTCCAAGGAAAGGGGAGAAAATGTCTCCAGGCATGTTGAGAGACGCGATAGTCCAGGGCTGCCCTGTTTCTCAGGGGCTGAGGAGAAGGTGTGCTCCTCGGTTTCACACCTCATCGCCTGGGCCATCTGGCTTTAATCACCTCAGCTGGTTGTACCAGGTTTGGGGCCAGAAACCCGTTTTTTAAAGACACCGACGCCCGTACTGCACGTTAAGTGAGCCATTCTGCCTCCTAACAGGCAGCATTTCACACATGCGTATGCTAAGTGCTTGTTTCCAGTATCTCAGATACATCCAAGTGGACTTTAAAAAAAAAAATGTGATCACCATTATCCGACAACTCATCTCACCCACTTGCACAGTTGCCTGATTTACTGCAGAGCTCTGGTGCTTGTTTCAGCGGACTCTTTGCCTGTGTGTAGACATACCTGCTGGAACGATCATAAATCTTTGTTCGTTCTTTACAACGAAACATCCTCTTTGTTCTGTTCCGTGTCTGACTTTAGTGGAACTCCATAGCAGTCTGGCTTCCGTGAAATACTGTGTGTACCATACGCAGGTCTGTCATCGTAAAAATCAACAAGAAAAATAAAAACAAGGTACATTTTCCAATATTTCAAAATATATAAATTACAAATAAGGGATTGCTTTCATTAGCACATGTTCCTTTCTTCTGCCATCTTAGAGCATTAGCCCAAATTGAATGGTTGCCACAGGCAAATAAATAGCATGACAATTGCATGGGGACAACTAGACCTGTCTTGTCAGTTCAATATTGAGGTGTCCGTTTTTTTCCCCTTCAAGAAATGCTCTCTATACTCACACTATACGTATATATACACTATATACTCTTGGATAGGCAATCTCTGAATCATTTTCCATGAGGAAAGCTTACTAGAAAAATACATTAAGCTAATGTTTTATCATCCATAATTGGTTCTTGGTCTTCTTCGGAATTACTTGCTGTCATTGCAATACACAAAATAATCAAATGTTCAAACCAAATATGTATGGCAATTTAATGTTTAGGTGGCAAAAAAAAAGAAGAAGCTATTTATTACCTCCATTAACACCTCAAAAAGTAACAGAAAGGTTACATGGTTATATATTTTAATGCATGGCCTTTCCTTCGTTCAGTTTAACTGCCCTGGGCTCTTTGTGTTGTCTGTGCTTGGCAAGGAGAGCTGGAGAGGGGTACAAAGGAAACCTCCTTCTGTTGGCACATACCCGTCAGATGACAGGCCATTACTTGCAGCTAACGTACACCTCTGTCTGAGTTCTGCGATACCTTCTGCCGGACGCCCCCCTAAATTAGGTGGAGAGGGACAGATAGGCATCTTCCCTTATCGCATCTGGATAGGCTGCCCCCCTCCCACTGGTGCGGTCAGCGTGTTTGGGCTGCGATAGAGAGTAACGGACCCTCGGGGCCAGGGCGAGACCGTCCCCCTGCCTCTTATCCTCCGCTCTGACCACAGGCATTCACCAGGGCATCGGGGTAATCCATTGCACTCACTTAACCCCTCACGGATTGAGTGCCCTACAAAATGGCTGTCTTACGAACAGCATTGCACGGCTTCAGCGAGGTGACAGCATCGCAACAGTCTCAAAAGACGTGTTAAGTGAAATGTTCAAGAAAAACCTTGTTTGTCTCAGACCGGTTTAGAAAATGGACGCTTCTTAGGATCGCACGTCCGTGCTCCGTGGAGGATGACTCAGTGGTGCTGAGAACGGGCAAGTCAGAAAAACTGACTCATTTTAATTACAGGTGGCAGGCCTAGTCCGTTCTCTGAGAGATCGTAGAGACATCTGTTTGTCTGTGCACTACTGGAGGCACTTGGCAACCGTACAGCAATATCACAAAGAGGGGTTGTTTAAATACATGTTAAAACACGGGGGTACAGATTACTGATGTTTGTTACCTCACATTTGTTACCGCGGTTACAATGCGTTTTATTCATTCAGTTATTCATCCTCAAACCATATCATTTAAAAAAATAAAAATAAAATGATGAGCATCTGGGCCCAATCCTTCTGGCTCATAAATCAGCAAAGTGTATCCATTGTAGGGAAGACTGAGGGGTTGGTGAAGTGCTATCACATATTTCTCAGATGCTTTGTTGTCAGATGTACTTCATTTAACGTCTGCTGGAGTGTTTCAGCCATTTCCTTGTTATGAATGTTTTGAATTTCCACATTCTCGCTCCTCAGTGTCCATTCCACGTGTGAGCCGTCACTGTAAAATGGGCCCATTGTCATATTCTGCCCCTAACTGACAAAATGTGGCCAGGATTAGGGATTCTTCTGGAGACATTTCTTAGTATTACAGTATAAAATGCATTTTAAAAAATACTTAAAAACCAGTCACCATGATAACCTTCAGAAAGAAGGTGAGTTCAGCCACTTGTCCACTGCACTATAACAAAACAGAAATGCAGTTAAAAAAAATCCCTACATATGGACTCACCTAAAACAAAAAATACTGATCTACAAATCCCCAACCCCAGCTCTTTACTGTAAGTACAAGCTGAACACCTTACACGCTAATAACAGGCCAAGCTTGGGAAAACAAACACATTCAGCCTTCTGAAAGCACTTGAACTGTAGCTGGAAAGACAGAGCTAGGGTAACTGGTTAATCCTGCCACATTCAGCTGTCCCTGAAAAAACAGAACACAAACCTTTTGTGTTCTTTATCTCAGATTTTTTTATCCACCCAATTCAGAATGCCCAACCATACTCATAGGCTCGTAGTATAGCTGGAACATCCTCCATGAATTTGGGAGAGGTCTTGTGGAATTTGTGCTTCCAGCTGGTGCCTTTTGCATTTGCCATTAATAATATCATACTGGTATATGTGGATGTAAGAAAAATAGACAGATATGTCAGTATCATATATGGTGATTGTGGTTGATGGAAGTTTATTGTGCTTGATTTCTAGTAATTGATATATAATTTACAAGACATAGCAGCACAAAGTATAGTAGTATGATACAGTAGCATGAACTACCTGGCACTACGTAACGATTAAAACAAAAAACTTATTTTTCACTTTCATGTATTTAAACCATTCCCCAAGAGAACAGAACCTGTCATTACAAGTGCTAGTTTTTTTTTTGATGTCCTGGCATGTACAGGGTTAATTGCAAAATATTCAAAGAATGTTGTTTCTATGGAGCTTTCATGGCTGATGTTGACATGTAACATTTTCAGATGTTATGGCTCGGTTGTTTCATAGGTAGACATTTTTTCTTTACCAGCCTTATGAGTAAAGATACCATTCTATTCCATACCATTCATTCAAATAATATTCTACCTCTTTCAGAAAGTTTCATACCCACAAAATAGAGCTGCTGACTAATTCTTGTCAAATTTATGCATATTTTTAATACTTATTCTGATGCATTCATATTGTGGGCGCTTGGCTCGGAGCATAGTTGAAATACCAGCTCACTGGGAGCTGGTGGCTGCTGTGTTTGATCCTGCTATATGTGGAGCCTGATCTTCGGCCATGTTAATTGAAAGCCCGAAAGGATTTGTACTTAGGCTGTATTTCCCTCGTGGATGTGAATGCAAATGCCAGCCGTCAGCATTTCTTTCCCCCTCTGTTGACACGTATCATTGTATTAAGAGGTCAAAGTATTTATCCTGAAGAAATTATATATTGAATCATTCAGTATAACAGTGTTTTTGACAGCAGTGTGGGTCCCATTGTGACGGGGGCAAAGCTATAACTCTTGCAAGTTCAAGACATTAGGAAGGGACACAGCAAACTCAGTTCAGGTTGCCCTCATATAAACATTTACACTATTTGGTAAGTCCAACAAAATTATAAGAATGATAGCTTTTTGACAGTGTGAGATACACATAAGTCTTATCTGACCAAACCTGCCTTAGCATGGGCTGACTCGATAAAGCCAATTATGGGATTATCAGAACAGAACTGGTGGGGCCCATTTCTAACCTCTCTTATCTTCTGAAAGTGTCATTGTCTTATCACGGCCAAGGAAGCCACTGCCTTAGAGTGTAATAATATCTCTATTTTTTTTGTGTCGGGGACATACCCTGAAAAACATGTCTTGGCTCCTGAAACAGACGTTCATTGTACATATGTGGTCTCGCCAAAGCCGCAACATCCATGCATGCCTGTGCATGCGCTGGTATGCATGCTAACACCAGATATGAAGCTGGAGAGACCCAAAGCAGGATGACCTGTCAGGTCATTAGTGTCAGGCATTTCCTTGCACACATATTTTAGTAATGGGCATGGCTATCTTTACTGAGGCTGGAGACAAAGATGTAAAAGGTTTCATGAACTTTACAATGGGTGGAACCAGCAATCATCCAATTATTTTAACCCATAAAAAGATTTTCTCCCAAGTCACAGTCACATGTACCAAATAGTAGATATATATATACATTTTGGTGTCGTGAAGCAAGTGATTTCGCAATCACAATGTGTGTAGGGTCCAAAAAATATCATAAAATATCATATCAATATCAATTTGAGTCCAGCAACTACCTTTCATAGCTTGTTTACATCAACTGTGGTGTATTTAGCTAAAGCTATACAACCCAGCTTCAGACCTTCTATACCACAGGAGGGATGCTAGTGTTTAACAAGCATCAAACTGGAACAATTCAGCAGTCAGTTATTGATCTTGCTCAAAGTTTGCCTTTAAGGGAATGGAACACTCATTTGAAGGTAATTTATGTCCTTTTCACCTCAAACCCAAAACAAATTCAGAGAGTGAGAAATGCTTCCTTTGGTGGTACTACAAGGTCACTGTGGGTGTCAACAGGTTAGCATTCACAATAGTTTAGCAGCTGACTAAAACAGCCGCACTGTATTTAACATCTGACGACAGTGGAAATAACTGTAATGCCCTGGAAGTTTCCTGTATTTGGAGAAAAACAGGAAATGTATTCCCTGGCCTGAGTTTCGCGAATACGTTTCAAGTAACGTAGTCTTGAAGTTCAGGAATCTTTTTCCACATGTGACACAAAAGATTAATGTGTTATGAAGAAAATCTAAACTCAGTCGAGTTCAGTACTCCTACTAACTGATAACATTTAAAAATATATATAAACTAATAAAGTGTAGTCCCTGAACAAGATGCGTTTGCTCATCAATGGAGCACAGATAGTTTATCCATTTTGTAATGATTATTTATGTATTCGGTTTACATTCCATGCTATACGATGTCATGAAAAACTGTGGCTACAAATGAGTTGGGATCGGATTGTGGTGACATCCAAACCACCACATTAACACATTACTTTGGCATATTTCTTTTTAAATATGACCGCACTGTTATAGTATGGGAAGTTGAAGGGTGAAGAAAAAAACACATTCATATTTTGTATGTCAATATCTGCAGACATTTTAAATATAACTGTTAAATGTTCCATGAGTTGCCATAATTCAAAAACAAAATGATCATTTTCAGCAAATACAGTATAATCAACGTACATGAAATTGACTTCTGCTGCTGTAGCCTATCCACTTACAAGGTTTGAAACCTTGTGTTTTCAGTGATGCTCTTCTGCAAACCACTGTTGTAATGCGTATATATTTTAAAATGTACTGTCATCTTCCTGTCAGCTTTGACCAGTCTGACCCTTCTCCTCTGACCTCTCAATAATAATGTGTTTTTTGCCTGCAGAACTGCTGCTCACTGGATGTTTTGTTTTTTAACCTTTCTCTACAAACTCTAGAGACTGTTGTGCATGAATTACAGGAGATCAGCTGGTTCTGAGATACTGAAACCACCCTGTCTGGCACCAACAATCATTTCATGGCCACATGACTGGCTGATTAAATATTTTCATTAACAAGCTGGTGTACAGGTCATCCTAATAAATTGCTCACTGAGTGTATCTGCTACTAAAGGGGTTTTTAGTTTTTTTACTGTACTACAGAGTTTTGGACAGGAGCATTATGTCAAAAAAGACTTGGAAAACAAATCTATTGTTTTAAATAGGAAGAAACCTGGGTTGGATTAGGGGTAGTATGACCTAACTAGACTGAAATGCTATCATTGTTTTTGCAGAACCGCTACTCAGTCTGAAACATTGTTATCACAATAGATTTCCCTGGAGAAATATGGGTGCGCCTCCATTTCGGTCGACATGATCAACACATTGAAAGCAAAACAAAAGGGCTTTTATTTTCAAATAATTTGGTGGGAAACTGAGTCGCAGGAGATTTATGAACAGTTTTTAGGTGAAAACCTCAAGTTCAGTTCAATAGTTCAGAAACAGTTCAGTTACGAATACATCCTGTGAAAAATGTATGCCCGAATATTCTAACATAATTTATCGTTTGGCCATTCAAGAAAACTTGTGATGCCATTTATTGCCATAATTTAATTGATGTCAGTTCCCATTAATCACATTAATGCAAAATGGTATGAATTTCCACACTTCCTGCTTATCAAGCTTTCATGTTTCATCTTGTCAACCACACTTCCCTCCAGTCAGCTCTGAGAATACATTATAGTGCACATCCTGCCAATTAGCTCAGAGAATCCATTAGACCAACAACATTTCCTGCCAATCAGCTTTGGGGATTCCTCCGGACAGTGTTTACACTTCAATCACCTGTTAGAGGAAAACATTATGGCATTTTCAAATGTAGCCAGGGTGTATATGATGCTGGATTGAAGTCTGTAAAATTGTGAAAGGAGCTGTTAAATCTCACTTTTTCTTCATCAAGTTTCAATTCACACTGCCGGTCATATGCCAAACATTCACACAGGCAACTATTTTCAGCTAAAGGACAGTCTTCACTTCACAAAGGACATGCTAAAACTCCAGTCCTGGATGGCTGCAGGTATCCTTACAGTCAGCAGCCACTTCAGATGTAAAAGTGTGCTGACTCTTTATCCAATCAACTTAGCAATCAAGAGAGGTAACACATAAAAAACTGGAAGACATCACAGCTCTCCCGGATTTGGGTTTGAGATCCATTGGTTACATAATTCACTACAGCCCAAAATTAATACATTTTCTGATGACACCAAATGAATTAAAAGGTGTATAGACAATCCATATTGACTTTTTTAGTAGAATCCATGAATATCTATTTTGCGGCTGGGTATTAATTTTTATTTATTTAGCTTATCAGATTAATGATAATAATTTCTCAACAGCAGTGCCTCGTCAGATAATCGAACCTGTAACAACTGAGTAACAAACCCAGTATGTAACCATTACACTACACTGCTGCTCGGTCACAACAACAAGCGAAGCCTCGATGTTTTCAATAATAACAAAATGGTGTGATTGACAGAGACAGGTATCGGATTTCTTTCAGGGGGAAAGAGAAGATGTTCCATATGGGTGCACTATGTAATGGTACCAGACTGGGCCCAACATCAAAGTCTGACAACCCGGTGTCGGACACTGACAAATAGAGTGTATCCACGGTTACTTGAGTGTCTTAAGTCCAAAGAAGGCAGGATTGTGCAGAACTAGTCTTCAGATTTCAGCCCTTTCCAAAACAGACTTTACTCATACGTTTCAGCTTGACTTTGTGACAGTAAGTCTGTTTCATTCATGAAAAAAACAGACATGTAATTGTGAGCTCAGAGAGGGAAACCCCCCCCCCCCCCATTATCAACATGTTTATACAAGTGAACATTTTTTGAATACCTTAGAAGTTACAGTCTCCAAATCCCATCCTCCTTTCACACACCTTGCTTACTAGAGAGAGATTTTGTAATTACAAGTCTTTGTGAAAGGCAGCACAACGGTAGTTTGGTAATAAAGGTGGATATTGAGGAATAGCCTCTTGAAATATGTACAGGTGATGAGGATGAGTTTGCTATGGGAAAAGTCCACTTATTTTTTAGAAACTAGCTTTAGGATAATGGTAGTTTTACTTGCTGATCCCTTTCCTAGCCCTCTAATTTGCAACACAGCTCTCAAGCATTGACATTTGCACAGGTGGTTTTTGGTTTACATCATTTCAATGGACAGTTAAATAACCAATAAAAAATACAAAAGGAAGGGAATTTGGATCAGGATGTTGGAGTTTCATAAGTAAACAGGACTGAATAAACACTGTGGAAGATAAAATGTAAGAGATACATAAAGTACAAATACATAAAGCACTGTGCCAACATAGTTATATTTTAACTTTCTGTTTTTTGTCACCATAGGGAAGGGGGACATGGTCCTGGACAGTGAGGTGGTCCTAACGAAGATGAAAATCTTCAGCAACTTTCATGAGAAAAATTCCTGCTCTGAGGACTCTGTCTCAACCATCTCTATATCAGTGTCAGAGCAGGACGCCTCTGAACCCGTCAGAGCTCTGGACAGAGATGGGGTCCACTCTGCGCCTCAACCAGAGCCGTCGGACCCAAAGCCCGACTACCTGTCCGTGTTCTCCGAGCCCCAGCTCCCAAGGCTGTTCAAGTTCGAATCCGAGGACTCCGGGGTAGAGCTGCCCAGTGGGGCCAACTCCCCCTCCACTCCCACGGGCTCCGAACACAGCTTCGTCGTCCACAGCCGGGAGTCCTCCTGCGACTCCCGAGAACTGAACTCGTCGGCGCCCTCTCCCAACGCCCTGCTTCTGCTTGAGCGGTGTCCCGAGAGCGAGGAGGCGGAGGACTCGCCCCATCGGGCGGAGGAGGAGGGCCACGCGAGCGATTCGGAGGTCGGGTTGAGCTCCGAGAGCGAGCCGTCAGACATTACCCTCACCCAGGAGGTCAGGGACGAGAACGGGCCCGAGGAGGGGGCCTTGGGGAACGCCGCTGGGGTTCGCGGGAGCGGCGCAGGGCTGGAAGCGGCCGGCCTGGAGGCCGCGGCAGAGGACAGCAGGCAGCCAATGAGCTGCGAGTCCAGAGGGGCGTTCGATGACATGACGGAGGTAGACTTGCAGCAGCAGCCGCTGAGGAAAAGCACCACCAGTGACAGTCTGGATGAGTACATGGACGAGTGTTGCAGGCTAAGCGAGGTAAGACTACAACACCACTGAGGTCACTAATTACATGGTAGATTAGGTTTAATGGTTGATAGTGGCAAAATTTCACATACGATTGAAAAATGTGTAGTTTAGTAATTAGAGTGTTTTTTGATACCTGGTCCCTGCTGGACTCATGGTGAATTTATAAACAGGAAGGGTTTCTCAAAAAACATAAACACAGACAGTCGCTTTGTGTTCAATTATGTGGCAACATATACTTTGTAACTACAGTAAATGCATCTTAACGAACATAATACTGCTTTTCCAAGTGTCTAGAAAAAATTGCTGTGAGAAACCACAGAGACAGCTGATCTTATGCAATGCGCAGATTGAATCGTAACAAAGAAGAACGGATGACTGGAGTTTTTCCACACATAATGCAGAGCAGGGGTTAATCCAGCACTTAGTTCTGTTCTGTCTCTGGTGGGCACCGATGGGTGACATCATGCTTGACTCACTGTCTCTACTAAAAGTGCAGTTAAGTGAGTGTAGTCAAGAGGGGCTGTTGAAACTCCAAACAGGCAGGGATTGTAAGGAAAGCCCTTTTGGGTGGTGGACACCAAACATATTTATGCTCCCTGTAATTATCTTAATTACTACCCCTGCCCATCCCTGCAGGACTGGCAAATAGCTGAATTTGCCATAAGTACCGAGAACTGGGAGCACGGGCGGACGTATGGGGCTGGACAGTGATAATGTTATGCGGGTACATCATTTGTGGCTGACTCACTTACTGTTTGGACAATAGACTTTTAATAATATTGCAAAGTAGAAAACAGTTGTTTTCTCTGGTAAACTTAGAAGAAGAAAAAAAATAAATACAGAAAATAATCCAGTTAAGCCCCTAATGCTTATTTTCATTTTTTTGACACGTTTGACTCACACAGCAATTACAGTCTGCCTTTTTGACTGGTTAGTCAAGCAACATAAAACAAGTACAGCAGCAATCCTGTCCTGTTTTTAATAGGTATTGGACCACCCCACAAAGATGAAAAACAAGGCAGTGAATTGCACTTTGTATAACATATAGTGTTACAATTTGCACTGCCATATATATTATATGTATGCCACACTCACACACACACACACACACACACACAGCACACAAGCACACACACGCAGGCACACACACGTTTTATTACCCTCGTAATAAAAGGTGTATTCATTCAGAAAGGCAAAAAGAAACACATTCATAATGAAAGCATGCCACAGAGCTTTGCATTCATTCATGTTGCAGAAAAGGTTTTTTAATAATCCAGAAGAAAACTACAGGGTGTACTGTAGCTGCACCTGACAGCTGCACAGGCTGCCAAACGTAATAACCCATTTGATGTCTGAGCGTATTACAATGTTGTCTCAACACGGGCTTTCATAATATACTGTTTGCGTGTAAATTGATACTACTCAGCTTCACATAACATTAATCTGAATGGAAATGTAAACGCTTTCATCATCAAAGGGGAAGCACTTATCTGAGATCAAGCCTTTTAATGCAGAAAATGCTACTTCTGAATGCTGAGGCAGAAATCATCGTTGGCTTCAAAGCTGTGAACTGATCTTTCTCCAGCCTCTTCTTCTTAAAACTGTGAATTTTACAGGCAGCTTTTAGGGTCCTTACTGAATCAGATGAGCCCTTCAGAGTCAGTCAAATCCACTTCTCTATCAAGGAAGGGAAAGTGAAAGGATGACCTACTTTCAGGATGACCTAGTACATGGGGAGCTCAGCTGGACTGTAAAACTATCAAAAAATACTCATAACTCTTTGAAATAGATTTGCCATTTTTGAAATTGTTCATGGGCAACTTGTCACGCACTATTTTTCCATGTGTCCCAATTTTGAATGCCCAATCATATTTAAAAGCCTATAGCATCCCAACGATGCCCTTGTAAACCTGGCACAGCGCATGTGTACCACCAGCCGCCCGTTATTTTCAAGAACCCAACAGCAGGAGAGCCACTGCATTGGAGGATAGTGTTTCATGTGTAGCAGGAACAGGCAGACTGCAGGTACCCAGGTGACCAGAGGTGGCGCTGTTGAGCAACGTGTCACTGCTTGCAGCGAATATCCTGTCAAGTGAAACCCTCCCTCCCTGGGTGGACACTAGGGCACTTGGCACTGCTAGAACCGATGCTTTGGCCGAGTAATACTACTTACAGTAATTCACAATTACTGTATTATTAATAATCATTCATAATACAGTATTTGTGAATTACTGTATTACTGCTTGCCCGTGTGAATCCCAGGGCGATGGTGCTGTGCACAGTGGAGGTGAGTGTAAGGGCCAGCAGCCAGCCTGGCTCACAGGATGAAGGGCGGCCCGAGGCGAGGCCAAGGTTTCCCATGCGCCCGGCCTGTCTCGCAACACCTGCTCATCAGCCCTGAGTGAATGCTCAGATGGCTTTGGCGATTGCCTCTGGAGTGACACCCTCTCTCCCTCCCTCCCTTTCTCTTTCCTTCCCTCCCTCTCTCTCTCCCGGTTTCTTTCTCTCCCATTTTTCTATTCCTCGATCTTCTTCTCTCTTTCTTTATTCCCTGTTCCCTTGTCTCTCTCTCCCTCCATTTTCCTCTCTCTGTCTCTCGTTCTCTTTCTGAGTGGATGCAGCTCAGGCGGCCTACCCGGGTGCATCAGGCAGGTGTCAAATTGCTCAAATTACTCACATATTTACCCAGATAAAGCCCCTTTGATACCACTGGCTTTTGGGGGGCGAGTGTATGGGCGCTTTAGGGGGCCCCTCTCTGCCCTACTTTAGGGTGCAGTGCTGAAAGCACAGCCGGGCGGCAAAGTCAGGGCGCAATCATCACTTGTCACCAGAGCTAATAAGGTAATTCCTCACCGGACTAAATGGAGCTCTGTAGAAAAGGGATATTGGCAGACTCCGGAGCTTTTACCTCTTCAAACATGGCGACTTCAAAGGCCTCCTCTAATCTGATTGGGTCTTTTTTTTTTTTTTTGGACAATATGAACGCAGGAGGACATGGAGTTGTGGTACGGTTGCACAACGCAGCCCCTATCTGTCTTTCAGAGCCTGCGGCTTGTGCAACTAACCGGACCTGATAGAGGGATAAAGGGACATATCTGGTGTGAAATCATCTAGGGGATGTGAGTCCAAAAACTAATCTCAGCATTTTTTTTATTAAACGATTAATCGTAGAATAATACTGATAGATTTATCACGTTAATACACACCTGCTCGTCAGTCAGGCACCTCTACAGTCAAGCAACTCTACTCGCTCGGTGGAGTATGGAGCAGAGTGTCAGTGTGGAGAGAGCTGTCAGTGTGGATGTCAGTGTGGAGAGAGGAGTCAGTGTGGAGCACAGTGTCAGTGTGGAGAGAGCTGTCAGTGTGGAGCACAGTGTCAGTGTGGAGAGAGCTGTCAGTGTGGATGTCAGTATGGAGAGAGAGATGTCAGTGTGGAGCACAGTGTCAGTGTGGAGAGAGGTGTCAGTGTGGAGAGAGGTGTCAGTGTGGAGCACAGTGTCAGTGTGGAGAGAGCTGTCGGTGTGGAGAGAGGTGTCAGTGTGGAGCACAGTGTCAGTGTGGAGAGAGGTGTCAGTGTGGAGAGAGGTGTCAGTGTGGAGCACGGTGTCAGTGTGGAGAGAGGTGTCAGTGTGGAGCACGGTGTCAGTGTGGAGAGAGGTGTCAGTGTGGAGAGAGGTGTCAGTGTGGAGAGAGGTGTCAGTGTGGAGCACGGTGTCAGTGTGGAGAGAGGAGTCAGTGTGGAGCACAGTGTCAGTGTGGAGAGAGCTGTCAGTGTGGATGTCAGTATGGAGAGAGAGATGTCAGTGTGGAGCACAGTGTCAGTGTGGAGAGAGGTGTCAGTGTGGAGAGAGGTGTCAGTGTGGAGCACAGTGTCAGTGTGGAGCACAGTGTCAGTGTGGAGAGAGGTGTCAGTGTGGAGAGAGGTGTCAGTGTGGAGCACAGTGTCAGCGTGGAGCACGGTGTCAGTGTGGAGAGAGATGTCAGTGTGGAGCACAGTGTCAGTGTGGAGAGAGGTGTCAGTGTGGAGCACGGTGTCAGTGTGGAGAGAGGTGTCAGTGAGGAATGAAGACGGAGCGGTAACGACCCCGCTCCCCCGGAGCGGTGGCTCAGCCGAATTCCTCCGCAGTGGAACATAAACACAGACATATATATTATCCATTCGCAGAGCTCAGGAGGATGCATTCCACACATTTGAGTACCTCCAATGACGGGGAGGCGGCCTGGCTGGCAGACCTGCCTGTACCATGATACTGCGGAAAAAAGGCCTGATCTCAGATCCAGCCCCGTTACAGACCTCTCCTCTCCCACGCCACAATCTGGAGAAACGCTGGAAGCCTGATGGCACCCAATCTACTTTTTTATTTTTTCCTAAATCAAAAAGCTAGCCATGACGTAACAGGTGGATTCATTGCAAAGTTCTTACACAACTATTTTCTTTGCTGGTGGGCAGTCAGAAATGATCAACATCGGAGTCTGTGGAGGAGTGGGAATTGTGGAAAAACACTTAGAGGTGGAGTACGGGAAGGAGTGGGGGGGGGGAGTAGAGGAGGTTAGAATGAGCTTTGTTACCACATTTTGGGGGTGATGTAACCAAGTAGTTTATCTGCACCAAATGTGTTTAAATGATTATTGCTGGTACTACAACAACATAAAAGTGAGTACAGACTCACAATATAAAGCAGGGATTTAGGTCACTATTTTAGCATGCAATGGACTTGTTTCTGTTCTAGTCCAGGGGCTTAGAAACATCGTTCTGTGTAAATAATGACTATTGCTACAGTTACTGCTGCACTGCAGATCTGCTCCTCCAGTCGTGAGATATTGGATATCGCTGTGAGCAATAGCTCACAACCTTGTCAACATCTCCACTCCAGCAGGTATGTTGGGATGGCGTTTGAGAGAGATGTGCGGCAAGGAAGGAGACATGTTGCAAGAACCTTTACACTCGACACTCGACATTTCACATCTGGAGTCTCATTCTTTCACAATATTGACATGTCTTATTTGAGGAGGAATTTTTTACACACGGAGAGGGGAAACGTCCAGATGCATGGCCCGAGGACAGCTCAGCTATTCCACATTCATCCCTGCTGGATTCCCAGCCTCTTAAGATCATATTTGCTTCAAATGAGATGACATTGAAGATGTATTTTTCAAAGATGCCTTCAGTTCCTTCAACTGAGCATGCTCTAGAGGCAAAAAAATAAGAGATGCAACGGTAGCTAATATTACAATTTACAAGCTTGGCCACCGAACAGGCAGACTCTCATGGACACACAACATTTGCTTTACTGCCTGACCTTTGGATCTAAACTTGAGGAGCTTTTGCACGTCTTATTAAAGAAGAGAGAAGAGTTTTAAAATGTATTAGTTATTTTCATATGGTAAACTAAAGAACCCTTTCATGCTTAAATGGCAAGATCTTCAAGGTGAGGTGGTAAAACCAGGACACCAGTGAATATCGAAAAACTTCTCTTTCCCATCATCCAGATTGGAATTCTGATAAATACATAAGGAGGTTGGAGAGACACACGGGCTACGCTCGAGAACACAATAACAGGCCAGCCTGAGGCGAAGGAGTTCATCCATACATCAGCAATTCCCACGTCTAAACGCAGTCAACCGCCATGTCAGAAGCAGGGGAAGCGGGGAGAGGAAGGGAGAGGGACTTTTCTGGACCCGCACTTCCTCTTCTGCGGGTCACTGGGGAACTGCAACCGCTGGCCGGCCTTCCGTTCATCACATCCAGGAAATTCCATGCGCTGCCTCGCTTTCCTGCTCCAGTGTGTCACCTCCTCCGAGTACCCTTCTTATCTCACTTACCCCTCACAACCCTCCACCAGCTGCCCCAGGGAGGTCCCATTGATTATCGTCCGCCCCACTGACCGTACGAGTGAAAGTGATGTGTGGCGGGCGAAATGGATCGGAGAGCTGGATAATCAATGGGATGCCCGGTTTGAGAGTCTGTTCTCTAGAGCTGGTGCAATTCTGGCTTCCATTCTGGCTTTTCTTCTTTCTTTGCATTAGAAGTTACATAACGCAATGTCTTAAAGGCATGGATTCTTTTGCATTTTGGTCTGGGTTTCTCCCTTGACATGGGGGAAAATGGTGCTACCATTAAAATCTGTCCAAAATGACAAATGCATTTCTTGCATTGAGCTGGTCATAATGTTGGTCTTGCTGGCTATGAGCTGGTCAACCAGCTAGTGCTGGTAGCTTGTCTCAGCCATTCTGCTTGAAAACATAGCTTGAGCTGGACAAATTATGTCAAGCTGGGAGCGGGTCTGAACTGGTCTACCAGCTAAACCATGTTGAGCTGGGAGCTGGTCTGAATTGGTCAACCAGCTACGAGCTGTTTCAAAACCTAGCTTGAGCTGTTTTTCAGCAGAGTAGAGAATGTGAAATTGTTATCACTTTGAATGAGAAGAAATATCACCTTGTGGACATTCAGAGCCATGAAAATAAAACAATTACTGACAATGTCAATGGATTGAAAACCAAAAAAACAGCCCAAGTGAAGCTAATGAGAAGCATGTGGCATTTTATAAAACGGATACAGTTAGAACTCAGCAGTCATCCATAATAGCTACAAAAAACGAATCCAACATGACAAACATTGGATTCGTGCTACGTAAAAGGAAACCTGTGGTCGACTATCAGGCCCTCCACATGCGTTTATGACTTTGTCCCCATTGTGAGACTCCGTGTTCCCATTAGTTGGATTCCAACGGGCCTACGTTGGCAGTGGCACAGAAAAGAGTTGTGGGAAAAAAACAAAAAACGACCTGAGCTCACTTCCTGCTTTTGTTGGGAACCTCTTTGGAATGTGACGATTGTATAAATGTTTTCCCGAAAATGTCCCTTTTTTTTTCTTTTTTTTTTTCTGCGAAACGTGAACATCTGCGCGCCAACTCTGAGCCAACAATGTTGCCTAAATAAATAAATAAATAGAAAAAGGCACCCAGCTATTTTCTTTGTGTGTGTTCTCACCTCTCGCACTCTAATCAGAAAACAATCGACGGGCTGACTCATTTTGCCACCCCGCCCCGTTCACAGACCGTAACCGACGTTTTGGCAGAATGGCCGTTTGAAAACAGGGACCACTGCTGTTCAGCCGCAGGAACCTATAAAGTCAACACAATGCCAAAATGGAGTTTATATTACAACTGAGGAATTACAAAGCTTTTTTTTAAAATATGGTGTAATGGTGACTTGACAAAGTGTTCAATGGTAAGATGGACCAATCAACCTGACCCCAGCTCTGATCATTTTATTGGACAGAATACAACCATTACCTTATTCCAACTTAATTAACAAATATTAGCATAAATGTAGTACAACATAATTACTCATTTGCTCCACAAGGAATTTAAATTGCCGCACTCTTTATGTCCACCTTCTCAAAAATGTTCATCTTAATCTTTGAGAATCTGAGAGGGCCCTCCATCATCATAAATCCAACTTGTAAAATTGTACAAAATCTGCCAGAAAAGTTCATGAAGGTTATGTAAGAAAGTCATGAGGGGCCTAGCCCTGTGATAAAACTTTGTTTAAATTACATACAAGCCGTGGACCTTAAGATTACTGGTGAGAGGCATCATGAAACAGACAAGAAGACAAGTAAAGTCTGAAGGTGGGAGTGAAGATTTAAAAACAATCTCAGTTCAGGAGTGTAATAAAACAAGGAAAGTCTAAGCTGTGCCTGAACACATGACGACATTTTGCGAGCTGTGATGAAAGAAGTCTGCGCCTATTTACGAGGGTGGTGCACAAGGTCCTAGCTTTTCCATTTGCTTTACTGCAGCCAGTGTACAAATCTGGTTTCAAACTTCATATGGTTTGAAAAAAATGCACGATTTCGCAATTGGAACAACACAGAATATATTATTTTTCAATTGAGTTTTCCATGATATGGACCATGCTTGTGACCATGGCTCAAATAGTAGCATTCTATAAAGCAAATTTAATGAAGTATGTTCCATTGCTGTCCACATGCAAAAACATCTATCGAGCTGGACTTGATCCACAACATATCAGAGTGGGCAGAATGGATTCTTCTTTATGAGACAGAATCCATCTGGTTCTTTCATCTCTTTGGTTCAAGAGGACATCAAACGCAGCATTGTGACAAGCCACTATTGTGGATGTCCCTGTTTTCACAGACAAGCACAGAGGGTGATGAGCTTTGGTCTTAACAAGATCCTTGTTTTCAGCAAGTAATGGACGTGTTAAAAAAAACAGCTGTCCTTGCTGGCCTGTTGATTTAGGATGGTGTGATGCTACTTGCTATACGGATAGTTAATCCTCTTAGGTTTGTTTATTCTTCTTGCAAAGTGATGGACAGGTTAATGTTAAGAATGTCTGAGGAACAAAATGCATGTTAAAATTCAGTTGTCATTAAAAGAGATCATCTGTTGCACCAACAGTCAACAGACAAGAGCTCTGTTGTTCATAAAAGAACATGCAATGTTCACACACTTCAATGGAGTTAGAGTCCTATTTTGCATTGAATGTAGAAATACTTCGCATACATAGGATGAAAATATTATTTTACGATGTTTGTCCTATGGGCTAACAGTACAATGTTCTTACAAAATGTAAGTGCCTGAAATGGAAAAATGCTATTGAGAAAGTTATGAAATGAGACAAAGTGAGCCAAAATCCTGGCATGCTTCAGACAGTAATACATTGTGTCAGATTGACAGGTCAAAGAGGGTGTAAGGCTAAAGGCTACAGTTGTACAGTGAAAGTCTCTATTACTATATAACATTATAGACAGGCATACACAGTATTTACCCTTGGGGTAATTGTTCCTGTGTTTGGACCTGGGCCTGCTTGATATATTTATAATATTTAATTTAATTGAATTACATTTTGTTTCCCCAGGTACATCAGGCGAAGTCGAACCCCCTGGGGTCTGGCCTGGGCTACCTGGAGCACATCTGCCAGCTGATCGAGAAGATCGGGCAGCTCCAGGAGCATAACCTCCGGCTCCAGAAACAGATCTGCTGCCTGCAGAAAGAGGGCAGGACCCGGAGGACAAAGGAGGTGCGATGAAAAGAACAAAAAAATATTCATTATTTAATTTTTTTCATGTTTATTTGAGTTGAGTTGGCAATGCCAAGAGACACAGCACCATTACTGCCAGTTTACACCAGGTTCATGTAGCTGGTGTCCTGCACTCAGAGATTATGGCTATTGCTAGTTTCCAACTCCTGTCCCGAGTTAGGCTTTTTTATGAGAAGAAAGTAAAAAGATTACAAATAAGACACAAAGTGTTAAATGGAAGATGTTATTCCCAGACATCCGTATAGAAATGGAATATATTGAATATATACTGTATATTTATCAGGCTATACTTAATGCGCAAATTGCCATATTTGTAGATTAAAATATATGCAAGATACTATATTTATTGTTGCTTTTACATTCCATTTTTATAAGGAACCCCAGCAGTAGTGTCAACCTGAGGACACATGTGGATTCCAATGAATCCAAGAATGTTTGTTTCACTTGGATAATCATCATTATTTAAACTGGACAAGTCAAAAAGCAGCAAATAGAGTTCATAAGCATCTTATAGTTTTCAAAGAACTGCCTTTGGTTCTCTTTTAACATACAATTACAGTACAGTACACTGGGCATCAGTGCTGAACGCGTAGGTTCACTTTGGGGAGAGGAAAGCCTCAACATTTGTTGACTGGCTGTCTAGGTGGGCCAATGTTTTACTGTTTTACCCTGGAGCGAAATGGCCATGTTGTTGCCTTATACACCCAGCTGCTTCTTTAAAGTGGATTCAGACGTCGTGAGTCACCCCAGATGAGTGTCAGTCAACTGTACAGCAGTCAGAGCGGTTGAGCTCACCCCACTCCCAGTCGAAGCATGTGGCCTGCACATTTTGGCCGTCCATATTCCCAGGCGGTTGTATAGCATGGTGTTGAACAGAAACAAGCGTTTCTTGTTGACACCAACCGGTCACACATAGCAAGCAGCAGGGTCTTCATTTCCCTATCTGCTGAGAGAGGGCCTCGTAGGGGTCCTTGTAGATTTCGGCCAAAACCTACAACCAACGCAGGATGCTCAATAACAATAGCGGAAAAACCCTCCAGAACACAGCTGAAATAAAATGATGTCATCCCAGCTGAATCGCTTTGAAGAAGTCAAAGTCTTGGTTAGCTAATGGAAATGTTGTTTGTCAGCCGTGGCTTCGCATTGGATTTTAGACTTGTTATCATCCATAATCAACGGTATGTTTGAATAATATGGAATTAGTATTTCATTATTTTTTATTATTCTTGAATTGTCACTTTCTTGGCAACATTTTGGTGTGATTTTGAAGATAGCTTGTAGCATATTCAGCATAACAATATGTAACATACAAACAGAGTCCTAGCTCTCCTCACATATTGTTTTTCTTTTCAAAAACAGGATGAAAAAAAAAAAATCAGTCATCCAAGCAAAGCCAAGAGTGAAAAAGAACATTGGCTTTTCATCACTTTTGTGAAGTTATGGCAGCTTGTCGCAGGCCATATTGTTTTCAGCGGGCACATTTCAAGTGTCAGAGGGGAACATTTTAACACTTCTGAATGGGGACTGAACGCCCTTCGATGCGATTGAGCTTGGGCCGCTCACAAACATTTCTGTTCCAGTTAAGATTAACAGGGGTGAGATGTTGGGTCACGATTCACGTTGACCGTCCATTTCCTCAAAGATTTTCAGTGGTAGGCCTCAAGAAAACCCAGACCATGAAATTAGATTTTTAAATCTTTGATTCGGGCCTCCTTTGAGAGCTACCTCAGGTGTCCCGCTGTTCTGGATTAGACCGCACCTTTTCACACGCGGAATTGGCAGGCATTCCGCACCTTTTATCGGACAGCGTCGTGCGGCATTCACCACCGACGACCCGTGCAGATGTCTCCCTTCCGTTTTTTAGAAGAGGGCCTTGTTAAAATACTGTGTAAAAAAAAAAAACCCCCCAAAAAAAACGCTCAAGGTTTTCAAAATGCCTTTCAAAACCGGCACTGTCAGATGGGTCCAAGCACCGGAAAAGCTTTCCCCCTGAAGCTGTGGGTGAGCCCAGCAGGATTCCTCACTTCAAAGATTTCAAAGAGAAGGGGAAAAGGAGGGAGAGGGAGAAGAGAGAGGGACAAAAAAGAGAGGGATGCCAAAATGTGCTTACTAAGACAGCCCGGGCCACTCCTACGAGAAAAGGCTTTTGATTCTCAAGCTGCACCCTTTTTTCTGAGAGCTCAAGAATCAAAATACACTAGCCGATCTTCAGCTGCACACTCCCACAGCCTGTGGAATGTTTTCTTATACTTTGAAACGACTCTGAAAGTTGTAACTTTGAGTAAATACTAAAATTCGGGCAGCTTCGACAGCCTTGGGTCTCCTGTAACAACAAGCAATAGCAAGAGATTGGCTATCTCTCTGAAGACTAAATGTTCTACTTCTGAATTTCCACTATTTTTCCACTGATGTTTTTGTGTACATCAATTAATTTACACAAAGGAAAATCCACCAAGGGTCGAGGCAATGAGTTATCTTGTGATCTATGAAATCGCATGTTAAATACGGACATTGCAAACACTTCTAATAAACCGAATTATCCGCTTCTGCCTCAGCAATAAGATAAGGAAAATTAAAAAATAATAACCTCTAAAGCCCTGTGCCTAGAATGTTTGCATTTCCTTAATTCAAAACTACTATCAATACCTAAGATCAAAAGAAAATCAGGCCTGATGTATTTATTTGTTTTACAGAGAATTTAAAAGGCCGGCCAGCTTGTCTTTTAATTGTTTCCACGGGCACGTGAAAAGCGGGGTGGAGGAGGGCTAGCCCAACAAAGGGTATTAAAGCAGGAAAAAGCTGCCGAAATCAGACCACACATCTTGGGCTCCCCAGGGCCAGTAATTTTACCCCGCTGAGAGTTTGTTCAATGATCGACCCTAAAGCACCAAGACACAGACGACACTTCAAACACGGGGAAACCCCACCAGAACTTGTCTAAGCTCGTCAGTCGACCTGTTTCCGACGCTCAGCGCTCTCATCCTTAACCCTTTTATCTCTGGGGTTTTTACCGCCCGCAATTACCGAAAAATAGCCCTCGGACACTGGACAATAGCACCCGCACGACCCCCGCCCCACCGCTCACAGACCCCACTGATCCCGTTCCTTCAAGGGTCACCATGTTTTCATTCTTCTCTGCCACTGAATCACACGCAGAATGTGCAGAGACTGAAGGCACTTTTAAAGAGGACTGGTGGTCACCGTGCTGGTGGAGACTCAGTACAGAAATGTCTTTGGGAGCCTATTGAAGGCCTCGCAGTGAAGTGGCCTGCTTCCTTGATTAACTTGTTTGACTCCACGGTAGGTTGACAATCCCACGTTGGGATGTCCGTACCTGTGGGATTTTTCGTGGGAATTTCCACCGCGGTGGGAAGGCTTATTTTGGCATCGACGCTTAACCTGTGAATATGAAACTATGAATCTTGCTCCGGTGGAGGGCAGCCAGGCAGTATGAGTAATGGAAGCACCTGGCTCGTGATTCCCCCCCTCAGCCCCACAGCGCAGACCCACCCCCGCCCCCCTCTCACAGGAACTGAGCAAGGCCCACTGTTGCTGGAGTAAGGATTATTAATGAACGGGATGTGATCGAGTGAACCCATCCCAACCAGAACGGCAGGACCCAACTCTACTCCAGAGAGAGCCATGTAATGCTTCCCCCGGTTTTAATCGTTGATCCGAGGATTCAGAAAATCCGGCTCTGTTGGGTATGGGGGGCGACCTCACTCTCGCGAAGGTGGAGTGCCCCCTTTGTGCGCTAAGCACACGCAGATGGGGAATGCCCAGAGGAGAGCAGGACCACACTGTCTACCCAAACTAAGGCCCGGCCAATACCCAAACCCAAGCCAAAAAACCCCCTGTGTGGACCGGCCATGGCTTCTCAAAGGTTACAGCTGGGTCACTGTTCCAGCAGGATGCACAGATTTTATCCCATGTTCCCTAAAACAAAAACAACCCTGGGGTGTCAACGGTCATCGTGTTCTGTATACTCCTGCTCTTTTTTTAAAGTGAACGCAAACTCGACAGCACAGTTATGTAACCAGAGGGGGCCAGTTTTGAAACAAACCGTGGAAATGGGGGGTTATTACATAAGATGTACAGTGGCAAAGGGGCTATTTTGTCTTTATATTCAGCATAGCCATGGCCAGGCCAATTGTATATCCCACCACTGTGAGGTCCAAGTTGTAGGTAGCCAATGACATGGCAGAGTATTCAAACTGCACCAAATCAGCAGTAAAGGTCACATCTCCTTGTCTTTAACGCAGATCTGTTCTGCGGCACGTGAGAGGTAGCCTTTCTACAAAGGACGAAAACAAACAACGCGCAGAAAAGGAAATGACTTCACACCATCCTCAGTAGCCATTTTCAAAACCCGCCCCCTTGAAGTGTGCAGATGGAGGTCCGTTACCCCCCCCCCCGCTTAATGGAAACCCCTCACAGTTAGTCAGAAAGTGCCTCTTTCATCCCTGGGCTGGTAACAATGGAACCGGAAAAAACATTCCTCCCTTTCAACTTGTTCCCGTTGCGTTGGACCATTGTATCTGCGTCACCGGAATGAAACATCCAGAAACTAAGCGGGATGTCAGAATTTCCCTTGGCGGGTGGAACGGACCCGGTCTTTAACAGCGGTTCAAAATGCCTGCACAGCTGCTCAAGTGAACTCGTACTCATTCGTGAACCTGACTTGGGTCTTGGAACGAGGCGGATTTTTGCATTCCTTTAGACCCGTAACTGTGATAAGATTTCCCTAAAAGTAATCAGAACCACTGAAGCCATGACCTGTAACGATGACAGGCAACAAAATATAATTAAATTCTGTGCAATGGACCTGAAAATAAACTTTCATAACACTGATTCACTAAAAAAAAAAAAAAAAAAAAAAAAAGGAAAAGTTTTCCTGGCATTCTCCATCGTGGTCCATGCCAAATAATACTAGTGTATGATAGCCAAAGGGCCTTTTCACTACTTCTGCTCGATAATTTACAACAGATGCTGGATCATGACACCAAGTATGTACTGTTATAGGACATTCCACTGAGACAATAGAGGGAACAACAGCTAAACAAACAAAATGCTTAAATAGGCAAAAGTCATTTGTATTTGTGTGCTCTTTTCTAAATGGAATTATGCAGAAGGTTTGCACCAGTTTATTTTGAATATCATAACTGTCCCTTGTTTGACCGCCCTGCAGGAAAAAACAAAAAACAGCTGAAGCTAAGTTTTGAAACAGCTGGTAGCTGGTTGATCAGTTAAGACCAGCTCCATACTCAACATGGTTTGACCAGCTCAAGCTATTGAAGTAATTCCAAGCTGGTCATAGCTAGATTTTACACTAGGGCTTTGCTTATCGAAGTGCTTTGTCTTTTTGGGAGTACTGGTAACATGGCAACACAGGTCCTCACCCCATCTCTCTCCTGATGTGATTTGAGAGAAAGAAAGACAGACTTTGTGCATGGATTACGCAATCTGCTCCCTGGGGGAAATTTGAGCTGATATTTAATATTTGATTTACATTTAAACTGTTCTGTTTTTGCTCTGCTGTTCACCTTTGGTACCCCCGGGTTAAATGTCCAAATAATAGATTGTCAAAACCCTAACTCTCCCCTCTCCCCCCCCTCCTCTCCCCCAGGACTTCTTCCTCCAGCACTGCTGCTGTGGAGCGGCTAGCCTGGCCTTTCAGGAGCTGAAGAGACACTCCAGGAGCGAGTTCTACAACCTGAGCGCATCCAACGCCACGCTGTCCGACCTGTCCACCATCCCAGAGATCACCCGGCAACCCCTCGGGACGGGTACGCAAGGTTCGTACGACTGACCCGGCTTATCCTCCTCATTAATTCACGCCTATAAAAATGGTAGCAATTTATAGTCAACGTGTTTGACTTCACTGCAAATTATGAATAAATGCCAAAGTTATTTTTTTTGAGATTGGTGAGTTCACCAATCGAACAAATTAAAACACCAAATGGTCTTTAGGCAGAATGGTCTCACAATGTACCCTGTTTAGTTGTTTTTGGTTGCCCTAATTATTTGGCTTCCATATTGTTTGACATAATGACCTTGTAGGTTGTTTTTGATAAAGGTGTTTGTTACATCTCGGCTATCCCTCAGTCACCGATAACAAAATCGTACCATGAGAGGTTCTTCGTTTTCAGTGTGGTGCAGCCTAAGTTTCTAAGGTTACCATGTGGGGATGTTTATCATTTTTGTGAATTGCTAAATTGTAGACTAAGCTGTGGCAGATGACTTATTTAAGTCATATGGATGCACTGCATTCTCTTATACTTACACAACACCCATTTACATATTTGTGTGTATATTTATGTATGTGTAATGTGTATGTGTGTGTGTGTGTGTGTGTGTGTGTGTGTGTGTGTGTGTGTGTGTGTGTGTGTATGTGCTTCTAAATGAACCATTGTAACATACCAAGCTCACTTTCACACAAACATATTAATAACGCCCTCCGGAGAGCTTTGGGTGTTATTTCACCTTACGTTCACCTCTGGATTCACATTCTTCACACCAGGTAGTCCCACCAGCTGTCCCTCAGCTCCCAGTAATTTCCCCCCAAAAAAACGCTTTCGGCCCACTTGTTTTTCGAAGCGGCTCGTGTTCTCCTCAGGTGGGCGGACGAGGGCAGCGCGTCTCGTGGGACGGAGAGTATTACCTTTAGCGAGAGGGGAATTCCTGGTATTCCGCTTATTGAAGCAACACATAACATCCCACGGATTCAGGAATTCCTTGCCCCCTTCAGATTGGCAGGAAACCAGAGCTGAAGAGGAGTGGTCGTCCCTGCGCTAAGATAACAGCAGGGTTTTTTTAGGGGGAGGGGGAGCACAGGGAGGGGTGTGGAGAGGAGTGTAGGAGGTTATTCGGGTCTCCTAGGTCCACTGATTCATATCACTGTATATCATAGTCAATTTTCCTTCTGAGAAAAAAACCCCCCCCGGAAATTTCCATACTTCCATCCATGCTCATCGCTAACAAGATGCTATCTTCCATATTGGGCATTTCAGAGGGGGAGAACGGATGCCACCCCGCCGTGTCGCTGTCGAGGAAAGGCTTGAATCGCAGGAGTTATGCCGAGGGCGAGGCCCGGTACCTCTGCGACAGCACGGAGGCGCTCTCCGTCCCACACAGGAGGGTGAGTACCGAACCCCGCTGGGCTACGTTAACTCGCACCACGATAAGCCATAGCACATACAGGGCCAAAACAGCTACTCCCGAGAACATCTGATTCCAGATCCCAAAACAGATACCACTTCTATCTTCTAGCAGCCATTGTTTATGAGGGAAACGGTTCCAATGATCAAAATGAAAATCTACAGTATTCGTTATAATGTGGTGCAGTAAATCCATATCACTTAAATTACTGGACGCAATTTGCCAAATTTAGCATGTGTGATAAATGGTGCATCTCCGACAAGAACTAATTTGTCCTTTGGGACTCCTACTGGAAAAGGCTACATTTCGCAGAATCCATTTAGGATGTCTGTCTTTCAGCTTGTGAATAACGGCGTTGTGACTTTTTCATGGTTTCTGCAGCTGAGTGAGAACTACACGTGGGGCAGGGTGAAGGAGTTGGTGAAAAAGACGAAGCTGAAGAACCAAAGCAGGCTTGGCCTGACGTCCAACTCCCTCAAGAGGTCCTGTCCCCAGCTCTACCGGTATGTTCCTCAGCCAGTACCGCAGTCTCGTTCCTCGACCCACATTTTTGGGTATTTTCGGGGCGGAGAAAATGGTATGCAGTCAAAACATTGTTGTGAAAAACAGACTTTGTTTTGTTTGTCTTCAACAAGCACACCATGTTCACCAATGTGTTTTCACATTGCAAGCATATTTAACTTTAGTCTCCCTTACACTCTATTTTTGCCACTCTGGCAGTTAGTGATTTTGTGGGCAGCAGAACAACAACGAAAGACAAAGTAAATAAAATCAAAACGGTCAATGATATACCACTGAAAATGAGCCAGCCTAATTTCTCAAGCTATGGAAAATGGTAGGCAACCATGAGGGGTTTAAAGCCTCTCTATGCTGTAAGCCAAGGAAGGATTAAAATCAAAATGGGGCTTTCTGCATTTACCAAAAAAATAAATAAATAAAGAAAACAGGGCACCACAAAGATTAGAGCAGTGTTCCATGCAGCTGAAACATTAGACATGGAACCACTGGCAGGGGAGATTTCTTTGGCAAAGGTTTTTCGGAATTACGTGGGCAGCATTTGCCTGAATCCAAGCGGACAGACTGTCTCTCCCATTGTTTGAGGTTTTGGGAGCGGGTGGAATCTTGTGGGAGTCGGGGCCGATTGCAGAAACAGCCATCCCTCAATCCTCCGACCCTTAGGACGGTGAGATACGGCCTTCTCGCGGAGAGCCTGGCCGGGGTCCAGAGGAGGACAGGGAGGGGGTTGCAATGTCAGTCTGGAGGTATGCTCGGACGGGTTGGGAGAGTTCCTGAGTATTTTAGAGCAATCAGCGCAGATATGGCAGCTATGCGGGCTCTGACACAGGAAGGCTCCTCCCTGCACTGTACGGAGCCGCGAGAGAGCGGCGGGGGAGGAAATCCTCCGAGACCGTCACGTCGAACACGGCGTGCTGCCCAAACTTCTCACCTTCCTGCCCGCCCCTCGCCCGACTCGACAGGAGGTTACTATACGGGCTTTTGTTTGGCTTGAGGGTATTTAATACCATCATCCTTCAAGGAAAGAGGAATTTGCAGCTGCGCCGCTGAGCTCCCTGCCCTGAGACGGGGCTACACCTCTTTATTGGACACTAAAACTTCCAGTGCTGTACGTGACTCTGAACGAGCTCTTGGAAGGAACACAAGAAACTTTGTTTACAGTTTCGCGATGGAAACCAACTCCCATTTTACGCACTATGGGACGCAGTGTAGCCCAGTGCAGTCAACACTGATGGGATCAGGTGCACTGACAACTGCTTGTGTCCCATGACTACCCTGCCTTTCCACGCAAGAATGAAGAATAGCGATAATCCAAAGAACTCGCGTTGACCTGTTGAGAAATTAGCTCCTATCCCTATAGGAGTTTGTACAAACTTTTGCTCTTAAAGGTACAATAGGTAATTTCAGACTTCTAACGGTCAAGAGAGGAATTGCAGCAACAAACACGCTCAAACCACAACACTGTTTATCCCTCCCCCTTCTCTGTGAACGCGCTGATGTTGAAACCCCATTGGCTGTGGCAATTAGAACCAATTTTCAACCAATGAGCTTGAATTATTGTACAGGTATACAATGCTTTGGTACAGAGTGCCGGCCTGTCAACTACATATTTCGAAACCTGAATTTAAGGATAATACATGCTTGGCTGGATTTGGAGTCACCTGGGAGCTATTTTGTTTTATTTTAGTGACCCTTAGTAGAGCACAAAGCAGGGTCTATGGGTTCCACACTGTTTAATAAGTGTCAATATTTGATCTTGCTTGAAGAATTTCAGCTCACTTCTATGCAGCTGTACTTCACACAAAGGTGTCCCTTTGCCTCCTTCCTGCACCCCCTCCCATAATCAGCCACTCAGATTCCTCTCTCTCTCTTCTACAGACCTGACCTGGGACCGGTGGACCTCCCCAAGAGAGACAGGAACTCCATGATAGCGCTGGGTCACCAAAACAAAGCTGACTTCAGTTGGCCTCAGTAGCACCAAAAACAGGTGAGTTACGCCACGGTCACAACCCTCATAACATCAGTATGTTTCAACGCCTGCCTCCCTTAGATGCTTCATATTTTCAGCTTTGCTTTATTTTGAACGAAATGAAAGGAAAGCCAGGTAATGAATTTAGGAATGTATTCATACTGTTGAGCCACAAAAAGGATATTAAGCCACATAAAGAAAGCTTAACCCTGCAAGTATTACATCACATAATATTACATCCCAGTATTATTGTTAGCAGTAGATTAATGTATCCGACACAGTTTTAAGAGGTCATTACTGAGAGCGTATATATGACAGCTCTCAGGCTCTTCTATATTGACCCTAATTGCCTGACCTAGCACCCCCAGAAATGTATTTCATCTTTCTGGCCATTTAGCTTCCTCCATTTTGACAGAACCATCTCCTAAACCTAAAATGGATGTGTTTTTTTTATCTTCATTGCCTTTACAAATACATAAATCGCCTTTATTATATACATTCACAGAATAACCGAGAAAGCAGACTCAGAGCAAAAGGGTGTGAGCAGTTAAATGTAAAGACTGATAAGTGCCATTCAGCTTCTAGATTTTTCCCTCAAAAAACATTCTGCTTGGCCTTTATTTTTTCCCACCAGACAATGAAACAGAGTGCACCATTATCCTTTAATCGACTTGTAGAAACAGTAACGTGCAGGGCACCGCAAGCTGTGCTTTGAACAAGTGTTTACCTTCGCCCCAAGCAGCGGATTTATAGCCACGGGGTCGCGTTTTAAGGTCTGTGGAAATAAAGTGGTGATACGATTCGGGCGAAGCTCATAACCTCTGCTTTCTTTTTTCCTCCATCGCACGCAGAGCGGACAGGCCACCGGGGAGTGGGGCGGCTCAGAAGACACGGACCAAGTCAAGTCGTACCGAGGAGGGAAAGCAAAGAAAGGACAGAACGTGGGAGTGATGGAAAATGTGTAAAGTCACACGTTTTAGAGAATGAAAAATATGTAAAGTGTACAAAGAAGAGTTAACGCAAAGCCAAGCGTGAAGAGGGAAGGGGGCTTTCAAAAACAAAGACCTGTTCATGAAAGGTTTTATTGTTTTATATAAACAGGGAAATGTAGAAGGTATAAATACATGTATTCCACTTTTTAAAATGATGTTTTGTTTATAAAACTTACGCCAGTATTTCTGGACATCCAGGATTGCTCCACAACAGCATCCAGTCCTCAATATTGAGTACATGTTTTTGTTTTTTTATTAAAACTGCTGTGTTGTGTTACACAAGTCTAAAATAAGCCATAGAGCACAAGGTCTCTTTTATGTCTGAGCCATTTATTTTTATAGTCATACTTTTAATCATGTGTGTAGATTGTGTGAATGTGTTCAGACATAATCTGAACAAACTTCTTTTCATAACACTCATGTCCAGTCTATCATATGCATGCACTTTCCCTCTCAGTTGTCATTTCCAGAAGACCATCTGCCGTCCATAAAGCAGAACAATAAGAGATCCACTAAATCCTGCCACATTTGTTAATAATTGTTGATAATTTACAGATCTGATTCTATATTGACCTTTAAGGAGCTTCCATACCACTAGTTGGGTCATGCACTTTATTCTGTGTATTTTTTTCATTTTTTATGCATCTGGCAGCATATTTCTGCAATCTGATGTTTTGATCTTAAGATCAATGAACTTTCCTTCCCGAATTCTACGAGGGCTCAGATACGCATTAATGTTTTGGACCGACTGCAAAGAAAAACAGACTGCTTGTACAGTGCTAACGTGTATCTTCAGAACAAATGTAAAATCACACCAATGTATGATACCATAATAAGTGTGTCCTTTACAAATGTATCATTTTATAAATGCATATTTGGAGAATGATAAATGTGCTTGTTTAAGTGTACTATGTCTTGATGTGGGTGGCTACTTGCCTGCATGAGTGTTTGCAGTTTGACATACACACATACACAAGCATGGAACGGGGTTTGGAAAGAACACACCTGTACGTTCCCTTGTGAGAGGAAACATAAAGAATGGAAGCTGAGATCACATATTTAACCACTCAGCCCTTTAAGGGTTGTGGTCACCTTTCTGGGATGAATACACTTATTGCGGCCCCCAAGGCTTGATTGCAAATTTCACAATACATTTTTCTGTCTCTCGTTTGGTTTAAAATTGAATTAAAGCTCGCAGAAGGGCAATTCTTAGAGGCCGTGTCTTCAATGGTTTTTCCAAAGCTAAGGGTTCAAACTATGAAACTGATAGTGACTAAGAGCAAAGCAAGCCTCAAGGCCTGTTCCATTCAGACAAATCCACTTTGTGTTTCAGACTTACAGTCTGAAAGTGCATTTTTATTTTCTCGAAAATAAAAATGTAAGCCATACCACGTACAGATAAGACAGCAGATGTTTCGAGTTTTACCATTTTAACCATTAACCATATCTTAAAGTTGGACAAGAGTCATCCATCCAGATACGATTTTTTTCTTAAAACCATTTACACCCGAAAGGCATTTCTCTCACCAGGTTGAGCACAGATTAGCATCAGAATGGTTTACATGTCGGCTCTCCACATGAAATCCATTAAGTCCCACTAAATCCAGTTTAATCAGGCGTGAAATAATCCGTGTTTGCTAAGCACAATATTGGAAACTAGCCCCATTTAAGCCGTCGATACAACACCCAGAGAAAATTACCCAGAGAATGACCAAATTACTTAGTTATTAGATAAAATGGAAGAGGAATGTCTTAATTTTCATGGGCTACTTTTGGCCTCAAATTCTGCTTTGCTTTTGTCTGGAAAACTCAGTTTCAGCAAATTAACTGAATCTTTCCAATATACAACATATGTTTTGAAACATATTGTCTCCCAAACTCTCCAAAAAAAATTGCAGTTTTTTTTCAGCATTTCTGCACCATGATTAATTTGAGATATGTGGCACCAGTGGGAGAAATGGCAGGTGTGGTATGGAAATAATGGAAAGAAAGAGCTGGTTTGTGGGGCACAGCAGGCTAAATGCTCTGAGTGGAGATTTTGACTGTTATCCAGATTTCACTTTGTCACTGCTTTTTTGGAAGGGGATTGTCTTGCACAATGACTAGACTTTAATTATGGGCAATACTAAAAGTTGCCTAGGAGCTAAATCTCCTCAAATGCATTCGATGAATTATGCCAGTCTCAATAACCTGCCAGTGAGAACTTGGGTACAGTAGTCTAGGATATAGCCAATGAGTACATTCCAGTGTACAGGGTTGATGGAGCCGTCAACGACCACTGCAGAAATGCACACTGAGCCCTAATCCCTGTTAATCAAGGCTTGTATAACACGGCAAAAGGGTTACATGCCCTCATATGGCATTTCACACAATACTATTTTAATAACAGTGAAAAGGGTAAATGAGAATGAATGTGAAGAGATCCGTTTTAAACTGTAAAATGATATTACTTATATATGAAACCGGCCTGTATTGTTAGTAGGGGTACAGTGTAACACGGGGTTTCAAAAATATTAAATATTAAATATACATCATACTGATATTTATCTGCGGTAACTTTTTCATCCCAGCAGATGGATGAAAAAACGCCATGTTTCCTATAATGTACACTCAAGCTAATGAACGGAAGGTTCCAATGTGCATATTGCGCATTGTTATTTTTAATAAATATTAAAGTAAGTAGAAATATTTCTTAACTGCATGTGTTCTTCCATCTTCTGCAAGCATGTTTTTGAAACACGTCTTCAACATCAAAAGCACTATTTAACAATTAGTACAAATTGTTTTACAAGCAACACTCTCCATTACGCGAAGCTTAAAATAGGCGATTTTATTTTTTAATAGGCTTTAAATTGCCCAAAACTACTCTAAAGCACCGTTCCAATTTTATCACACTTGGAACGTTCCCCGGGAACCCCTCTATAAAGGGACTTGGAACACCCCATGTCTGATCCGGCTGTTCGGAGTTTAAAAATAGAAGATTACTAAACTGAGAAAGAGATGTAACAAACAATTGCAGGAAAAAGAATGTATACAACAGCATTTTCTACACAATTCTGTTGAGTGTTTAGGTCATATACTCAATAAATGAACATTTTCAAAAAAACTGCTGTTAATATTGCCAAAAATCCAAATTTGCGCATGTGTAACGTACCAAAGGCGTATTGAGCATGATATTTGCTGGTAGGCCTCCCGCTGCAGGAAGCGACTTGTAGCATGGCCAAGCGGTGTCTTGAAAAATCACACTATTAATTCTATTTAGTAGGCTACTCGCTCTTGTTTTTTTTTTGTTGTTGTTGTTGTTGTTGTTGTTTTTTTTAAATGCAAGTGCAAAACCAAATCCTTACTTCTTCGATTGCTCTAGAAATATACCACCCATAAACTGGCACTACGACAGACCTGCGTCTGAGGATATGTAAGCCCCACTCGCAAGAGAGGTAGCGAATAGGCCTATCTGGCTTTAGGAAGATGAATGAAACGACGTGAAAGAAACAGTGCCACCACGAGTTACACACCACGAGTAAGTCAACATGATCTAGAAAAGAACTACTCCGAGAAGGGAGACGATGCATCCACAGAGTGTTTGAGCCTGCATGTCTAAGTAATCCTTCCACTAAATGCTTTTGTTTATGTTAAAACTCTATGAGAACAAGCCTTATTTTGAAAATGTTGAATAGAGATTAATTGATCATTTAATTTTCTATATTTTAATTGTTTTGTCATCTATAAATCATTGGCATCACAATTTGCTAATTTCATTTAGTACTGTTGTTATACTGTAAAAATATCAGTTCATGGTGAATAACATGCATCGGTCACTGTGTAATTCTAACATCTCTTGTTTAGTTAGACTGGTTTAAAAACCCTTGCGATTTGGACAGTGGTTTTGTGGTGAGCACATTTGATTTGTAATCATTGGGTTAAGTTAGGGGTCCAAGTTCACTTGTAGACCATTCATCTTTACTGGTCTTCCCTTTCCTTCACTCTCCATGGGATTTCAGTGGGTTAAGAGAGATGGACACATTGAATTGCACCTATGGAGATTCTCTGCTGTGAAAAGTCAAGATTTCTCACTAAAAGTCAAATTTGCATATATTAATGCTGAATACCGAAATGCTAAATTTGTAGATTTAATTGAACAGGCCTGGATGGCCTAGTGCTAACTGTACTGTAGCATGCTATATGACCTGCATTGTTTGAAAACTACTGGCTTGTGAGTGAAGGCTTGTAGCAGGGCATGCAGTCTGTTTATGCACCATTCATGTTGTAAATAAAATAAAAGAAAATAATTTTATATTTTTGCCTTAGGTGTATAATCATGATTTAAACAGTTCTCATTTAGGTCTGTGAATCATGTGGATTTTCTTTCCAGCTGTAAAAATATATTGATTTATTTTTAAAAGCATGAATATTGTCCATGTCAAATAAACACAGTAATAAACAAATAGATAAATGCTTATTAGAAACCCCCTGCAGGCAGCCACACTCTTTGGTCCTGCTCTGTGGTCTAAAAGGCCACCCACAACTACACATCACTGGATTTGTGTAGCTGGACAATTTGTACAGATGGCAGCAAAGTTCACGGGGTTCCTGTGGAGTAATTGGGAGCCATATGTTAAAGCTAGGTCCAGGAGTGCATGCAGGATTCACGGTTCCAATCACAAAAGCTGTGGAATTAATCTTTCGTTAAAGCTTCAATAAAATGTTGTTACCCTGATGGATTTCATTTTGGACTCTACTAGTCGTATATAAATGTTTCCTGTTTCTAGAATTTGTAACACCATAGCCGGTAGCCACTTCATCTTTACGCAGAAGCTTTCGATCAGTTATTTCTGGTGGTGTTTGGTCGACCGTGTGGTCCTTAGTGACGCCTTCTGAGAAGTGGTGGTATTGCACCATTTCAGGTGCTGGAATTAGGGCATCACAGATGCATCAGATGCTTAACCAGATGCTTTTGAAAACCGAAGCCTTGATCCACATAACACCCCTCAACCTCTTATTTCCTACCTTATATCAGTCGAGAATGCACCGTGGATATTTATCATCCAGAGCAGCAGTGAATTATTAAACATTAATAGCAGCGTAGATGACATCCAAACCATTAATTGGAGGCAGTGTTAAAATATAAATATTCTTTCCATTTCATGTTTAGAAATGTTATGTTTTGAAATATTCATTCATTCATTCGTTCATTATCCTAACCCGCTTATCCTGAACAGGGTCACAGGGGGGCTGGAGCCTATCCCAGCATACATTGGGCGAAAGGCAGGAATACACCCTGGACAGGTCGCCAGTCCATCGCAGGGCACACACACCATTCACTCACACACTCATACCTGTGGGCAATCTAGACTCTCCAATCAGCCTAACCTGCATGTCTTTGGACTGTGGGAGGAAACCGGAGTACCCGGAGGAAACCCATGCAAACACTGGGAGAACATGCAAACTCCGCACAGAGAGGCCCCAGTCGATGGAGATTCGAACCCAGGACCTCCTTGCTGTGAGGCGGCAGTGCTACCCACTGCACCATCCGTCCCGCCATGTTTTGAAAATATTACATAAATATTTTCTGTTTAGAATCGCAATTCAAATATGCAAAAGTATGAATTGATATGCTTCTAGTGTACAGCAATCATTCATGACTCAAGAGTATGGCATAACACCTGTCGTAACCAGTCATAACACCGTACTGCAGCTTTCGACAGATAGCATAGCATTCATAGTGTACCGTATGCGGTGAGAATTTTGTAATGGCTATTTTGACATTTGTTTTGTAAAATTCACGGCATAACTTGCATTATGACACTGTTTTGACATTGCCGTGAGCTGTGTGTCTGGGTATGGTCTTGGGCGGTGGACATGCCTTTGGCATTGTTGTGTCAGATGTATGGGGTACAGTTCTGCAAGTTATGCAAGTAGCGCTTTGAAACCCATCGGTTATGTCAAAACTGGCATGTTTCTGGGTAAAAAAAAAAAAAAAAACAACAACTTTTGTATCAGTACCCTTTCATTCTCGGTCTTTATTGCATTTTGAAATACCGGACACACGGAAGAGGACACATTTGTGTAGTAAAGCCTGTGGTTTCCGTGTGCACCGCGGTCCGAGAGGGCCGGTTTGCAGGCTAACGGCACGGGCTCGCCCCCTCTCATCCTTTGCACAATGAGCCCATTAAACATGTCACAGAAGCCTAGGGCCTGCGTGTGCAGATAAAAACGGCCAGGGGCTCTGGGGCTGTGCTGCTGTGATATATGGGGCCCCATTGTTCTGATCCATGATTTACTGCAGGGCCCCTCCGTCTGGCTCCTGGAGGGTCGCAATCTTGCAGGTTTTTCGAGACCCTCTTATAACCACCAACAGTTATGAAATTTGGCGGAGAAGCACAAGATGGATGGCTGGCCAGCTGACCCTCCTCTACGGTGGGGCTGAGGGGCCCCGGTGTGGTGGTTTCCTGCGCCCATGCCAGAGACTCTCACTGGACGCAGTGGTGCTGGGAACTCAACATTTACAGGAAGTGCGCAATCCGTGATAGATTTTTTCGCAAAGGCGGTACAAATTGTGAGAATATTTGTGCTTCGTTGACCTGTATATGCGTTGGGGTGACGTTAACGTGAACGGGAAATATGCAACAAGAAATCTTTTGTCAGAACACAATGTGTAAGGAATTGTTTGCTTTTCCATGGACCAAATGGGGTTTTCCTCTGGACAAGGCTGATCTCACGACCTCTATGAATTATTAACGGTCATTCCAATCATTATTCATATAAATGTACAGAATCGTTTGTATGGGGAATTATGCAGAACTGTTTGCGTCAGCAAGAATCTCCAGCTGGATGTTTTAAAGTCGAGTTTGTCAGGAAAGTGGCTGAGTCCAGTCCTAGCGCTGGGCTGAGAGGCCCCCTATGGACCCCCAGGAGGGGGGTGTTTCAATCCTGGCTGTAGAGCGGGGACAGAGGAACCCCCCAGAGCCCACCCTGAGGAGGTCTCCTCAAACCCCCGAAGGAGACCCTCCGATACGGGCTGGGAAGGACGGCCGCAGCGTGAGCAAAATGAGGAAGAGGAGAGGTGGATGACGAGTGCGAAGAAGCAGTGAGCAACAACGATGAAGCTGAGCAGTTTATAAGGGTGATTTGCTTAAAGTGATTTGGTGTTGGAAGAATGTAATGTTTTCTTGGGTCTGTAGGTGTACAACTTTCGCCATGGGCAGGATGCTACACTTTGTGAACCAATTTTAATTGGTATAAACATACACCATTCACTCCATATATTACCCAATCAGAATGGACATAACATACGACATTCACTCCATGTATTACCCAATCAGAATGGATATAACAGAAGCCATTCACTCCTTGTATTACCCAATCAGAATGGACATAACAGAAGCCATTCACTCCATGTATTAACCAATCAGAATAGACATACGCCAGTCACTCGGCGCATAGCACCTGTCCTCACCTGGTAGGCTAGCGTACTGTGAGCCCTGCGTACTGCACGGCTGCTTAATCTCTCCTGCTTACTGTGCGCTTGGCCTTCTGTGGGAGGTCCGTGCGAGATCGCCATCCTTCCCGGCCAGGACCGGCGGGCTTCCCCGCAGCCAGTCTTTCCTGTGCTGTTCCGGAAACCTCCAGACACCGCGTGTCTGCCGATAAGCTCTGCCAGGCATTCGCAGAAAGGCCCAGGCCTCTGGGATGCCTTAGTCTTGGCCGACATTCACAACTTGACTGACCGTGTTTACCCTGACCTTGAGGTTGGCGTTCTTCCTCTTCACGGTCTGGCGGGCTGTCATAGGAAATCCGCTGAGGCTCTCACAACACCTAAAAATACTGCATACTGCCATAATATCCGTTAGGGAAATTTATAGATATTTATAGATATAAACATATAGATATTTATTTGTCAATTAAACTATTCTCAATTAAAGGTTCTTAGAGCTGCACACATTGTGGTTTGTATTTTTGGCCGAATTGCTTTCAGACGCCTCTCCCAAATCATTAAAAGTTAGAACATAATCTTCTGTAAGGTCATGAAGGAACAATTGAAGTGCAATATCTACATTTGCAATACATTGATACTGTAATGAAATGTGTATATCAACTTAATTACAACCATTACACCAAATCATTAAAAGACCTCATCTAATTAGAGGGCATTCTGTGTTCTATGTCTATTCTGCCTTTCATCCAGCAGTGAAATGTAATGGACAAACCTCTCAAGTCACTCCATATGACAAGTGCTTGGTGGGTTGTACAATGCTGGGGTAACGCACATCATCATGCACTAGCGCCCCCTGGTGGTGTGTTGGGTGCCTGCATGTCTGTCTGTGAAGCTGCATGTTTGTAGTACTGTGACTGTTCACTGTGTTAGCCAACTTCAGATCTGAGGTGTAATAAGAAGCGGTGTTTAGTATTTTTTTAGTGTTTTTTATTTTAATTTTATTATTTTATTTTATTTATTTGCTGTTAAGAGCATGGCTGGTCAATAGCAATTGAATTCATTATATTTGGGAAATGTATATTTAAGTAATGAATTGAAAAATAGCCATAATATTCATGAATTTAATTAGAATTCAACAATGGTTTAAAGCATATTTACTGGTTTCCTCTATAATGTGTGTTTATCCTGTGAGTTACCACAAGAGGGAAGCCTTACTCCATAAGACATGAGGGCTTCACTGACTATGCTCTGAAAGCTTGTCTCTAACTGCATCTAGGAGTGATGCTCTGTAGGAAAAAGTAAGTTATTTCTAACATATTAGAAATCAAAAGAAAAATAGCTAAATTCTCGTTTCCTCCTTTGAAGGGGGCTCATATAAAAGTATTTTCTGAAAGCGTTCATAAAATGTGCCTCAATACATATCAGTGTTTACACTCATATATTACAAATATTTAAGCTGATATTATTTCTACGGCTGTGAGAGTCCTACGGGCAGATTAAAAAATAAAAAATAAACATAATCATCTGGGTCCACTTTAGTAAAACGTTTGGTTCTTTATTATAAATACAAAATATTAGACGTGATGTCGATGGACATCTCATATTTACAAAAGCACAACAAATGCCACGGCCCAACATTACAGCAATTTCCGCTGTATTTGTAATATAACGTTTCAGTGTAAACCGTGAATCAGTACTGGTGTTTAAGGAAATGTATTGGCTGCCAGTGCAAGTTCATAAGGCAAAGCCACTGAAAATCCTCCGTTAAGATGCAAACGGGAGAGAGTAAAATATTATCCAGGATTTGTTTCCATGGTCTCATGGTCCATCATCCAGTTCCCAATCCACTGCCTCATAGATCTGAGTGTCCAGGAGAGAAGGAGAGACAAACCGATTATCTGCTCCACTAGTCGGTGGGAACTGGGTGGTCCATATCTATATTCTATTACACTACACATAATTTTTCAGTGTTTCAGGGTTCTGGTGCTCAGGTGCTGTACATTAGAACACAAGACTGCTCGATGAGCAGGCCCTGCTGTCCACCTGGGCTGTCCGTTTGACTACAGGACTCCGCTAATGATTTGCCATTCAGTGCAGTAACAACTGCATGTAGAATAACTAGTATGAGTCCAAAATGGATCCTACTATGCCTGAAATGTCTCTTATCCACATAGAAGTCGATATTATCATTACTGTACATAGTAGTGGTCTCCTGGAAACCCAAGTATTTAAGTTTTTATCTAAATTTTATCTAAAATTCAGCATAATAAATAGGTATATGTTTCAATTCAACCAGTTTCAGATTTGACAGACCTGCGACGACTAGCTGCGATTGTAACTAAATGAGTCACACTACATCGCTAAACATGCAACATCAAAGCTGAATTAAATTAATTCCATTACGGATATAAAGCCATTGCAATGATATAATATTAGAATATGAACACGTATAAATGCCAGTGGTGGTTTCTGGGCCATCCATATCAAGCTACGAAAAACTTCTGTACACATAGAAATATGCACCCATATGTGAAAGAAGCCTACTGCTTATGAGGAAGAACTCATTTTTGATCTTGCAGCAACTTTAGACGCATTTCACTTCAGAGAGTCACGGCGCCAGGACCCAAATAAAGGAGAAAGAGTGCCGCCACAGAAATTTTCCGATGCTGGCGATGAGTGTGATCCGGTCCGTTTAATGCGGTACCCGTGCCAGAACTCATCCCATACGGCCTGTCCTGAGGCTAGGCATTTGGATACAAAACCGTACTCAAACCCAAGAGTCTCCGATGCCGGGAGTGGTTCTCTCTTCTGCTCAGACTAAGAAGCCAGCGTCTGCTTTATGAATGGTCCGCCATTGGTCCTCCCAGACAGACAGGCCCTCCGCGCCGGTCCCCGTCCAGTCAGACGATGACGGGAAGAGGTGCTGGATCGGAAGATGAAGGCTCCTTCTCTGGATCGGGCCCCCTGTGCTGGCCCAGCTCTCAGAAGTCCTTATCCCAGCCAGACAGTTCATCCGGGGGCTCCTCCACCTCCGGGGGAAAGATGTCAAAATGGCTGTGGTCCAGCGGGCCCTTCAGCTGGAACAGACGCCACAGCAGACTTCATGTTAAAATGCTGGCTTAAATAACAATTGTTCATTTAATATAACCTTATTGTATAATACACATTCACTTTTGATTGACAACATGAGCTGACCAAAAAATATTTTTTTTACATTGGATTAAAAATCAGTGTGATTCTATATGGCTTTATGTTTGTGTATATGGTTTCACTTTAAGCTCAGAACTGGAACGTAAAGAGAGGAAGCCGGCTTTATGTAGCTTAGTGTAAATGCATGACTTAACATGAACACTACATCCATGCTTACGTATGACTAATAACATTATCTGGCTAAGGTACATGGTCTAAGGGCCAAGGTTCCTTCTATGCTGTGATGAGTTCTACAAGTTGTCATAAACATTTTTTGGTATTCAGGAATTATGAATGGCATAATGATATCACTGCTAAATATGCTGCCATCAGAGCCCCTTGATATACAATAACTATGTGTTTAATCGATCTTTATTTGATATGTGGCATTTCTGTTTGAGGGAGCTGGGTAGAAATCCTCTATGCAGAATGAAAATGGTTCACATCTCTCTTTAGAGGGGATATCAGCTTCTGGCATCTCAGTCCATCCCAGTTGAATCCCTGGAACCACCTAGATGAAGCATTAACACTGTCAGGATCCTGGTCTTAGCCCTCACCCAACCATCAAATTGCACCCCCCCCCCCCCTGCAATTAATTAATGCAGACAGCAAAAAGAGTAGCACTGTACATGACCGGAGAGAAGCACTATGGAGTGTATTTAGCAGTCGAGGCTAACGCGTTTACCATTATTTTAAGAGCAATGTCATTAGCGAGTGATGGGAAGCGTTTTCATCTGGGGAACGTGCAGCTGTCCATTGTTGTGCCTGTGTATTGTTCGGTGACACGGACCGTGTGCTCATAGTCCTTTCTCTGTTTTGTATTCTGCCCATCAAACCCACTCAACACATCCTGTCTCGCCAGGTAATTAAATCTTGTTTTATTCCTAGAAACATCACAGCTGCCGTATTGCATACAAAGCCCATTACACACACAATGTGTCATTGTTACAGAGATTTCAAAACCCACATTAAACTGAATGAAACACCCTTTGGACTCGCAGGAGCTGACCAGCTGAGCACCAAGAAAACATTATATTTTCACTGAGCAGGCCAAATAATATTAGGTTATTTACCTTTTGATAAATTACTAAAATGCGTATACCTCCTGCTTTTTACTACAGTTAATAGTAGCACAAAGTTTTGCATTTGAACTGCCTGGTATCGAAGCCTTTTTCAGTAAAACAAGTTATAGTAAAAATAAAAATAGACAGTTGTGGGACTGATAGGATCTTTTTCCAATCTTCATTCTACAGATTGTACTACATGGCTAAATGTTATAGCCATGTTATATTGACTGACAATATACAATATAATCACATCAAATGTTTGTCATTCCATGTGTATGTGCCTTAAACACAGCCGTACGGCAGCTTGTCGTGGGTGCCATACGGCTGATTTGGCGGAGCTCAGACACAGGGTGTGGATTGTAGGGGGCCTTGAGGTGAGCATTTGGGAAGCCGTGCGTGGAGTGGTCTGGGTGATGCGGGCAGGCCTGTAGCATAGTGGTTAAGGTAAATGACTGGGACATGCAAGGTCAGTGGTTCTAATCCCGGTGTAGCCACAATAAGATTTGCACAGCCGTTGGGCCCTTGAGCAAGGCTCTTAACCCCACATTGCCCCAGGGGAGGATTGTCTCCTGCTTAGTCTAATCAACTGTATGTCACTCTGGATAAAAGCGTATGTCAATAATGTAATGTAATGCAGGACGTACTTGTGCTTCTTGATGTCGATGATCCCGTTCTTCTTGTTCCCCATCCTCTCTGCTGGGTTGAGCCTGTGTGTGAGAGAGAAACATTTTCAGCAGCACTATGTACCACTAAGCCTATGTGTGTGTGAGAGAGAGAGAGAGAGAGAAACACAGCACTACTACTATAACACCTGCCCAAACCACTGTCTTTTAACCTCTTTCGCTTTGGGGTTATATTACTGATGGTTCTCTTCGTGACTGTGGTCCCAACTGCCTTCAGGTCATTAACAAGCTCCTCCTGTGTAGTACTGGGCTGATCCCTGACCTTTCTCATGATCATTGATATCCCACGAGGCGAGATCTTGTGTGGAGCCCCAGACCGAGGGAGATTGGTGGTGACTTTGTGTTTCTTCCATTTTCTAATAATTTCTCCAACAGTTGTTAACTTCTCACCAAACTGCTTGCTTATTTTCTTGTAGCCCATCCCAGCCTTGTGCAGGTCTACAATTTTGTCCCTGATGTCCTTAGACAGCTCCTTTGTCATGGCCATGGTGTAAACGTTGGAATCTGATTGATTGTGTGGACAGGTGTCTTTTATACAGCTACATAACGATGTAACAAGTTGACACAGGTGTTTTGGGTAATTGAGATTAGGAGTGCTTCTTAATGGAAAACGAACTGGTCTGTGGGAGCCAGAATTATTGCTGATTGGTAGGGGATCAAATACTTATTTCATGCAAAAATACGATAATAAATTTATAAAATTTATATTATGTTGTTATTCTGGATTATTTTGTGATATTCTGTCTCTAAATGTTAAAATGTACCTATGATTAAAATTCCACACAGTTCCATTCTTTGTAAGTGGGCAAACCTACAAAATCAGCAAGGGATCAAATAATTATTGCTCCCACTGTAAATCAATATAATTCAAGTTACAAGCTTTGCCCTTTTCGTTGATATTGTTACACAATGCTATATAACCACAAGTGGGCATCATGCTGGCGAAAATACCACAGAGAACAATCAGTGTTTGAACATAAGAATGGCAATGCCACATTACGATAGCATTGTATTTAACATGCCTGTTCATGTTCAAACAATATTAAGATATTTATATTTAAATACATTTTTAATTAATATATTCTGGTTTAGATTATTTGAGAGTTTGCAGTTTGCTACCAGGTAACATCACAGAACTAAATTCCATGGAGATACCTACTTCCTTTGACCTGAACTTGCTATAATTAGTCACCCAACACTGTTAAATCAACAGGGAAATTGAACAGCATTTATGGAGAAACACACTTGCACAGTCTTCTAATGAGGTCCTCTGAGCGCTTGCTGACACGCTTGGGAAAGTCCACTTTCTCGATCCCCTGCAGAACGGTGGTGTAGATCTTAATGGGGTCTGAGCCGGAGAAGGGGGGGCTGCAAGGCAAACATGCAAACGAAAATGGGTTAAACCATTTGTGTTAAACCAATTGTAAAATCCTTGTCACATTTAGAGGCCCATCGAGACCATAGATCTCCATAGACTGTGCAGTCACTGCTGTTATCAACCTTGTACTCTATAGTGTTTACGTTACATTCCTGTTGTGGTCTGACCCTAGACTGGGTTGTATCACTGCACTGGATGAGTACTTGAGCGAGGCTGGTGCATGCAGAACGCAGTAGCCCAACTGGCCACGGGGGTCAAGCCCCCTTCCTTGTGTAACGTTAATAATGTGTGACCCTGCACACTCAGCACTGACCCATGGGCCTCATACCTGCCCAATTTCAACAGGAAACCCACAGAATGTATTTACAAAATGAGAAAAAACGAGAACTATCCAATTGTTATTTAAGCAAGAATTCCTGTATGAGCTCCCGTACTGCACATTCAAACATCTAGTGAAAATTGGTTCTTTGATATTAATAAGGTCAAATATATTTTAGGTTTAACAAAGTTTCATGAGGGAAAAACCAATGTTGATTGATTTCATTCTTGGCACTAAGCTGTGAATTCACTGTTTAGTATAATACATAGCAATAAAATGACTAAAATAATCATCTTGGGTTGTTGATTGGGTTCTTGGCTCTAAACTGTATTCACTGTTTAGCATGATTCATTGCAATAAAATGTCTTACTGACACAATATGTACAGAGACTTTTACAGTCTGATGAATAGGTCCTTATTAATCTGGCTCTAGGAGAAAATCAGAGCCAAAACAGGCCCAGAAATACAATATCGAGAAGAGGCCAAGGCGTTTTGTGAGGGGGACATCTATTAAATGCGTATTCTCAGGACCGTGGACACACAATAGGCCAGACTGATTGACAGAGGAGACGGTAAAGTCCAGTACACTTCACCGTCTCCTCTGTACACGTTAAACCCCGTTACCGTGGCAACCTCCTGTGATCTCAGCTGCACTGGTCATGAATGGTGTTCTGATGGCTCATTCCAATTGGTTCATTTCGTCTGAAGGGCCTGTACAGACCTTGTCAAAAGCCTCTCAGTCATGCATGCAATTTCAGAGCGTTGCTCTTGCCGCTCCCCCGTGCTTCCGTTGACTTTCCGCCGCCCTTGAATTTTTGCTTTAAAAAACCCGGCGGTTGCTTGTTTATTCTTAACTGTTATTCTTAACTATATCAATCTTCATAATGAATCAATTCCCATGCTTCCTTATAAGAATGACACTAATCTCCTAATTCTAGGACCGGCGTGTCTATGCTGTGAGGGGTGCTTTCCTACCTGCCGGTGAGCAACTCGAAGATGAGGATCCCCAGGGACCAGCAGTCTGCCCCGAAGTCGTGGCCCTTGTTCATGATCACCTCGGGGGCCACGTACTCGGGCGTGCCGCAGAAGGTCCACGTCTTCTTCCCCAGGCCGATCTTCTTGGCAAAGCCAAAGTCTGCCTGGGAGAGACCAACACGGTGAGCACTTCCTGAGACATCCTGATACCACACCGAGTATTCTCACAGAACGCCTTAGTACTTCTTACTCACCTGTATGCACATAGCCACAAACTCTAGCGCAAGCTGTTTTAATTAATGGTGTAACGCATCTGTACATTTTGGAAATGGACAATTCTTGTCGGTAAATATTGCGATAGTTAATTGCAATTATTCGGTAATAAAAGATTCATGGGTTCCCTGATCTGTGAAAACATTGAGCGTTAATTAAATTAACATTAGATATGAGACCAGAATAAAAGTCTATCAGATTTTCCCTATAGGCAGTATCTGCTGGTACCATTTTGACGTAGCCCTGACTGTCCAATAGCAAGTTCTCTGGCTTGAGGTCCCGGTACACCACCCCCCGTCCATGCAGGTAGTCAAAGGCCTCCAGTACACAGCCAATGCAGAACCTCGCCACCGACTCCTCAAAGAAGCTCCTGCAAGACAAACGGACAGCAAGGTAAGTTTTATTCAGAAATACCAACGCGTTACAGTCCACAAAGCCTGCGGTAGCCCTTACGGGATCTCAGGGGTGCCCAAAACTGGCCCTGAAAACCCATACACTCCGGTTTGATGGTCTGGGTTTCATCTTTAGATCTGCCTCCGGTCTAGAATTAAGAAACCGAACGTGGCGGGTTACCTGTGCAACCAGCTGCCGTAATTAATCAACCAAGTCCTTGAGAATGAGGAAAAGCAGCACACCTGGCAGCTGTTTAGGGCCAGGGTTGGAGATCTTTTACGTTTCGGGCCTTTAGTAGATATTCCTATCCAGAGCAAATTTCATGGATTGCATTATATTTATACAGCTGGATATTTTTTCTGAAGCAATTCAGGTTCAGTACCACGCTCAAGAGTGCCGAAGCAGTGCTCCGGCCGGGGATATAAAATCTGTCCCCTTTTGAGCCGCTGCTCAAACCATTATATTACATTGCCACTCTGACTCAGTGTGCTGTCAGGTAAGAACGACATTGAAACCCCAATCTTTGAACATGTTTTTTTGCGTCAGTTAAAATACAACCTACAGTACAGTACAGATTGATGGGCAATTCCGCAGTAATCAACGCTTAAACCGCAGGGTATCTGAGTGGTAAAGTCCAATACGACTACATAAGAGACCAACATGCTTGTATAACCCTCAGGAGTGAATGACTCTCATCATCCTCTATTATGTAGCTGTACTGGGCCTTACCACCCAGATATCCAGCCGTTGTCACGTTGGTTACCGTGGAATTGCCCTGATGTGTTTTTGAGTCTCAGAAAGCATTCGCTTAATGGACCACCATTAGCAATAGCTGCCAGAACTCCAATCTGCCACTCCAGTGGTCCACTAGTGACAGGACCATTAGCAGGCTATTTTCTGCTTTCAGCAGCCTAGCTTTGACTGTGTGTGAGCAGTCCACTGAAGTGTGGGGCTTTAAAAACACGGTTGACTGACAGTCGCACGAGCAGCGGGCTGCTAATGGGCCATTGCATGCAGGCTAGCTGCGGTCTGTCATTCTGAGAAAATGCTCTTTATAAGGTTTTTAATGGGGCTTTCTGTCAGTCAAAACATTTTTTTTGCTTTATCTCGTCTTGTTCATTTAATTAATTGGTGTACTCCGTAGATGTTGACCACTTTTTCAGTGGTATTTAATCGGGTTATTCCCAGTAGGAGGTCCTTAAATTCAAAGAGGGCTGGCTTCAATGTGAAATCACACAGATTAAAGGAATTGCAGCAACAAACACTTTCAAGCCACCACACTGTTTATCCCACCCCTTCTCTGTGAACGCGCTGACGTCGAAACGCCATTGGCTGTGGCAATTTTTCAGCCGTTGAGCTTGAATTATTGTTCAGCTATACAATGTTTTGGTACAGAGTGCCGGCCCGTCAACTGCATATTTTGAAACCTGAATTTAAGGACTATGAACACAGGCAGAGGGTGAGTCAACATGTCAGTGAGCCTTTTTCAATGATAGGAAGGGATTTACAATGGTCTTGTAACAATGTTTTAACACAAAAATCGTATCAATTGTACCTTTAATGTAATTTTCAATCAAGTGTGTCATATTTACATTCTGACACTGCACTTGTAAAACGTAACTCTCTGACTGTAACCCAAGGGAATCGATGTCCACTGCGTGTACGCGTTTAGTGCAGTGTCTGAATATAAGAAAATATCTATCACACACCTGATTGAAAATGACAGAATGATTAAATGCGTACGTATATGAGTGTGTCATACTTATTTTCTCACATTCAGACACTGCACTAAAACGCAACACTCTGACTGTAGCCGTAGCGAATGGTTGCCCGCCGCATGTGCGGTGGTCTGAGCGTGTGTGTCTGAAACAGACCTACACTCACATGTCCCTCAGCGTGCTCCAGAGCTCCCCGCCCAGGCAGACCTCCAGCAGCATGTACACGCACTTGGCATCTCGGAACGTCCGGAACAACCTGGAACGGGAAGCCGCGACATCGCGTTTACCCGGTGGAACGGGAACGACGGCAACAGACTGAAGGTTGTCGCGTAGAGAGGGCGGCGATTCAAAAGTGGAAAAATAAACGCTGTGTGTTAAGCAAAATTAACAATCGAAAAGTAATCCGGCAAATTTAAAAACCTGAAAATTGCAAATGGAGTAATCTCTGGGAAGGTGATGGCATGATATGAATGCTTGAAATTTGGCACAGACATTATTTGATGTGTTAGGACAATGACTTTGTAAGGAATTTAAACTGTCAGTCCAGGGCTACATATACGGTATATACTGTACCTGAAATATAGGAAGGCAAGTATATGTGATATCCAATTATTAAAATGTTGCTCACAAGACTAGATATTGAGCTTAGCCCCTCTGTAATGGTTCTTTATTCTCACAGAATGGGTATGCGTTAGGCCTTGTATCTAACATCTTGAGCATACCAACTTAATCAGCTGCAAGCTGATCCTACACTGCTCACTTGAAAGATCAAAGCTGTTGAACATTTGATGTTCTGAGGAGCTATAAGAAAGACAGTGACCCTAGAAACAATTCTGTGATATGAGGCATTCTCATGACACAGAGGAAGTGACAGAGACAGAAAGCAAGACACCGAAAGAAAGAGAGAGACACAGAAAGAGAGATGGGGTGGAGGGGAGTTCTCCTTTCCCCTGAGTGCGATCATGAGAAGCAGTGGGGCTCCTTTGTCCTGGAATGTCACCTGTCAGATAAATCATGGCTGTAAGAATGTGACATCACTGCCTTCTAAACTGCTTAGCAACGCCCATCTGGTTAGGCTTCCCTCGGGTGAGGGAGAAGTGGTTATAACTTTGTGGTGAATGCCCTCTTTCGGTGCATAACGTTAACTGCTGTGAAAATGTAGCTTAAATGTATAACTATAGCCGTGCCGGAATTACACAAATGTGTGTGTGAGAGAGAGAGAAGGAGAGATACAGCCATGTAGGACTACTTAAATACGAAACTAATGTGCAATCTACTTCAGCAGTGGATTGTCACGTCCTTGCATGCCATGCTCGGGTGTGCAAGGGCCCAAGGGCCCAACTCAACTACACGTAGAATACAACAGCTCCGCTTCAGTGAGAATCAACCTATGGGAATGCACATCGGCCTGTCACTGTGCCAACCAGTAATCAATCAGACATCCTGCAGCTCGGGGGATAGCTGTTCCTCAGTCCCATGGTATTTCGATGTATGGAAACCGACACAGACCACTAAACATGTTACAGACAGTATTTTACAAGACAATGCCAAATGTAGGAATAGAATTACGGATGTTATTTCTGCTCCGAATAAAACTATGAATATTGCCCTGCTGAGTGACTGATTCATTAGCGTATTATCAAAAGGCAAACTAAAAGGGATGCAAAGTGTCCGGCTACGTTCACCACCTCCATTTACACCACCATTGTCTGAAACGGTTGGAGATCACTCTTTTAGTCAATGTATTATTCATGTGTTCCAACATTACAATAAACAAGAATTTTGATTATAACCACCGACATCCTCATCACCGCCTCCGCGATCCACATAACAATCAAGTCCTCCTTTCCTAAAACACTCTTTTATGCTTTGTATGGATATTAATGAAAACTTGTGTTCATTACACAATGCACTCATTGTTTGTATGCCATTTTATATAATGGTATAGTTGTATAAAGTTTATCTAAAACGCAACCCAAAATCAATAGCTAATAATGTAATATAATAAAAAACCTTTACTTTCCCTAAGTGTTGAATGTGCAAATGACAAAGACTGTGAGTAGGTTGAATTAACCATGGAAATCTCACTGGAAGAACAATCTAGAGACATTTCCATCTGGCTCCCTTTAAGTTATTGTTAGACTTGTCACCCATTGTCACTCCTTAATATTGACTTCAAAATGGAGGGTACTGGACGTAGTGAATTGCAGGTTCAATTTACAAGGCCTTCAATCCTAATTGCTTCTCTAAGTATCTTGGAAAATAACAGAGAATGTGCAAGTAAACTGGTATGACCTGATGATGAAGTGTGAGTTGGTCTGCTGCAGAATGTTCTTCTCGGAGTAGATGTGCTCCTGCTGTCTGGTCTCCACAATGTGCTTCTTTTTGATGCATTTCAAGGCGAACGTTGTGTCTTCGTCCTTCAGTTTCACCTTAAGTTGAAATGAGTACTTTGATAAGCGACAGGCAATATCTGAAGTCAGTCCATTTTCAGTTCAAAAAGTAGTTTACCTTTCAGTTCAGTTCAGGTCATGTATAAGTAAATTCTGCTCAGAAGCTGAGGATATTTCTGTGGATTGTATTTGATTATAAACTTCCAACAAAACCCAACAAAATACTTTCCTGGAGAAGCACATGATATTAAAATATATAAATATTATTGGCATTTGGCAGACACTCTCATCCAGAGCGATGTACGGTTGATTAGCAGGAGACAATCCTCCCCTGGAGGAATGCAGGGTTAAGGGCCTTGCTCAAGGGCCCAACGGCTGTGCGGATCTTATTGTGGCTACACCTGGATTCGAACCACTGACCTTGCCCATCCCAGTCATTTACCTTAACCGCTACGCTACAGGCCGCCCCCACATGAAACATCCCTTTAAAAAGCACGGCTAGCGGAGCGAGGGACAGGCTCACCAGCTCCACACGGCCGAAGCCACCCATGCCCAGCGTGGCTACCACCTGCAGCCTCTGGAACGGGGATCCGGCTGGCAGGAGGCACACCTTCTCCCTCAGCTTCTGCAGCTCCCTGCCCTCAGGGGAGCTGTCCGCATGCGGGGACTGGGGCCTGTGAACAAACAACCCAGAACAAAATGCAAAAATGTGAAGTCAAGGTATCATAAAGCTTTTTGTGTAATTTGCAGTTTTGCTTCTGTAAACCGGTAGATGACTAGATATTGCTTGAGGCACCCCCGTTGCATTAGTATTATTGCTGTATGTTCACATGTTAGGTAGAATAAAGCATGTCTGTCATTCTCAGGCATGAAAAGCAAAAAAAAAAAAAAATTAAGCAATGGTCAATGCTTCAATACAAAATATATAAGAACACCTTTATATTATTATCCATAACAACTGTCCCAAAGTCCCTGTTTATTGAAGGCACTAATTGTGCAGAAGACTCATGAAGTTATGATCCGTGGCAACAGGACAGACAGGATGTGTACAGTTCTGCACTCGATGCATTCTGTCACGGACTGATGGATCCCGTCATTAGGAGCTCTAGAAGGTTCCGTCTCGGTACTGCGCTCACATGGCGTTCCTCTGCTCGTCGCTCCGGGAGAGCTGCTCCACGTACTCCTTCAGGTAGGCCTGCAGCTCCTCGTAGGTCCCCACCATCTGGTTGAAGTTGCTGCAAAAAAAGCCATCGTGTGTGAAACTAAGAATGAGCCTTGGCTCTACAACGTAAACTTCACTCTAGCTCCAACTCAAGAGACACAGTGCTTTTTGTCCTACATTCTGAGATGCCTTTGCTTTTTTTAGATGATTGGTATTGCTTTTGTAATTATTAGCATATTTGTTTGGAAGAAAATGAACATTGTTGTTGAATTTTTCTGATGATGTACACTGTGCATAGGGTGATCTGGAGCAGTGTTGAGTTGCACCAGGGCATACATTACAATAAGTGAATAGAAGGTGATACAGGCACTCACTCTCTGTCCACCACCAGGCACTGTGTGTCGTTCTCCTTGGAGATGATGTTTGCCGAGCGGACATCCTCGCTGGAAGAAGAATCACAACCCCAGTCACATTAACATAAGTAAATAGCAGGCTTGATTATGCAGTGGTATGCCAACTATGGGTGACATTGTGGTCAAGTTGCTAAGGAGCTGCACTGCGTGCTTGACCTCCTCATGAGGCTGTGAACTTGAATTGCATCACAAAAAATCCATCGGCTGACAAGGTTAACAGGCAGAAATGTTTTATTCACTCTGGATACAGGCCTCTGACATTCTGTCATAAAAATATAACTGGATATTTTAGTAGCTAGCACAAAACTTTGAGCCAATCATTTGGCAGTAACTAAATTCATAAAAGCAGTATGCAGAAGAGCATCTCTGAACACACAATGCGACAAACCTCTAAGTCGATAGGCTACAGCAGCAGAAGACTGAAGTAAAAAAAAAAAAAAAGTAATAAATACCTAATAAAGTGCTCAGTGAGTGTATAAAAAAACATATAGGGTGTACTCTGCCTTTTATGCAGAAATAGAATCAGACTAGATTAACAGTGAGTCCCTCCGCTCCATAATGCTAAAGTTACAGTACCTGATGAGAGCTTTCTCCCCAAAGTAGTCCCCTACACCCAGGGTCTTTATCTCCTGGGGTTCCAGGTTCCCCTCTGTCGTTTGGGTAACAGACACCTGCCAAAGAAGCACAGAGACTGGGTTTATAACTCACAGGTAGGACAGTCCCAGAGGGGGCAGTACTACTGTTCCTTTTATAAAACGCCTGATGAGGCTGCATCAGTAGAATACCCTACTGTTTTTCTCTGCACAAAGGTGTCTATTAAGGGCCAAGGAGGAATGCTATTTAAATCAATTCTGGTGGTTTAGATGGTATTTTTTACCCAAGGAAAGTATTTTTCTGGATGTACACATGGGTGCTGTAAGTGGGTGGGGTGGGGGGGAGTTAAGATGATTCCAAGGGTCCTTGCTGACACGGGCCTCAATAAATATTAGAACACAGGATTTTCTTGAGTGGTGGGGACCAATGTGAGACCCCTTCATGGGGCCCAAAACCCAGAGGGCACTGTAAGGGCCACTGATTTCTGCTTTTGTTGTGCCAAGTTGTCTTACCTGTCCTTTGGCTATAATGAAGAATGTGTTCCCTTCTTCTCCCTCTCGTATGATGTATTCCCCTTCATCAAAGTAGTCCTGACGGTAGCGCATGGTAATTATAGTGCAATATATACATATACTCAAAGATGCACAAACACACTGAATAATTAGAAAAGTCACTGCATCATCATTTAGATTTTTTAAAACGGTTCTTAAATAAAGAATCATTATATATTCTCTTAAATTAAAATACTTACCACTTCTAGACAGTCCACAATCTTTGCAAGCTTCTCCTCTGGCAAGTCTTTGAGTAAAGATACACTATAGGATCGAGCCACAGAAAATAGCAATTCATTGCAAAACGGGTGTAGCTCGAGAGAAAATCCTTAACTGCTACTATAAATGTGAATGTCAGTCTATATAATAACATATATTCAGGAAAAAGAATGAAAAAGCATAAAGTATTACAAAAAGGCATCAAGTATTACACTACAGGAAATGATAAACCAAGGGATATATTTGGTTAGATGTACCAATAAACTATAAATCATCCATATAATTGCTATTGATTTGATATGTGCTTAATAACATCAAACAAACATGGTGCCCTCTCTCCTTGGTACAGAATAAGTATCTCTGCATCGATTTACCTGCGCAGGAAACTGAAGTATTCTTCATGTCGGGCCTGTGTGGATCTCATCATGATACTTTGAAACATCTGTCTGTCCAAGGCCCAGATGTGGGATTGGTAAACGGCTGTTAAGAGAGTTAAGCATGCCAAAGACCACAAACATAACTTTGACATTCTATGTTGTTTTCCCAAAAGGTCGGTTATACATTTTAACATAGCTGATGCGCCATACAGTTACATATTGGGAGACATTAATGGCAAAATGAAAAAGACTTGAAAGACAATTCACATTGCATGAAAACTATATTCATCAACCCTACATAGAAAAAAACTGTTGGCGTATGCTGTTATGCACTGCATAGTCTTCGGTGTCTTTTAGAGAATCTTTAGGGACATGTCTGCGCTCACTGTTCTTTGAAACACAAAATTTAGTATTGATTAGTGGGTCTTCAAATATCCACATGAGTGCTTTCATGAGCTGTGTGCTGTCGTGTTTCACATGGATAAGCTATAAAAATGCGAATGCCTCAATTCCCCTACACAGCAATCAAACACAGGGGATTCCTTGTTCAGGCATTCTCGCAGACAGGCTACAGCTTTAGTTAACCACTTGTGTTTTAAGTGAAAACAACAGATGTTGCATGTATTTATGTTACAGTGTTATGTGTTTATGTTATGTGTTTGTGTTGCTAAAACCAGTGTACGTGGCTGTTTCCGCAAAAAACCTTAAGCAAAAGTCATTTCATTTCCATAAAATATTCATTTCAATTAGCAGCAAATGTAGGCCACAGGTATTTTAATTGGTGAAATACCTGCACTTAAATAATTGTGTCAACAGGGGGATTTATTTTTAAACAAAATTCCATTGTTGGTCCCTCTCACCTTTAACTGAGGCAGTCCTCTTGCAGTTGTACAATATGGCCAATTCCCCAAATGCTGTCCCTGGGCGCATCTGCCCAAGTAGCTTGCCATTCTGTATGACTTCCAGCAAGCCATCTACAGTAATACACAGCAGTGCTCATCACGAATTCAACAGCAAAATAACATAATGACTTGTGTATAAGAAATACAGGCCTTTCACAGTAATTTAGTAATTTAAGAGTAAACAAGAGTAAACAACTGCAACAAGTAATAAGAGTAGTAGTAGTACAAAGTAGTAGTAAACAATAATATTATTAACCCATAATAGACACATAAATGCAATAGTAAATGCTAACTATAGCAGTCCGCTTGCATTTATCCCAAATTAAACACTAACCCCTGCCATTAGTTGCCTCTGTATTACAGTAATCTGTTTTGCAGGCTATTTAAAATATAAACAGACATTTTTTAAATGTGAAATGCTAAAGAAGCCTTTTGAAAGTTAAAACCATCAAAAGTTTTTTCTAAGTATTTTCTAAATGAATATTTCTATAGCATGGTACACAGCAAACAAATGCAGTGTGAATATAGTTTGGGCATATGTTTTGAGTGAATACCTAAAGCAACCTTCAAGTTCATATAATTTTAGTTGGCTGAATCATCCAACCAATCATCCGTGCCGTTTTTTGGAACTACATGGTGCCCACCTTTCTGTAAGGACTGCCGTCAGCAACAGCTGTTGTAATGACAGCTGGTGGACCAACGGTCTGATATGTGGTCGCTGGCTAGCACCACCCAGACCCGAGCATTATTATAACGACTCTTTACCCGGACGACTTCACAAGGTCTAGCCCAAGATAAGCCCTTATTTTGGGCTAGTCCTTGTAGAGTTGTCTGGATAAAGGGCAGCCTGTAACATAGTGGTTAAGGTAAATGACTGGGACACGCAAGGTCGGTGGTTTGATTCCCTGTAGCCACAATAAGATCCGCACAGCCATTAGGCCCTTGAGCAAGGCCCATAACCCTGCATTGCTCCAGGGGAAGATTGTCTCCTGCTTAGTCTAATCAACTGTACGTCGCTCTGGATAAGAGCGTCTGCCAAATGCCAATAATGTAATGTAATGTAATGATAAAGAGTAGTTATAGCTTGATCGTCCTGGCTGCTGAGCATCCTTTTAATCTTCTTTTATTTAGATGGCCTAAAGTGTGTTGGGCATCTTCCTTTTTCCCCAAGCACCAGGGAGAGCTGTGTGAGAAAAAGATAAGAATGCTATATGGCTGTGCCACCCATTGGTGTTCCTGCCATCACTCTGCGTGACCGGAGTCATCTTTACTTGGACTTAATAAATTTGGATTGGACATCTATGTACTATAAATCATCTGTTTATACGTAGTACCATTTTTCACAACAAGCCGGTGTCAACCCGCGGCAGATGGGTTCCCCCTCTGAGTCAGGTTCTGCTCAAGGTTTCTTCCTGTTAGCCAGGGAGTCTTTCCTCGCCCTAGCTGTACTGTTGGGGGCCGGTTATCTGTAAAGATGCTTTGTGACAAAGCCCCTTTGTTAACAGTGCTACACAAATAAAAATGGATTGATTGATTGACCTGCGGCAGCACGGATGGTACAGTAGCACTGCCGCCTCACAGCATCCCCGTCGACCGGGGCCTCTCTGTGTGGAGTTAACATGTTCTCCCCGTGTCTGCGTGGGTTTCCTCCGGGTACTCCAGTTTCCTCCCACAGTCCAAAGACATGCAGGTGAGGCTGATTGGAGAGTCTAAATTGCCCGTAGGTGTGAGTGTGAGTGTGAGTGTGTGAGTGTGTGAGTGAATGGTGTGTGTGCCCTGTGAAGGAGTGGCAACCTGTCCAGGGTGTATTCCTGCCTTTCGCCCAATGTATGCTGGGATAGGCTCCAGCCCCCCTGCAACCCTGTTCAGGATAAGCGGGTTAGGATAATGAATGAATGAATGAATGAATGAATGAATGAATGAATGAATGATTGACTGACCTGCCAGCACGTAGAGGTGGTTCCCGGCCTCTCCTTCCAGGATGACCACCTGGTCCTCAGTGTAGGTCTTCTCATACATGCAGTCCACCATCTCCCGCATGTGCTGGGGCTCCAGCTTCTTCAGGAAGTCGTTGTTCATGATGGCGTCGTTGATCAGCTTTTTGGTGCTGGTACCAGGGAGAGCAAGAACACAAGACCCACGATGCGGTCAAACTAGAACTGTACCAAGGGAGTTGCCTGACTATTTCGTGTTAAAATAAGAGAGATGTATTCAGACTGCTTTCTTACTGAAGACTGCAGAATGTGTATTCTAATTCTGCCAAAAAAAAACCAACAACTTCACAAGTAATCAAAGTATTACTGTGCTTGTATGCCATGGTTATTCTCAAATTTACAAACAGCTCGGAAAACTAGCAGTTAGACCCCAAAAGATGCACACTTCAACCAGAATTGTAATAATGTTACTTGACTCAGTATGAAACGCAAATCGAAAGCTCCAGTATATGACATGAAAAGCTCAAAAACATGAACAAATATGTGTGTGACCCTTTAAAACCAAGTCATTTCGTTCCCCCAACGACGGGCATGGTGGTGTTCACTTGGCATCTTTAAGGTGGCCTGCCTTACACCGTGGTCCACGGCAGTAGTAGGCTTCTCATTTGCACATCTAAAAGAAAGAGGAAAAATCCACGAAGCCGCCACTTGTGAATGCATTAGTCTATAAGAGTAGTGGGAGGGCAGTGAATGCCTTGTTAATTAAAGCTGTAATTATCTCCCCTATGCATATACATGGGACTGGCTTTTGTCATCCCTTCTACCTTTTTATTCCTCCGGGTTGTATTATGTTAATATCAGCTTTTAAATCTTCTCCTCGTTGGAGCCACAACAAAGACTTACTGGGATCGTTTTTTTGTTTTTTTTCTCAGAAAAGGCAATCACCCCAGGTACCCCAGGTGAAACTTAATGTTGTGATTGTAATGTTGGGAAAAACCCCTCACAATTTCCTTCTCAAGTTCTTTTATGTTTTAATTCTTGTCGAAGCTCTGTGGTATATATTTATTAAAAATCAAAAATCTTATGTTTTGAAGTGCAGACCACCACAGGAATTTTTTATTTATTTATTTATTTTTACATTTTAGTTATGTGCTGAGTAATGAGTAATGGAGCTACTAACAGCTAACAACATGCTAATATGAGCATATGGCATGTTCGGGGTCAACATATGGGCACATGCACCACTGCTCCTAAGTAACTAGGATGGGTCTGAACGCAGAGGTAAAATTCCCCCCACACGTATTTAATAACAAAGCATGTGTTCTCCACACGCGGCCCCCTCACCTGGAGTCCTTGCGGACGCGGGCGCGCTCGAAGGACAGGTGCTGGGCCTTGAGCCCGCCGCAGTAGCGGGCGGAGGTGGGCTCGGCCGACACGCCCTCCTTGGCCCTGAGGCGGCGGTGCACCTCCGCGGCCACGCGGTGGAAGCGGCTGGGGCCCTGGTCGATCGCACTCGGCGGGCGGCGGCAGGGCCGGTGCGGGGCGGGCGGCGAGCGGCCCGGGGCGGGCGGCGAGCGGCCCAGGCCGTTGTAGCCGATGGCGTCCTGGAGCTTGTCGATCTGCGACACCTTGGCCGCCAGCTCCTTCTGCAGGGCCCGCAGCTGCTCCTCCCTGGCCCGGAGCTCCTGGTCCCGCCGGCCGAGCTCCTCCTCCAGGCGGGCCACGCGGGCCCTCAGGGGCTCTGCCCCCTCCCAGGCCCCCGTCTGGGGCTCCCTCAGGCCGGAGGCCAGGCAGCTCTCCTCTAGTCGCGGGGTTTTGATCGAACCGTTGCCCATGGCACGCAGGTGGCTGGACACCATAGGAAAGCCCTTTAAGGAGGCACGGTTAGAATGTGTGTGAAGCAGGCCTACTGCAGGTATTGAGTGCTACTGTTACCAGTGATAGGGAGCAGCCTGTAGCCTAGTGGCTAAGGTACATCACTGGGACCTGGAAGGTTGGTGGTTCAAGTCCCGGTGTAGCCACAATAAGATCCACACTGCTGTTGGGCCCTTGAGCAAGGACCTTAACCACGCATTGCTCCAGGGGGATTGTCCCCTGCTTAGTCTAATAAACTGTAAGTCACTTTGGATAAAAGTGGCTAAATTCATTTTATTTATGCAGTGAAAAATCTAAGTTTGACTTATTTGGACGATGTAGTTCAATTTAAATGTATCCTAATTGATACGTTCAAACGTTCAAACACTACCGCTAGTTTGCCAAAAATTTCAATTCATTCAGTGTGTTCTTCAGTCAACCATGTGTCCGTCCCCCCCCCCCCCCCCCCATGTCGCACACAATTCATATACACTGTGAAGATTTTAACATGTACCCCTTTTGAAAAACTATTGCTAGAGAAATAAATGTCCACTAGTTTTTATTCCAGCCATTTACAGTTAATCGTTTGTCATGAAATACCTTAGCAACTGGAGTTCATTTTTAAGATCCCAAATATAATTTAGAAATAATAATATTTAGTAATAAAACGCTGCACTATAATAATGAGCTCTTGAGGTACCTGCAGAAAAATTGAAAACGGTGCTTATCAGTTGAGCGAAATTGGCTCGCTTATTCGTTTGTTTGGAAATTATTAAAAGTTGTAAGACCCGCGATACTAACGTGTCCAATCGAAGGCATGGCGAAGGTTTCGGTTGCAACAAAACCTCGGGGTACCTCATACCCTCTAGGATCGGAGTTACCAACCTGCCTAATAGGCAGTGTTCAGATACATGACAGGTGCTTTTCTACTACATCAAATCCTGCATTTCACGAACACAAATCTGAAGCCAGTGTTGATATAGCCCCTGCATGTATACTCACTGTAAAAAAAAAAAGTAAAAAATAGTGAAGTAACATTTTTTAAATCGATACACTTACGTCCTCCCGTTGTCGTTCACAAATCCTGTTTAGAAATCCATCTGGCAGTGCTGCGACATAAATAGTCAACACAATAGTCAATGAAGGGTCAAGTATTTTGGAGAGCTTCTGGTAAGGAGCCTATTTCCACTATTCCAACAAGTAGCGTCAGCAGAGCCGTGAAAGCAGGTGCATATCCAGCTATCTCTTTCTCACGCAGGCGATTTTCTGCTGGTTTGCCGTCTCGAAGGGAACAAAATCCAGCGAGCTACATGGACCATCTAGCAACCCCTAGAGGAGTGAAAAGGCAATATCACGTATATTTATCTCTGGTGTTTTTTCCACAACCCACCTCCGATATTTCGTCAGATACTTTTAAGTCAGAGTTCAACGTACTGCATGTTTTTTCAAGCAAAATACAAAGACACCCAGACTCCATTTTTTTGTAATAGGCTTCAAATGAGCATAGCCATATTGCATCAAGTGGAGTAACTTCAGCTAAAAACATTGTCCTTTTATTGGGCAAAATTTGAATGATTAAAATTCAAATACATTGTCAACGTTTTTGGAATTATCAACATGATTTTTTAATTGCACATTGCATTTTTATGTTTATTTGTTTCAGAACTTGGCATTCAGTGATTTATTCAGCTGCCTTGTCTGGTTAAAAAACACATTAGTAAAGAAAATACATTTCTGGAAAGGAAATAAAAATCTTTCTATGTATATATTTACATTGGATTCGTAAAATAATTCAACATGCATCTTACAAAGGTAAATTTACACTGATTGAATTTAACATATCACTTTCTTTCTGATCCTCTGCTTACCACTAAATTTGAATTGGTTTCATATCTAAAAGGTTCCATTAAAACTTATTTTGCAGTACTGAGGAATCAGCAAAGTCAAAAAGAAAGCAATTTACAAGGAAATCATTGTTGCTATGTTGACAGGGCTTATAAAACCTTTGGTTGAAATAAAATCACTGTCTGAAATTTGACAGTTTTTAAAAATGTAAATACAATGAATAGTGCACTGTTTTAAATAACATAACATGCAAGTGATCAGCTGATCAAGAAATTGTCATCAATTGCATTGAAATAAATGCCCTCTTATAGTTTCTCAGTCAGTAATACTGAAAATAACAGTAATAGAAATCATCACAGACATGTTCACAATATTACACATCTTTATCACAACACACATATTGTGTAGTCGACTGATATTTAAGATCAAACAAAAGGTATATTTAGACAGCGGATGTCCTATAATGCTTTGTTTTAAAATAGTTTACTCTATAGCTGTCGATATTATAGCAAAAGTACAATAAATGGTTTTGATATACAAGATCAACAGCTCATTCCATTAAAGGTTAGAATGCATTGAACAGACTGGCTTATAAAGCACATTTCAGGCAGGAGATTGTCTTCCTATCATGAAGTTTGCATAAATTATGTCATTAATCTAGCATTACAGTGATTATTATACATAAAATATTTTTTTTAAAGAAAGCAGTATGTTCTTCATAAAACAGAGCTTTAAGTCCATGTATAATTGCTACATTCAAGCAAAACAACTTTGGGCTGTGGGTAAATCGTTGCTTTTCATGTTCAACATGCAAAATGTATTTTGCATACAAAAAGTGTAATTTTGTCATTTCAATGCAATCTTCAGTGTAATTTTTGACAGCTGATATGCATACCGACCTCTGCTCAAATGGACAATTGGCAGAAATACGGTGCAACATAACTTCCTGTCTTTCAACATGCAGGAACTAAACACATGTAATAGATTCCTTGTGAATATTGTATATTTGTTCTGCACATGTTGATGTTGTTCTTGATGCTATTGGATGACTCATGCCAATTATAAAATCAAAATCCAGAATAAAATGCTCAAACCACATTGTCTGATTTGCATTCAGAGAATATTTGTTGACTGTAGAACTCATGTTACACGAAGAACACACTGCATACAAAACAACTTCTCTTGTCCACAGTACATTATTTACAGAAGAAAATAAACTCTAAATGCCTATTTGCTAGGATCCTCCTTAGGGACCTGGCAAGGAACTGGATGCTGCTATTGACATGGAGATATCACTCTCAGCAATAGGCAAATACACCTTCATGCTTTCTAAAATTGCAAAGATGTCCCTATATAAATTGCACAAAGGTGACGGGTGGCTGCTTGACTTGCTAAATACATTAATATAGGATACATCCAAATGGGTCACTTGCACTTGCTGGACTTCTGCAATAAGTTATGTGTTTACAAGTAAAATTAACTCTTGTAATATATTGACTGAAATAAAAATATTTTTGCAGGGAAGAATAGTGCTTTGTACATTTACAGCATGCACTGCTCTGCATTGGGATGCATTGGGATGATATTAATTCAGTGAAATTATAGGCAACATATTATAATGCGGCTGTCAGCATTTTTCAAAGCCCTTTTACACCAGTACAAATTAAGTGATTGCGCACAGACATACGTTAACTAAAGACATGCGATTAATAACCATTTTGGATGCTTGAATAAATGTCATATCCAGTAGGATGATGTTGGAGTACACTGAAGTGTACCTTCTCAGGAATATCATATAACTAATATAACATTGAAGCCCTTGTGATACTTTCAATTAAATGTACAAAAATATCCAAATACATTCTCTAAAGATATACCACCAAAATGGACAAAAATTGCATGTGGTGACCTTTGTATGTACTGTGAAATATAATGGAGTGTGGGGGTGGGAAATGAACTACAAAATCAGAGGTGAAGCTTTTTTTCTGTAAGTGAACTCTACTGACAATATACAATTACTTGTAGAAAGAATTTGAATTGCATTTGAACTTTCCAAATGCTGGTATTTGGAAAAGGTGCCCACCTTGCTGTATTCACTGTTCACACAGTTCTGTGTGGGTCCCTTGGAAATGTGGAAATTAATGCCAAAAAAAGTGCATCACAACTTGATTTCTATCTTAAAAACATACATGCATTTTAGTATTCAACACTGTTTTGGCAGAGAGCGCAATTGTAGAAAATACATTTCTATCATTGGCTACACTCTCCGAATTCTATGAGAACTGAACTTCCATAAGATCCACATTAATGTTTACAAACGATATAAGTTATCATCATTCATGCATCATTGTGTAGTCATTCCTTTCTTTGCCTACCTCTTAAAGTGATGTACTGTATGTGCTTTGATGTTCTACTGTAACACGTAATATTTGTGGGGAAAATGGTTAATTGTGACTGAGAATGTGATTTTTGTTATGTACAGTTATGTACAGTTTTCCTTGTTGCTGTGCACCATGATAAGTTATAAAGGTTCAAGATGAAATTGTCATGACATCAGGAATGCTTGTATGGACATCTATTAATGAATTGGCTTTTTAAACAAAAACTGACAGGTCAAGAAATGAAAACTGCTTAGAGAGATTGTCATTGCATATGAGGTAGGCAGGTCATTCTCTAGATTTATCCTTGCATATTATTTATAGACATGCCTGAATGCTTGTGTAAGTTATATTTTGGTAAAAATGTCATATATATAAACTCGCTGATGGTATCTAGTTTGAGACAACTGTCAGATGTGTTCGGTAAGCACAATTTCATAACATTTCTCTCTTTTCCAACTGATAGCTTATTCCTTGCTGTGATAAGGTAGTTGTTTTTTGGGTTTATAAATAGGGCTGTATCTATGCCCTATTTGAGTAAAAATATGTTTCTGATCAGTAAACTGAATACTGAAATGAAATCCAAGTATACTATATGAGTATGGTGCTATGTTACAGGGACATTGGACACATTATAAGTGTTAGTAAGCACAGATAACAATGATGTGTATTGTCTACAGTATACATGTATATGTTAGAGAAGAACAGCATTGTGATTGAACCTTCATGTCCTCTTCACTTATATTTAAAGCCCATCAAACTCAAATAATTAACTTTCAAAATAAGCTTTGATAATGCAAGCCCACATGCGATTATAAAAACGGTAAATTTGGTAAATGACCAAAAAAAAAATGTAATATATAATAAAGTAAATGGGGCTTGTTATTAGATAGCCCTGAGACACATACATGCTGTACATGATTGTGTGTCTGTTAATGAACTCACATGCATAGTAGCTGCCTTTCGTAAAAATTCACAACATTCCAGAGCACTCGTTTCATAATGGAATCATAGGGGTCAATAACAGGGGGAACTAGAATTTTCTAAAATATTGAAAAAAAAAAAAAAGCTCATTAAATAAAGGAGCTGGTAAACTCATAATAGCTATAATACTGTACAATTCGCTGCAAGTTAAAATCATTATTATGCCGGAGTGTCACCCAGAGAGCCTTTCTCCATTACATTGCAACGAGTTTCCAAAAAATATAATTTACACTGTCACGATAGCAAGGGAAATGCCTGCACACAAGCAAGTGTGCATGTGAATGTACAGTACTGCAAATATAAACAGGTAAAAAAAAAACCTCAACTGTATGTTATGCAAATAGCCAAAGTATCATAGTGCACATTTTAAACACCTATATATGTATTAATTCCTCGGTGATGTATATATGCATTTATACTGGTAGTTTCCCGGCCATGTACACTCAGTGAGCACTTTATTAGGTATTTATTAGACTTTTTGGTCTTGCTGCTGTAGCCTATCCACTTAAGAGGTTTGACACGTTGTGTGTTCAGAGATGCTCTTCTGCATACCACTGTTGTAATGTGTGATAATTTGCATCACTGACACCTTCCTGTCAGCTTTGACCAGTCTGGCCCTTCTCCTTCGACCTCTATCATTACCAACACATTTCTGCCTGCAGAGCTGCTGTTCACTAAATGTTTTTTTGTTTTTTGCACCATTCTCTGCAAACTGAAGAGACTGTTGCGCGTGAAAATCCCAGGAGATCAGCAGTTTCCGAGATACTCAAACCACCCTGTCTGACACCAACAATCATTCCACGGTCCAAGTCACTCAGATCAGATTTCTTCCCTATTCTGACATTTGGTCTGAAAATCAGCTGAACCTCTTGACCATGTCTGCATGCTTTTATGCATTTAGATGTTTCCACATGATTGGCTGATGAAATATTTGCATTAACATGCTGGTGTACAGGTCTACCTAATAAAGTGCTCAGTGAGGGTATATACATACGCATTTCTGTTGGTACAATATGACATCATGTCCTGAAATAAAGGCATCAAGTTACGGCCTGATGCCCCAGGTCAGTCATGGATGGCAGTGAGAGAATCAAGTCAGGAATCATCAAAATCAATTTCTGGCGAAAAAACTCACGCACTTACGCCACAAGGCGTTTGTGTTTTGTGAGCCGCACAGAATTCTGGGATCACAGTCGTTAGTGTTGAATAAACACTACAGGAAGAACACTATAAAAAAAGTTCAGGTTTCTTTCACATAGTGAATAAAATAAAAAAGCATACAAAAACTCAAGAAATGCATCTGTAACGCCGGTCCTCGATCCCTTTTCATTTGTGATGTCTTCAACAGCCAAATGAATATAACAAAAAAAAAGTATTGTTGAAGTCAGTCTGCCCTCTGCTGCCATCCTCTGGAGTGTCCAGAATTACAGGCTCGTACGTCCACTGGGAACATTCGAAAATCTTCAAAAGGGCGCCCGCAAAATGAAAATTCAACGATATCTCAGAATTTCTTCAAGTTTCCACACGCAGCATTATATGAATCTTTTCCGAGCAGTTCTTCCTTCGCCGTTACTTGGCCAACAGGAAAGGATGCTGAGGGTCCGCCTTGTGAGGACAAAAGCAGAGTTTATTTTGTAACGCCATCAACACTTTCCAAATAACCATCCTTTGGGGAAAAGCTTAAAGCAAATGAGTTTCTGATTTTTCCGTATGTGTGGGCAGCGTCTATGTAAGGAGGAATAGCGATTGAGATATCAATCTCTAACAGGTACCACTATAGGTTACTGTATGGATCAAAACGGGCTACTGGGAAATTTATAGCCTGCAGAAATATGCAAGGAAGAAACACCTTGAACTTAAGTCATCATCTTGATAATAAGCTTTGCCCCTCATTTCACACCTTAATACAATTTCATTTAGATCCATTGCATGCAGTTCGGGTGGGACTAGTAACAAAAAACTTGTGCAGGCCATATGCAACACACACAATCTTATGGAATTTCCAGTGAATAGCTAGTTATATTGTTAGCTTTTGCTAGCAAATATCAGAATGTTTGTTATTAAGTAAAAATGCAATTCATGTTCAAATAAGACACCCATTTTATCAAGCATTAACTGTTTAATATAAAACAATAAAAATATTTGAATGACTGTTCTTTTGTGAAAGATTTCTTACTTCATGTCATGCCGTTGTTAACTTCCCACATGTGCATGCTAGTTATTGTGATCATATCTCACATACATGTTTAATGCAAAATAATGTTTTAGTTTAAATGATTATTAAGTTACATCAAGCAGGATTTTTACAAACATGATAAAATTTTAATAGTGTGATTCTGAAAACATGAACAACAAGGCAGATTAAGGCACGGGTACAGGATATTATATTAAAGCACTCGTAAACAGCACACAGTGATAGTCTGACATTGTCATTAATGCCACTTTTCACAAGCTAAATTAAACACTGGATGGCAAACGGAACTTTCCACAAAAATCAGCGTTACTGCATTTCTGTAATATTTCAGCAAGGGACAAAAAAACAAAAAACAAACACATTTCCACAAACATTTAGTAATTTGGAACCATTAACATCAGGGGACATATCTATTGTGCCCCCTGGGAATATCAATAGCTGTGAATAAGTCTGAACTTTTTTAAAACTGATATCAGCGTGTCCATAAATAGTTTTTAATCTGCTATATCTAAGATTTAAATAAGTCAATGAGGTACATTTGCAGCAGGGTAGAAAAACTCTCCACAGCCGGCCTGAAAGCGAGCAGCAATTCCTGTTGCTAAGTTAAAGTTCAGATTTCTTTTGCAATAGGTTAGATTCATGACAATACTTCAAAAACAAAACGGCAAAACATAGCATTGGGAGAGCTTGATTGTTAAAAAGCAATACGTGCACAGTATTTACATTTGACCACAACATAAGAGTAGCATCTAAAAAACGATTAGATATCAAGCTAGAGCTTATATGATTTTTTTTGCATTAAAAATAATTGATTTTACTGTCAGATTTGAAAAAACAAAACAAAAAAAAACAGCCAGAGAAAGAGACTGTGACTGCTAAAATCCTGATTCAAAAAAACGGATGTCTACTGATAATAAAGGACTTTGGGCTGATTTTATGTAAACAAACAGGTAATTATACATCAAGTGTGGCATTCTGTTGAGATGGTAGGAATGAATTCCTGCATACCATGCGCACACTTTATAGTAGTATATGTGTGGAATTAGTGGGGTAGAGCACACAAATGCCAATCGCTCCTCAACCAGCATCCACAACAGTCAGCCATTTTGTGGGCAACAGGCAGAACGCAGGCTCCCGTGCATAGGGTGAGCGTATCGCAACGCCACAAAAGATTTGCAGTCGCCTCTTAAGTGCAGCCCGTATACTACGTGTGAGCACGTGACACCAGGTCGACCTTCATTTGTCCTTCAATGCTTCGATGAGGGTTTGACAAAGACAAACTGAACCTTCATCTCTCCAGCCCCACAATTCAGTGCAGCGTGGTCCATAAATTCAAAGGTACAAGCCAAAAACACTATGATACAATAAGTTAATAGGCTTATGTCCCTTCACATTATGCACAAATATCATGCAAATGCAGTAACAGCATAGTTCTTCCTTTAAACAAAAACATATTAAAATAATGTATAGGCATATTAAAAAAATCAATTACACAAACATTATCAGTAAGAAAAGTAAACGGTCTGTACAAAAAGTCCTGCACATTTTTTAAATGTTGTTTTTTTCTTTTTATTATCCATAAAAAGGAGCACAATATAAAAGTACAAAAATAAATATTCTATGTACAATCGCTTATGCTTCTCCAGAATTAGAGTCACTGCAAAAGAAACGGGGCAAGAGAAAAACACACATTAGTTCATGCGATGGACACAGGACTGAGGGATGTACAGTTTTCAAATATGCACAATCTGAGCTGGACTTCAACTTGGTATTCTTGAAGAAAAAATGACAAAACTACAACTGCAAAGGCTTGGTAATTGCTATAGCAATATTCTATACAATACTGTCAGTGTGAAACACTGATAGGCACTTTTTATATATTTTATATACTGAATTGAAATCATTTACAAGCCTCAAGTGTCCGGCCAGGCAAAAAAAGCATTGTAGTCGTTAACATTAGTATGTTGAAATATTATGACAATTGCACTCATTTAAAATATGACTCATTGACATGTTGGCTTGGGTTAGGTATTATGAAACCAAGCGAGTCAAAATGCTGGCCCTTTAGGCACATGTCAACTCAAGATGCAAATAAGCACACTGTGTAAGATGCAATGCAGGCTTCACTTACTTTATTCCAACAGCCGGGTACAGGTAACCCATCCTCACCCTGCAGAGAGAAAGGACCATCAGTAACCAGTTATCATTCATCAACAGCAATGGCCGTTCAACACTTTCTGTCCTACCAATGAATACAGCCTGGATTCAGTCAATATTAATTTAATTGTGTGTGTAGTGTGTGTGTATATGCGTGTGCTTGTGTGTGTACAAAATGTGTATGTGTACTGTATGTATGTGTGTATGTATACATGAAGCAAGTAAGGATGTTTGTCAACATATATTAAAAACTCAAACATTCAAACAAAGCAGTAGTCACCATGCGTATGACATGACATGATACGCATCTTATTCTGTAAAACTTAGAGGCAGCTAGAGTGAGGTAGAATGAGAGAATAAATCCCAGGGAAAAGTATACAATACATATTATTACATACCAGTGCCCTTACTATGGACTAGGTGTGGGCTACCCTGGGACTACGACCATTTCCCTGGGACTTTTCATTTTTATTTTTCAAGCTGCTTGATGCTTGATGTAGTCGACTGATAACTTAAAATTTGACAAGAGAGATGTAGGCACCACTTGCTCACTATAGTCTGCTCCTTACCTGACCACAAAGATCATACAGGGGGTGCCTCCATCTTTGTCTATACCGGGGGTGTATTCACACATTTTTCCCAAAATGCTCATGTTTAAATGGATGCTTTACCTATGATTTAGCAGCAGTATGTGGACCTGTCACAGTTTGCCCTAAACCTGTTATATTAACCCTGGTAACACTGGGGTCCATACTTTTCTGAAGCCCTCTTTGGGCCTTTCATGAATCTCAACCCCGACCAGGGTGGGTAACTCCTGTCCCGGAGGGCCAGAGAGGAGGTAGGTTTTTGTTTCAATTCCCCTGGCTCATTGCAAATTAGACATATTACACCAATGCTGGTTCATTTGGTAATTAGATCACTGTCAACCATTTTGTGTAGGCGAAAATCTGACGGTCAATGGGAGAAATTAATTTAAAAATCTTTTAATTTGTTTGTATATGAAAAAAAGACTGCATTTCATCCCATTTTTATAGTCTAAAGTGGTTAGCATCCTATACATTTTTTCCATTGAGAAATCGTGCTTTGATCGGGAAATCCAGTGGTGGAAAAGGTGGTATGAAATACAGAAACGGATACAGTCCTCCTCGCAATTCGGTGTACGGGAGAAAATGAGAAGAAGGAAATTCTAGTCAGAGGTACAGTCACGATGGGTCAGCTGGAGGAAGCACATTATAGCCTTCTCAAATATGAAAAAGAGGGTACTCAAATATGGACCTTGAGGCGAGTAGTACAACTGGTTTTCTTACCCGATAGTACATTTATTGATTAATGCTGCTGATTGGCCAGAGAGACTGAACTCATCTGGTGTCCCAGGTTTGAATCAGTCCTCATTAGAGGGGAAGAATGAGAACAAGCGGGGCCAGATTTGAGTATCCCTCGAATAGGGTACGGAGTGGCTGTTACGGTTTCATCCGAGGTTAGGGAAGATGCTTTGCCACTTGTGACTTTAACGTAACAGTGGTTATGCGCCATTGGAGCATGCAGCCATATCACACACCCCTCTGGGTTCTGTGGCTACCACGGTGCCAAGAACATGGTGTTAAATGAGCCTTTAAAATGTACTGCAGCCATGCTAGAGTTTTATATATATTACTTGTTTGAAGCGTAAAGAGTTAGGATAAACTAAGAGACAGTCCAAGCAGATATCTAAACTCTTACTTCTAACTTCTTGTTCGTCACTTTGGATTAAAAGCGTATGCTAACTAACACAATTTTTAATGTAAATTATTTAGGTATAAATGTTAAATATCCATTATAGATGAGTGCTAGGTAAATAGTTTGAAATTAGAATTCTAAATGGGACTGATTATATATAATATATATATATATATATATATATATATGTATATTTCTCATGAAAAACAATGGGTAATTCCAACACTGCCCATTCCTCCTAGCCTCTGGGTGGCACTAGAGAGCATGAGGTGTCAAGGAAGCCATGCTTGCGAGAGAGAGGGAAGGGAGAGAGCACCATACCACAGAGCAAGGGGCATCCAGCCCATCCAGGCCTGGTGAGCCCGGGTCACCTTTGTCCCCCTTAAAGCCACGGAAACCCTGTTCGCAAAATCAACCGACGTCAAAATCCACCCGCAGCTCCCTGCAGCCAACCCGCCGTCCACCGGGAGGTGCTAAAACTTCTCGAGGGGGCAGGGCCTGTGGTCAGAACATGCACAGACCTGTGGGCCAAGCCCCCCCTGACTGACAGGAAAGAGGCTCACTGGGACCAGGAAGTGGGGATGTCAAGGAGAAGGTCAAGCCAAGGCCTGGCTTTGGAAAGGAAATGGCCGACACGCTGAAGTCAAAGGCTCGGAGCGTGGGAAGAAAAATCAGTAATTTTGAATTCATGATTTTGACGGAAAGTCAGCTGTGGGTCTGCAGTGAAGCTCATGTTCCCATCAGTCTTTTCCTGAAAGGGAATCCCTCAGATCACGGTTCCGGGTGCTGATGTATTTCTCAGTGCAATCCGGTATCACTAAAAAAATGAGCATACTAATAATAATAATGTCTAAATGGCTGCAGAGATGAACTCTTTAAAAGCCACATTGACATATTTATTTGTAATAACCCAAATAAGTATTTAGTGTCATCTCTTTTTGTCTTCCTAGACTCAGCACTGAAAAGCAATCGGTACAGCACACACTGGTACCGCGACCTTCTTGGGTCAATCTCGTTAGTTCAACATCAGGCACAAAACGAAGGACACTTCAGTAGGGAGACTTTCAAAAAATATATGTTGTTTGAATCGACCAGATTTATCCAGATTAGGCTTTAACAGGCTGCTTAAATTCAAATAAGAAATATACGCAAATTTGTGTGGTATCTAAAAAAAATCATTAGATGAAAAACGTGGTTATATTTCTAATTTTATACACCAATAATATTAATGGTATATATAATATATAATGATATTTGAAGAACAAAATGTTGGCCATGTTCCCAAACCTCTGTTTCAGATGTCTATGGTGGTTTGATTTTTCATCACAGTGAACAGCCAGCCTGCTAGTACTAGAAGTCTACTGAGCACTTAGTACTCATGACGTCTACTGAGCACTGTCCTTCCTTTTGTCTCTGCAGCGCACACTGAACGAAGGACATACCAACGGACAGGGTGCATCTAATCCAGGCGCTCCTTGGTCTCCCTTATCCCCTTTGGCCCCCCTGTTGCCTTTCTTGCCCCTCTCCCCCTGCATTCAAAAAGACATGGTTTAGTCCTCCTCGCTCACTAACACATACGCAAGAAAATGTAGTGAAAACAAAGATCCATGAGATCGACTCAAGATCTGAATATTGTTTCAATGTTCAAAAACGATATGGAAATACTAAAAAAACGCAATGTAGATGTGCTTTTCTTTTGGACGGAATAAAAGGTTTTAAGGATAAGGAGAGGGAAGGAGAAATATTGTAAGAATTTAGTGATCAGGAGGATTAAGTGGTGGGAAGCAAAGATGGTTTTAGTTGGGGGGGATACAGACCAATGCTATTGGTGAGTGGATATTTGTGATGTCACCATGATTGTGACAAAGCATGTCTGACAATCAACTGAGCTAATCTACAAGATCTACACTGACCACTACACTTGACTCTAACCCAGCTACTGTTCATCGAGGGAAAACAAGGTCAAACAAGGGTTCTGTTTCATTTTTTTAACTCTTTTTCTGAACTCCTAAAAAAATCCTATTTCATTTGTGATTCCTATTGATGTGTAAAATAATTTTAACAGGTTTTTTGTGACATTTACTCAATTTTTGCATTTGTTGTCCACATCTGATTAACCCCTTAGGGGCGGTTGCAACCTGCATGTTGCATCTCCCTTAACAGACCGATGTGACGCCAGCGTTGTATTAGATCATACGACCGTTTCTCAAGACACATGACCGCTGAGATGCGTTGCGATTCCTCGGCCTCTCTATGAGTTTTCTATAGGGCACCTCAGTCCATAATGGGTTAACATCAGGCTAGTTTGATGTGGTCCACATTTATTGTGTTCATGAGAAACATCTTGCCCTTTTTTATGTCAGACACATAACAAATTGCCGTGTGCCGTTCGCTTAAGAAAAAGCGCTGAAGGGGCACAGGGCCTGCGCTTTTACTTCACAACAGACTCCTGGAGAGTTTTGTGGTTTCTTCTCAACCAGCAGCCATTTTAGGTCTCGGAAACAAGTGGCGAGGATCCATTAGCTAATAACTGAAGTCACACCTAAAAGTAGAAGGAAACATGGCCAGGATTGTAGTCTAGTACCTCAACTCACTAATATATGCTAAATGCTCTCACTAAAATATTTTAGCTACATAAAATATGAATTTACACATTAAAAGCCAGCCAGCCCTATTTTCTGTCATCACTTGTATATAGTGCATAACATAATTATAATATGGGAATACCAAAAAATTGTGACCACTGGCATGATCAGATCATACAATATTATATAATTTCAGGACTTTTATTTGTCAGTACTTTTTTTGTACAGATTATTGTACAGAGTTCATGAGCAGAATCTTATTGAGACCAATTGAGATTATTGTATAAAAGCCATTCGGGATTGTTTTCAGATTTAATTGTTTCAACTATTCATTATAGTCACATCCAAAGTGCACCATGGTTAGCCTAGTAAGATAGGAGAAATTTTGTCACTAACTTTCACTATTCACAAATTTTAGATCCCTCAATACTGAAAATGTACTTTCTTGGAAAACCAATAAATACAACCTAAATCTTGGAAAACACACAAACAGGAAGAAAACAAGAGTACCCTCAATCAATTGTCAGACAGCAAGAGATCCACTCATCAAGGGCAGAGGTTTCTTTGGGGTCCAGATTAATATTGAAAATAAAAAGGGAACTGATAGGACTTAGGATAGGATAGTATAATAAACCCAGCTCACGTGTAATTCTCTTATGACACTGATTTAATGTTTCTTTAGTAAAAAATTTTTTTCCAGAATAAAGTGACGAGAACATTACACGTCAGCTGGGAGAGGAGATTAGGGCAGGCTGAGTGGGAAGGGAGTTTTAAGGGAGAGGAACGGGAGGAGGAAAGGAGAGGAGAGGAGAGGAGGATTAACCCAGACTACACATTAGAATGCAGAGGTGCAGGGCAGGGAGAGAGGAGCGACCCCTTAAAGAGCCAGGTGACACACAGCAAGGCTGAGGGGAGGAAAAGGGGATAGGAAGACCTGCGGAAACAAAGGGAAACAGGAAACAGGAAACAGGAAGAGAGGAGTAAAAACAGCACTGCAGTGCCACAGCCCGCAGTCAGCGACAGCGTCTTCAACTGGACACCACTTCCTTTCTCCATTTCTCTGCTTTGAGCAGAGCTCTTTTTTGACCTCCAGGGATGTTTCCTCAGATTCTGGAACACTACCTGGTGCATCTCTCCCGTTTTTACTTTTCAATTGAATGTATTTGTTTACTTGCTACTGTGTCTGTTTTATATTACGGAGACACTTTTTTTAAAGCTGTGAGGTATTTGTATAATGCACTTTACAATGAAGGATAATTACATTAAAGTTACATTACAGACTGGTATTATGCTATGGAAATACAATATTAGCAATGGTATAATTTCAGGAGTCTGGGAGAATGTTCACTTTGTGCTTTACACCCGAGTGGTTTAGTGTAGGTGGAAATGAGAGGGAGGCCAGTTGAAGCCGCTGACGTATTCTGACTTTGCGAGGTGGGAGGAGCATTAAACCGATTAAACGTGTTAATAGGGGGAGGAAATCACACAGGTTTCAGGGAGAAGTGAGTTTCTAAATACATCATCAATTATAGTCCAGCAGCTTATCAAAAGCACACTTTTTATTTTACAGGACCATTTCATCAAATTAAATATCAGTGACAAATAAAATGTGTAAAAATGTTGTTACAAGTGTGTAGAAATGTCAACAATCTAGTCAGCAGGTATTGTTTTCAGCATTGATGGTCACATAATGATCATAATGGTCACTGGAAAATAAAGAGTGACATAACATAAAGTTCACATTTATGTATTTACAAAAAAGCACCTCATGAAAACTCTGATTCAAAACTAAACTGTCATTCTTTCACACAGGCTATAAAAGCATATTTTCACTGACGTAACGAGACATCAAGTTAAAAATATGTATTCAGGTTGATATGAAGGTGTAGGGTGGGCTGCAAATCCCCAAAAAGGGACCTAATATTTTGATTGGAATTGGAATTGGAGACCATCCCATATCTTCATATGATCACCCCAGGACCAGTACCTCAATTTACCAGTTGAGGTATGACTACTAGTGACGCCAGCGGTCCTATTTAAATGAAAACATTAATATTTGCTACTCAATAAAACAAATCCACTATGCTCCCGTTCATTGCTCAAGCAAAATGCTGAACACAACAAATGAATGGGCAATAGATGTACACAGATTATTTATTTTCAAAAGAAGCCCTTCATAGATTTTTAGGAGGAATGCCAAATAAAATAACTGCTAATGCAATGTGTTAATTATGCTTTACATGTCTTTCGGATATATTAAACTATACATTTTCAAATAAAGAACATGTCTGATAAAAATGTGCAACTAAACCTCTCATAAAATGCAACATTTGGAGCATGGGGGATTAACTGCATTTCAGCTGTCAATTTCTAGTCATCATGTTATTGATCCACTTGAATGAACAATAACAATGTTCTCGACTAAGGTATTAAATTAAAAGAACAATGCATATTTTATCTTACCCGGGTTCCTTTCAATCCATGTGGTCCTACTAAACCCTTGAAGAAAGCAATGATAACACATTTTATTATTATTCTGTTTAAATATGAACACAACATTAGACTATTGGGCTGGGAAAAGTTACATTGCTGCGATGTGGGGGCCCTGAAGCCTCTTATAGCCATTTACATTACATTAATGGCATTTGGCAGACACTCTTATCCAGAGCGACGTACAGTTGATTTGACTAAGCAGGAGACAATCCTCCCCTGGGGCAATGCAATGGCCCAACGGCTGTGCGGATCTTATTGTGGCTACACCGGGATTAGAACCACCGACCTTGCATGTCCCAGTCATTTACCTTAACCACTATGCTACAGGCCGCCCCATTTGCACTGGACTGCAGTGTGCATTACAAAAATACTCCACATAATGTCGAATATTCCGTTTCTTCTAGTCATGTCCAAATTTGAAGTCAGGAGGGACTTACAGGGAGGCCTTGTGGCCCAATTGGTCCTGGAAATCCTGTATCTCCTTTGTCACCCTGTATTAGAGACAAGAGGACAATATAATGGATCTACTGAGAATGTACACAACTACCACAAATAATACAGAGTTACTGTATGTATGTCTGTGTCTACATAAGTGCAAGTGAATGTGCTGTACTGACAACTGACGTTAAATGATTGTGCTAGTCATTGGGGTGACAGGTGGTAGTCTGGCAGTCGGAGGGTTACCGGTTTGATCCCACCCTGGGTGTGCCGAAGTGTCCCCGAGCAAGACACCCAAATGCTCCTGACGAGCTGGTTGGTGCCTTGCATGGCAGCCAATCGCCGTTGGTGTGTGAGCGTGTGTATGAATGGTTGAATGAGAAGCATCAATTGTACAGTGCTTTGGATAAAGGCGCTATATGAATTCCAGCCATTTACCATTTACCATTTAGTCATGATAACAGCTAGGCATGTAGTGACTGAACAAAGGCCTTGTGCACAATTGAATATGGTGGCAGAAGAGATGCTGAGATGCAGCACTGCTGTGTCTCTGATCTGGTGCTCACCCTCTCCCCCTTTGGTCCTGCTGGCCCTGAAACCCCCACCGGTCCAATCAGACCCTGTAAAATCAGAGAGAGAATGCCCACAAATGACCTCAGCACAAATTGGAGGGATCTGAACAATGGAACTTGAATGGAAATACAGTATATGGAGGAATACTTCAACATTAAGACCAATACTGCAGGTTAACAAGCTTCACTTTGGGTGCTGTCTAGAGCATTTGAGTAATTGCTACTTTCTAGTGATCAGCAGCATTTTGAAATGCACCACAGACAATCTCCAAAAAAACACCCAAATTGGTTGACTTATATTTTCTGGCATTTTTGTTTTCTGTCGGCATATACCAGCAGGGGAAGATTGTATGTCTACTGGGGTTTTCAAGCTTGTTGACCTTATGCCAAAATAATGAAATAAAACTTGCACTGGTTTCTCCTTGTTGACAGAATTCAGTGACAGAATATTATACATTTCACCACTGTTCTTATATCACTGATCCTCAGGCATATAGTTGGCATGGTGTTAACATGACATGTACTTTGAACATGCAGACATATCCCAGCATGCTCCATTCATGGGTCATCGCAAGGTCAGAGGTCAAAAGCTTCAATGGTACGCCGATGTAAAGTATTCAACAAAACAGACACATTTTGACACATCTTGAATGGACCTGCAAAGGCATGGTGTTCGTATTCTGACTTTTTTTGCTGACCAAATTCGCTTTATGCGCTTGTGAGCTAATGTAGTCCATTGTGTTTCCAGCTTTCCCTTGTAAGACATTGGAAACCACTTTGGACATTAACAAAGAAGTGTCACTGTATACAAATAATGGACCCCAAGGTGCTCCCAGCGCTAGAAGTAGACCGTGCCATTGCATCTCCATAAAGAGTGTGTCCATAGAATCAGACGTACAGTATATCCCGGTAAACCAGGACTCGGATGGACCAAGCTGTAGAGAAGGCAAACTGACATGCACACAGGCAGACAGGCAGCCAGGCAGTAGAGGGGGGGGGGCGGAGGAAAGAGAGAGGAGGTTTGGGGGGGGGGTGGAGGTGGAGGTGGAGGTGGAGGTGGGGGGGGCGAGGTATGGGATGTGAGCCACTCACCACTGGACCCGGCCTGCCGTCTAGACCGTGAGCCCCCTGCACAGCGTGTTCAGAGTTAGAGAGCGGAGAGGAGAGGAGAGGAGAGGAGAGGAGTGGAGAGATGGGCAGGGGAGGATGGGGGTGTGGGGGGGGTGGAGGGGTTGAGATGGAGGTGAGTGAAGCAGTGACTTGTGGGACTCCAAAAAAAAAAAAATCCAGTTTTGATGAGGAGGCAGGGGGTGATGGTATTGTGATGGTATGGGAACGACAGTAACTCCTTTTAATGTTGAATTAGCAGCTGATCTGTTGGCTGGACGAGTGGACAATATCGGGTTGTACTTAGCGTCAGTGGTCAAACATTTGCTTTCAACTTGAAATGAGCCACCATTTTAGGCCAAAGAAACCAGGTGAGGTGGGTTAACTGTGTAATCCTCTGCTTTAAATGTAACAGTTAAAATGGCTGAGTAGCAAGGAAAGGTACATAGCCATAAGCTACATTTTAACCTGTGGGTCACACTTCAGGATAGGACATTTATTTTGAATGGTATTAAAAGACAAAATATTTATCAATATTATATATTTGTGTGTGATTCGCATTCACACCTATGTTGTATGCACGCTCTGTCTCTGCCGGGTAAGCTACAATGTTTGTTGATTGATTGATTGGCTAAAATTTAAATGTCATCTCCATTAATGAATTAATAAAACGTTTGCAAATTCCAATAATATAAAAAAACACTTGTGTTACAAATGAATGATTGTCTTAATCAGTATTTTTTGTCGAGCTGTCATGATAATCTTGGCCAATTTAAAAGGAGTTACTGTGCCATTGATGATGTGGCTAGTACATGTTTATCACCACAATGATAAAACCAGACATTAGGAAAAGAAACTCCCTTTGATTCACTTTAGGCTCCTCTTATACCATGCAACTATACACCACACACACACACACACACACACACACACACATACACACATACATACACACACATTTTTGTCATAGTTAAACATTTACACACCCAATCAAAACTATAGTAGTTTCTTTTATACATTATTAATTTGCTTCACAATACACAGATGACATCATCTGGAGCTGGACATGGACATTGATTTGAAGCCATTCAGAATTAAGTACACTGTTAAAGAGAGCAGCAGTATGATACTTCCTGGATTTCAAACCAGTAACCTTAGTCTAACTCTAATATATAACTATTTCCTATTAGGTTTCCAGAAAAAAAAAATTGCAGAATGGTGTGTATTGTACAAATGATTCCACCATTGGAAACAAATGCAGATGGACATGTCTTCCACTGTGTTCTGAGCATCTCACAGTAACCTGTTCATGCAGAGAGCTGAGAAACTGTCCACCGTTTGTAAATGGAGAGTTTCACAGAGGCACACCACCACAGAAAAGCCATTTCCTGTGTAGAGAACCTCAGCAACTACAGTTCAGCAGTTTTGGTTCTGCTGCTCTCTCAACCTTGTGCTGATACCTTAGTTCAGCAACACAGCAGATCTAGCCATTAGAAATGGTGGATCTGTGTGAATATTCTGTACAGGGCAAGTGTTTAGTTCCAACTGTTCCAAGCATTCATGGCATGCTTATTGCATTCTCAAGACGTTCCCTGTGGTTCATCTTCAAATGCTTTGTTAGGCTTTCCAGGAAACAAACAACAAATGTGCATAAATCAAACATTATTCAAAACTTATGCTCAAAATCCCACTGGGAAGTCAAACTGAAAGGCTATGATTGTCATAAGCACTCTTCTTCTTGCTGTAGACATTGCAACAACAGCGCTTCATGTATTTGATCTTGCAGCAGCAAATCAGTGATGTATTAAGTAGTGGCGCTATGAGATGGGCCATTTGAAAGTTGAGAGGCAGAGCCAAAATGGGTACTCACGGGCAGTCCAAGATGGCCCCTGTCTCCTTTCTCTCCCTTCAGTCCAAGTCCTCCTTTCTCCCCCTTGATGCCAATACCTGGCTCCCCCTGAAATAGATGGAGTAGTTTTTTAGTTGTGGAAAACTGGATTGCTGCGGGTAGCTGACCATTGTGCTTTCTCTCATTTTGGGAAGAGCTTAAACATCTGAAGAACGAAAAGCTTTAACAGTTTAACAGTTGAGGTTATTGATGCATTGATTCCTGAGTAAAAGTGGCTCTCATAATTTCTTACCTTTGGCCCTGGTAGTCCTGGAGGTCCCTGAGAATCACATGAATACATTCTGTTAGATATCAAAGTCATTATCGCGTGTGTTTATTTTTTTATATCTCAACATGGTGTAATGCAAACATTTCTCTTATTCTTGTGTGCCTCTAGTAATGGTGCCCATGGTCTGGAGACACTAAAACAAGATACAGTATGTGAAACCGTGGGTATGGTGGGACACTTCAGGTCCTTCAGCGAACACCATGGGGTGGACTACGCCAATTAGGACTCACCATGGGGCCAGATGGTCCTAGTGGTCCTGGCGGCCCAGGAGGCCCATGGACCTGTCACATAACAGAAGATGTCTTCCTATGAGGTATACCTCTGGCTACATAAATTATTATTTTTTTATGAACAAATTAACCTTCCACTATCTAAAATATTCAACATCATGCTATCCATTTGCTTTAAAGACCATTGGATTTGTGTCCTGCCATCAACCATACAATACCATAATTACCAATTATGAAGTGTGTATTTATAGTGTCATAATCTGCTGAACCTATGTACAAGGTATGCACCATTTCTGTTCAGTTGATATACAAACATTCTTTTGTTACCAACATGGATCAAAGAGAAATAAATAATAGTCATAATAATCACGACAAAACTGATGTTGTTTCCTCCTTTTCCTATTAAATAACAATAATTGTTTTACATCACAATCAGATATTGAAATGGTCTTCTATGCAATGCCATCCTTAGACACAAGGCTGTGTTTTATTTCCGACCGAAAGAAGATCCTCACCATCTCTGACCTCCCTCCCTTCTCTCCAGCTTCGCCCTTCTGACCCTGCGGTGGGGAGAGTCACATGGGCGAAATGTTACAACACTTCCAACGAGGGCGTCATTTACGTTGCTCCTCCATGAGGAACATGACAAGGACACACGAGACAGCCCGCTCTGGCAGTGAAAGGATCGCAGAGCGGCACCATTGCGTACCATCGAGCCCGGTAATCCAATGGGACCGGATGGGCCTGCCACCCCCTTTTCACCAGTAGGGCCATCTAATCCCTACAGAACAAGCAAGTGGGGAAACGCAGGTTACACATAGGCAGTACGCTCAATTTGGAAACTTGCAATCCTTACTGTAATACCAATAAAAAAATTGGTCTCCAAATTCACAATGGAGGAAATATTACCGATCCAAAACGGACCATCAGTTCATCCAGGCATTCAATGTTTTTAAAAGATCTCAAACCCCCTCAAGGGATTGACTAAAATCAATAATTTAGTTAAGTGGAACTATCTTAAATTATAGGACGCAATGTTGCCTGACCCTCTCACATTCATACAGTACACAGTTCTGTTATAATATAAGATAAAATAATAAAATGTAATGTAATATTAGTCTTTGCTCACAAGACACCATTACGTCTGAGACACTGGTTGGCTTTTGTTCAGGTTTCTTTTAGGTACTGAAATCGAAATGAATTTGAATATTGCACGATTTATGCAATTGTGTGGATTTGTGCATGAGAGAATGACCATTGTTTACTTATCAGAGGTATTATTTGTATGATGAGTGAAAAATTCCAGAGCTCTCAGGACTGGAATCCCCATGAAAGATCAAGGGACTGAGCATAAACTTGGACTGCTCATCAAAAACTACATATCCCATGTAAAACTACATATCCCATGTAAAACTACACATCCCATGTAAAACTACATATGCCATGTAAAACTACACATCCCACGTTAAATCCCTCTTAGAACTTCTGACATGCTCACTGCCAACACTGGGTCTGTAATTTGAGGGTGCTTCAAAGTGTCGATGCACTCCCAGTCTAGGTGTTTAATTACAGTGCTGTGGGTCTCTGGGCAGATAATGGTGCGATGTTACTGAACGTGTTTCCCAAGGCCACTCACTGGAGATCCGCCGGGGCCTGTGTCCCCCTTATTGCCCTTCGGCCCGGCGAAGCCCCTGACACCGGCATCCCCTTTGGGCCCCTCAGCGCCTGGGGGCCCCTCAGGCCCCGTCTCTCCTGGCTTTCCACGGGGGCCCTGGTGGGGAAATTGTTTTTTTTTTTAGCCTTCTTGTTTCCATGGTTACCACATGTTACCATTGCTACCATCATCACTAGAACATTCGCAGAATGGCACTGAAAATCTCACTGGTTCAGTACAAAGGCAAGAAGCCTAGGCAATACCAAAAATTAGCGCCATAAAAAATAGAAGTGGTTGTGCACTATACCAAAACTATACGACCGAGCCAATTAACCTAACTGTAGAGAGAGGAGACCATTAGCTCTTGTAAATCGCTGAAATGTGCATTACTGGAGTGAATTGCACACACTACCTTTTCGCCATCATGACCTGGAGGGCCTGGCAATCCAACTTCACCCTGGAGGGAACAAATATTTTAAGAGAGAATTGGGTCACAAATGGCAATCTAAACTACAAATCACATTGACAATATGCTATGTGGCTAATTACAGGTCGTTTGAGACGCATCTATTTGTAAGGATAGGCCCAACTGCTCATACATTGTTCCTCAGGTAATGACATACAGTCATGCTATTAGAGAAGGACATTGTTTTCCTTAGAGATTCCCCCTGAGCAGTATTTTCTCAGCATTGGGCATATTTATTATATTATATTATATTATATTAGGCATATTTTGCCTAAGGGAAAAAACAATTAACCAACATAAAAATAAGTGTTCAGTGCACACCCATATAACAGTGTAAAGATTCAGATGCCCATACCTTTGAACCAGATGTACCAGGAGCCCCAGGTGGACCAGGTAGTCCAGGGGGACCCTAGGCACAAACAGTGGAGAGTTATATTATTATTAACAAATTGGGACAGCAGTGGTTAGCTTTCTCGTAATTCTTTGTAGCTCCTTTACACAGCACTAACGGACCAGCAGCCATGGGAAACGCCAGGTCGCTAGTGGGCTATTGTATGTTTTCTAGCTGAGTTTTCATTGTTGTCATTGTAATGCATCACTACTACTGCATTGCCAAACGGCTAGCCAGTGAAGTCATTCCGTTTGGCTGCTGTTTTTATGTATTGCTCTTAGAATTTACTTGACGGTGAAGATGAACACTTACCATTAGAGGCACATTGTGAATATCCTGAAAAACAAAGTAGCCAAAAAGATTAATTAAAAACTGTATTGAAAATGCTGCTCAATGGACAAAAAGATCAGGAAAATTAAACAAACCAGGAATTTATCGTTGAAGTTGCCATTGTAGTCATTAATTTCAGATTTCCCTGGTTCGCCCATTGGACCAGGAGGACCCTAAAAAGTAGAAAAGAAAGGTCAGAATATTTATATACAGTATTGTACGCAATGCTGGTTATTTATAAAAAGACATATATACTGTATACAGTAAATAGACTTCACTTACTCTAGGCCCAGCTGGTCCCTCTGGTCCTGACCCCCCCTATCAAACCATCAGAGAGAAAAAGTTACTTTTATCTGACTGTTGAGATTTTCACAATTAAGAGCGATGTTTGTAACAAGGACAACAATAAAAAAAGACCATATATTTCTTCATATTGAACATAAACATAAAGACCACTCCTCAATGGAAGAGGCTGTGCAATCAGGATGGCACAAATCTAGAATAACAAAACAGCAAAGTCATCATAGTCCGTTGCTTACCGTTACACCTGCATCCCCTTTGTCACCCTGGGAATTGAAAACAAGATATTTGTTTCAGTACATCTGTTTTTTCCCCCATCAAAGAGCTTCAGCCGAGCCCATTAATACTAGAGCTCTGGAAGCTACAATAGACCATATAGGATCCTGCAGATGCACATGAATCTAAGGAAAGTGTATATCACAAACAAAGGGAATGGAAATCAAAGGGAAAGGGAATCTTAATGAGCTGAATTACTGTGTATCCAGTCCTATAAGTTGTGGTGAGCACACATCCGTGCAGTGTACCTTGGGTCCCAAGGGTCCAGCAAGTCCTGGCAGACCAGGTTCTCCCTTGATTCCACTTCCTCCTGTACTGGGCTCCCCCTTCTCACCCTGAAAAAAACCCAAAAAAAATTACATCGATTTGGCAAACTTCTACCATAACTCCCAATGTTACTGGTAGCATGTGTAGCATGTAGTATAGTATGGTGAAGGCCACAATATATCCACAGAAATCCTCCTGCACCCTGAACACACCACAAAGGAAGGTTCCAGTTACTCGTTGTTATAACATTCATTTTAATAAAATGTTCACGTTAATGTTAGATTCATCTTATCTACTGTGGTTTCACTTGCAAAAAAATGGTAGCATCACTTGGACATAAAATATTCATATATAAAACATAATGTTCTGTCAATATCAATATTTTGTGACGGATTATGAAAATCCTGAAGCTGATTATTTCTTCAATGATTAGATAAAATGACGTAATCTTATTCAGAGTGACCTGAAAGAAGTGGCAGGATGTGGATGGCATTTCATAGCTGATGAGAATCTACAAATATGACTGGATCAGCACTGGACATGGGGATGTAGTTTACGGAACAGAGGGCAGCAGACTGTTACGGAAATGTACTGAAGAATCGAAATGGCATCAAACACACCTGATCCTAAATAGGACAAGCAGTTCTACTTCTGATATATAATCTTTTCATCATCAGCAAATCGAATGATAACACAAAAGTCTATATCAGTTGAGCACTTGTACTGAATTCTGTGGTTGCATTCGTCACAGGTAAGCAGGTTATGCTGACGCACACTTTTTAGTTTAATGCATTACTTGTACCAAGCAATCGGGTAAAATGCCCTCAGAGTGTTCCCTGATGTCACATCAACAGCAATCAAAGGGAGATGTTACAACAAAGGAGCATTATAATGTGCTTTCCAACAATTACACCATTGAAAATTCTAAGCAATCAAACCAAGTTTCAAATTATTCACCTACTGTGTCCCACACATGACAAGCAATAGGAAAGGACGTTTGTGTAGTCTAATCTCCTTGTTTTAAGATGGGGATGAAGAGACCTCCTGCACAAAGCCTCCGTGTTTCTGCACACAGACACTGAAACCTCTATTTTGCTCAATAATTAGACATGACTGGTATCAGTTTCATAGAGAACGCAGACTTTTCCAGTTTCAACAGATGCACCTGTATGCATTAGCATGGTCATGTGTTGACGGGTAGTTCAATGGAAAATGAGCACGTGTGCATCACAAACATGCGATGGGAGTGAATCAACAACATGCCCAAACCAGGCCTACCCTGTATCCCCTTTTTCCAGGAATACCCGGGATACCAGCTTGACCCTTAACAAAAGGAGGAAGGGTTAAGGCGTTGCAACTGCACAGTTATGGGAAGAAAAAAAAAACATATTCATGTGCACTTTTCTCATAACTGCCACTGCACACCAAGCTCTTTACCTTTCGTCCAGGAATACCCGGAAAACCTGACTGTCCCTACGGTGGCCCAGAGGGTACAAACAAAGATGGGCAGGGGAGAAAGAAAGAGACAGAAACAAGCAAAGAGAATGAAAGCCCTTTCCAATACCATGTTTTGAGTTTTAAAAAAATAGTGAAGTCTTCATAAAGTAAATGCTATTATATTGTATATACACGCACTGCAACACAGTCACATAGTTGACATGGATACAGCATGCAAAATTAACATAAAACAGGAACTTCCTCAGTTTATATGGCCAAAAAAAGAACATTAGTCAGTCCAGCTGCCTGCAAACACAGTACATTTCACCACGACTTATCATGCTCACAGACATCCACCTAAAATGGCAAGCGTGTTGTACACAAGATACAGAAATCAAGGGCCTGTATCTGTAAAATGACCCGTTGGAAAGGTCTCTTCTCCGTGCAATCTCTGGCCCTTCAAATGAACAGATTTCATTTGGCATGCAGTCCGTAAATAAACAACATCCTGAGAAATCAATATTTAGACGGCACAAGGCATTTCAGCTTTAGCGACGACTGAGGCGGCGCAATAAATCAGGGGCCCCTTTAAGAGGCTGAGACGACATTAGAAACAGACTGTAATCACTTGAACACGGAACTATACCGACTATCATCCCTTCGAGAGCTCCGCAACTCGCTGCTGCTGATTAACTGCCGAAAATTGCTCTCTATGAATAGTAAAGAATGCGCGGCAGTCATTTAATTCGGCTTTCTGTATTCCCTCCAGCTAAACGGCAGACATCATTACGGGGCAGATACAGTGGGAGCGATTGATGTACAGCCGCAGCTGTGGCTATGGGTCGCTAGGCGACTGCGAGGCTGTTGCGCAAGCCGCTCCCTGCTCTCGCCTGTGCTCGGTGTTTACACAGACGCGCCGTACCATAACCATTTCGAAATGACCGCGAAGAAATTGTCAGCACAGTTTCCATTTCTATCCATCTAGCATATTCAATCCAGTGCATACGCAATCCAGTGCAGTCCGTGTGTCAGGTGTGCTTCATTTTCAGATAAGTAAGAATAGATTTTTGAATAATAAGGGTAATAACCTTAGCAGGACGGTCAACACTCACTTCATTACTACATTAATATTTGGGGGAAAATGCTTGCTGCTGTCCTCCCCTTTTGTTTAAACTTCTTACAGTAGTCTTTGCAACCCAAGCCTTACAGTATTTAAAGTTTGTATGTATGCTTGAAGTACAGTACTCATATATAAGCTTTTGGAGGTGGTTGGCCATAGCTCACTATGAAAAAATCTAACTTGGGTGCCCATACCTATACAGCAAAAGGACTTTTGCTGACATTGCTAGCGACCACAATGCCTCTCAGTCCTTCCATCCCTAATGTACTGTAAGGGCTGAGAAACAGCACTTTAGAGAGCTCATAGGTCCACCCTGCTCTGATGAAGAGGTGGGACCAGAACGCTCAGGCCCTCAGGCAGACAATGAGGGCAGCTGCCAGGATCCGACGAGCAGCAAGTGGGTATTTTTTTTCAAGGCCACGACAGGTGGCGCGTCTGTGCCACCCCGGGGGCACAGCGGTGCCCGCTCACACCCCGGGCGCTTTAAACCGGAGCGCGCTGCCAGACGGGCGTCTGCCCAGCAAACCCCCACCCCGCCGGGGCAGATCGCGTGTCACCGCTTCCCGGAAGATGAAAGGGGCCGGGCCGCGCCCGTCCCCAAAGCGGGGATCATGAGTCGGAGCGATGGCCGCCGTTCAATCGCGCACCACTCTGCCCGAATGCGGCAAACAGGAAGAGGAAGAGGGATCTTTTGATCCTCTCATTACCCGACGGCTCTCGTCATTCCGCACATCCAGTTCATCCGTCGTCATCGCCCCCCGCCCCCCCCCCCCCCCCCATTTTCTATTTTAACACCGGCGGTACTCGCCCTCTAGTGGGCGCCCTTACATAAGGGCCCGGCTAGCATGCCGTTCTGTTGAGATGCTTTGGCGGCCTGGATCTCGACTCAAATCCTTGGATGAATCTAGAGTCATAGTGAGGTTTGTTGAAGAGGGCATTAATCAACGCAGAAGTAGCGACAGGCAGTCAATTTGAAGAGAGTGAAAAAATATCTGTACCCAGATTTATCTTTGGGACTTATCTAGACTTACTGAGAGGAATGGCAAGGACATTTGCAGAAATAAAAAAATAGTACAGGTCAGAATACTGCATCATCCTTAAAAAGGAAAATCTAAACTCCACAAATGTACCCAGCAAACCATCACATGCAGTGCTATTATAATAACAAACTATTACAATAGATCATCTGCCTGTTAAATCTCCTTCCCAGCAGAGTCCTCCTAAATGTGCTGTCGTGAATACCCCCTTTCTGTCTTCTGCACACTCCTGCACAATCACAGGGACTGCCCCCACAGCCAATTGTCCATGGCAACACACAGTAAAGTGGCTTTTAAAAGGTTTTGTTAAAAGCACTGACCATTCAAAACTGGCCAAGAGGCGTTCCCCCATCAAAAGTTAACACTGATGCCCAATAACATGAGCATATTTCACAAGCACAAAGTGCCCAACCAGCAGCAACTAATTCACAAACTCTAACTCTTAAGGTGTCACTTGTCTAGTAATACTGAAATACAACAGGCACTAAAATGTTGTTGTGCTAAAGCGGGAACAATGGCAGTATTTAAAAGGAAATAAAAAGGGTTTTTGGCAAAACACAGCGATTACTCTAACTTCAATAGCATTAAAAGGCTTCTCTGTGAAAGCAGTGTTTGTCTATTTAAAAAAACATTCGCAAAGTCACTGTTGCCGTGGGGACTGGTCCAGTAATACAGCGATCCTTGATGATGTATGCATTTCCCTCAGTTCTGATCAGATAAGTACGTGGTCACCTCAGGTCACTATGGCGACAGCCCCAGCTCGAGGATGATCCACTCTGGCTGTCAGAGCCCAAGGATGTTCCAGGGGCTCCCTGCGTTACCTCTCCATCCCTCTGCCTGCGCTCTGGGTCCAGCACAGAAGGCCCAGATGCACTCATTTAAGCCTGGCCGGGGGCGATCTAGGGACCCTAAGGGTCACTAATTAAAAAACCAGACCCTTGTTTCTAAACTTGCCCCAGTACTAAATTTCCACATATTTTCTTCCACAAATAGCATGACGTTTCAACACTACTACTGCATGCATGTACTGCAAGTTCACTGTTATTTTGATACCCATATTCAACAAAACAACTTTCAACTTGGCCATTTTTATTATTGTACTATTTACACTATTATTGAACTGCATACACAGTAAGAATGTTTAAATGACAGACAATATAAATATACAGTATTTGCAAATGGGGTTGAGATGTCCTACAAGGGGCAAACTCTTTAAAGGTTTAATATAACTGACAGCCAAGAACTACAATATTAGGATGCATCTTTTTATTGTTTACAGCACACCCATGCAAGTGAAGGTCGCACACATCACTCTGCATAGCACAGGGACTCTACCTTCTCTCCTCTGTCTCCTTTCAGACCCATATGCCCTTCATTTCCCTACAGGGACAGAGAGGGGTGGAGACACCCTTGGAATATGACAGAATATACTGCAACATATTGTGAATGTATAGACAAAAAAATATAATTATATATATTTTATAACATAACATAAGGTAATGGCGAGAACAGGCCATTCAGCCCAGCAATGCTCGCCTTTTCCTACCCCTAAGTGTACCTACTGTCTAGTTTGCCTAAAAGCTAAATAGTATCTAATATATTTAAATATATATATATTATATAAATGAGAATATGTGAACATGTTTTACGTAATTCTGCAGTATTTTATTTCAGTATTTTGCAGTATATTCCATTTTACTCAGCAGCAGATGAGGTGGGCTTTAAAGAAAAGAGATTAAACCAAAAAGGAGGGAAGGAATCTCAGATTTGCGTCACCATATGGAGCAGCCAGAGCCTCAGAATTCTCCCTGAGGTGACCCCCTCCACTTTCCCAAAAAAGAAGTCCCCCGCCACTTCAACTTTGGCCTCTCTGTCGAGGAGCCTGACATTCTAGGTGGTCCGGAGGACGGGTGGAAGAAGGGAAATGAGTCTAACATAGGGGGAGAGCCAGGAGGGAGTTGGACGAGGCCGTGGTGCTTTCTGTGAGGCTGATATCAGGCCCAGACACAGGAACTACGCGCGGCCTTTTCCCATTTCACTTCGACTGACGATAAAGGCTCTGGGCTTGTTTTCAGATATTTTTTTTACAAGTGGTCGCCTGCACAAATATTTTCAGAATGTTCAGTGTGGATTTAGAAACAAGAAAACTGATTCATAAGGAGATATTATCTGATGCTTTAAGTGTTTTGTTTGTCATGCATCTTTTTTTTTTTTTTTTTACAGCTATAGCAGGTGGAAAGTTAACGGGCTGCCAACATTTCAAACATACAAGTTCATTATTTAGAAAATTAGAATATTCCCAAAACTAGAATAGTGATTCTGGAATAGCACTTAATGAGTAATGAAATTCCTTCCAACTGTTGGTGGAAACATTCCATGAAAAGCACTGCTATGAAGAGAATAGGCCAAAGGCTTGAAAGCAAATGATTATTTCATTTGAGTGATAAGATGAGAGATATGCTTCATACCTTGATGTATATCAAACATTATGGAAAAAATGATCCATACACTAAACAAAAGAGGGCAGACATACAGGACTACTAAGAATAAAAGATGTGTCTTAGCACCTTAGAGAAGGTGAGCCAGGGTCTAACTAAACAGACAAACAGCTGAGAAACAATGTATGCTGTGTCCACATTATGCAGTATAAATTAGACTACACAAAGTGTACTGTCTTCACAGACTTCTGAACAAAAATGTCATGCTGATCCAGGCCCGTGCCAGCACCAAAGTTTAGCCAAAGTTGAGTCCTCTGTGCAGTAAATCTGTAGTTTACTTTCAAGAGTGTAAACACACACGGCCGGAAGCCAGAGGGGTGCTCTTACCTTGAACCCATGATCTCCCTTTGGTCCCTATCAAAGGGAGAAGAGAAAACACAAACACGAGGCATTAGTCACACACCATCAATCACAGGGGCTTTCAACCACCGCGCCGCACCAAAGGCTGGACTCTAAGCCCCACAGCCATACCAAGCAGCTCTGCACTTTCAGGGCCTTAGCATTGAGAAAGGCAGACCTTAGGAGGCACTCGTTTCTTTATCAAAGCAGCACAACGTTGTCCCGTAACAGCATTGTAACTTATACAACGCTCATTGCTTTTCTTTAATAAAAACATAATGAAAAATCCTGGACATAAAACTGAGAAATGTACTGTGCACTGACTCCCGTTTGTAATATTTGAACAAACACATTTAGAGGGCGTTTCAGCATGTGGTGTGTTCTGTTCTAGCTTCAGAAATTGTTGTCAGATCAGTTATGAAACCTGAAGACCTGAAGCCAGAGCAGAGGAATTCTGCACTCTGTGAAAATCATCCCGATTCCCTTTAGAGGAAATGAGTTGTTGGCATTAACTTTCTCAGTGAGGTTCTCATAGATTTGTTTTCAATGCAGATGCGTAGGTTGCCAATTCAACTAAATATTCTGGAAGTGCGTTTGTCCTCTTACGATACGTGGACCAAACTGCAGCTCTTTGGACTTCCACAAGGTGGTGCCATAAATAGCTCCAGTTCGTTCGCCATCGACTCTGACTGTGACATGTCGCAAACTGCAAGAAACAAATGACCTCAGAATATAAAATGACTCACAGCTCTAAAACAAATGTGGCATCTTCTATTGTTAGGGCAGAACCAAGATTACTCACAGGCCTACTATCATCGGGCACTACAGCACCTGCTCTGCTTCAAATAAATCAGTTAAGCAAATCCGTTTTAAAGGAAGCCTTTACAGCAGAAAAATTTCGACAGAACACCCAAGTTCAAAAGTCCAGATTCCAGAGAGGTTGAAAGCGGTAACGTTAGAGAGTCTAAAGAAAATGGGAAACTAGAATAAATGGTTTTAGCGATTATATCTGAAAATCACATTGCCAAATTTGCCATCGGTTACTCAAACATAGGGCTGTCATCGCGATACAATACCATTAATGATAAATCGCTTATACTATTAGAGCCATAGAAAAATGGACTACAGACAGTTGACACAGCTATTTATTTATTCACTATCACGGAAGTACGTATTTTCGCCGTGCGGTCTCGTTCAAATGTCTAATGCCAAAAACTCGTCATCGGACAGATGGCAAAGACATTAACCTGTTCGAAGACTCGCCGAGTGCCGATCCGCTTTTGTGAGGAACAGCACGGCTAAGTTGATGGAGGAACTTGGCGTTTCTAACGTTACACCCCACTGCGCCCTGTCTGAACCTGTGGAGCAGTGGGCACTGTGGGCAGCCCTCGCGAGTCACCGCTTCAGAGGAAACACATTAGCCCGTAAGCTATTGAGAACTGGAGCGGTTGACAGCCGGGGAGTTTAAGAGCTCTATCCCGCTGTGCTTCAAGGCTAAAAAGTGAGCCGCGTCTGTGATGAATGATGGACGAGAGTCCGGGTTGCAGCTTTTGTCTCAATAGACCAGAACAGGGCTACTTTAGATTACATTTTCGATAAAATAGGCATTCTCCACAAATGCTTTCTTTTTATCAGCATATTAGAAGCAGGATATGTAGCTTAGGCTTATTTGAAACTGTATTTGGGTTTGTATAGGCGAGGACTTATAATGGGCTAAGTTATATTAAGACCTTTTTCCGAAGTAGGTTAGCAAATTCAATTTTGAATAAGCTATATAAGGCTACAATATGTTACGACTTTGAACCCCAATGCGCAAGTTTCAGGTGTAGCCCACCCCACTACTAAAGTTAGTTTATCAGTGACCTCGCTGATGTCGGGTTCAGTCCGCTCTGGGCGTTGACGCGATATTCTACTCAAACCAGCTTCAGGCTTCACCCATACAGTATAACCAACACTTGAGTCTTGAGGTAAATTTGAATGGTTAACCCCAACTTTTACTATTAGGAAGCTGGTCAAGTGTGTGTTCTGACCATTCGTTTTAATATTAGGTTTAATGCGCAGTGTGTTTTTTAAAGCATGAAACGTGGCTAGCTCGCATGTTAATGAGATAACGTGAACTAGCACTTTCCCTACACGAGTCTTCCTTTTTTGCAAGAATGTTAACAGTGTGTCTAGTGTCCACGTAGACTGCAGAATATTTCATTGAAAAACTGTTACTGATACAACTGCAATATTGCAACCTTGCTGTAGGCCTATTGGTAGCCTTCTAGCTTGCTAAAACGTGTTTTCTGCTTCCGCCCCAACAATGTTTGTCAGTCAACATTAGCTAGCTAGCTACCTTGATTATGATTGAATAAAGATGACGATAATATGTGTATTAATCTATCTGTGAGAAAGTTATACGGTTGCACATGCTAACTAATTATTTGCAATTTGTTCTCAATTTAAAACACTGAGATGATCTTCTGAATATTCTGGATTGACATCGTTTTTCAAACGTCAGCAACAAGGAAGAGCCACTACAAGAATAAGGCAGGACAGCTATGTTTGTCTTTGACTTAATATAGTACTGCTTTATGGGAGAATATTACAGTATGTAATGATTTATGGTCAGACTATTTGCTTATTTATTTACATGTAAAATGTGGCAGCCTGGCTGCTTATTGAAATTGTGAATAACATGATGGTTTACACCACTGAATAACTTGAGCAAACAAAGCCAAAACTAGCTGAATACACACATATACTATCAGGTACTCTTCTGAAGTGATATCGTAGGTTGTGGCAGTGAGTACAGTGGGTATACTATTGGGCATTTCTTGCAAAATGAGGAGAAAGGGGCATTTAAAGATTTACAACCAGGTGTGCGGGCAGGTCTTACCTGAGGACCTGGGGGACCTTCGGGGCCAGCGTCACCACGGTCTCCCTGTGACGGAAGAGCAGGTGGGTGGATGAGCAGGGAGCAGGACAGAGATGAAAGGAGAAATAAAGAAGGTAGTAGCTACTGAGAAACGGCAAGGAGAGCCCAGGATGGTTTCATTATACTCTGCAGGGCTCTCGTCTTTCCTCACAGCATGTGCATGCTAAGTTACTATCTCTTTTACTTTCTTATAGTGAATCCCTATGCATATTCAGAAGGGGGACATGGATGACCAGAGTATTGATTGTTCTTGTTTTGAAAATCAGAAAATGTGGAATATTCAATGTCCAATGTCTCTTTCATTACGCAAGGACAAATTAAGGGAATCCTGTGCAGATGTGTTCATGAAATATGTTTTCTAATATGTACAGTAAAACATAATTGAACCATTTGTCCATATGCAGTATCAAGTCTATATTAAATCAATCTGAGCAATTTCCTCGAGAGGGTAGAACGCAGCCGGTTATTCTCACAGAAACCTCATCGTGACTCTTCGTGAACACCAAACCTACCTTCAGCCCTGGTACGCCCGGTTCACCCTGAAATCACAAAGGAACAAGCCACCCTTAGCACAGTGGCCATGGAGAGGCACAGCCCCTTCTCACACTAGGGCCCCGTTTCACGAAGCAGGATTACCTGGATAGCTGCACTAGTACAACCAGGAAACCCTCCCAAATCTTGAACAGGGACTGGGACTGGGGTTTACTTGGCGCTGTTATTCTGCAAACTCCGTAATCCTGCTTGGTGAAAATCCCCCAAATCTATCCAGCTAGCAAGCATGTAATGGCTGACAAGTGGCCTGCCATTGGCACAGCTGTGGGTCTGGCAGCCTTTTTTCGCGAATCCGCACAACGGCCGTGTGCTGCTGGTAATGCAGTGGAGAGATGATGTTCAGCTGTCACGAGAAGGCAGAGTACTGTTGTTGTTGGATCGCCCGGCCGTTACTGTTGTGTGGATTTGAAAAATGCTGCTATGTGTAGACAGCTGCAGCTGACTGGTCAAGTGGGTGATCATTCGCTGGGTAGTTGGCCAAAGCCTACCGGAAAAACTCTGCAGTCAATCAAAGTGTGTTCCTGCTATTTATTACTATCCTGAATTACTTGCTTAACAATTGCCTGCTTATCTGTGCCCTAGCCAAGTAGCCATTCAGAACTAATGTAGTAAACATTGTGGTGCTGCATGTTCCATCCAACATGTGGAGCACTTGCTGAACATCCATACGTGTAAACGCTTCGGCAGTTGGTATTCTGTGATTTAAAAAATGTGCATTTGTTTGCGTTTCAATGGCATGCGTTGACCTCAATGGCTGTATCTCAACACAACCCAATTGAGGGACGTAATGGCTATTTTTGGAACGGATCAACCCTCAATCATTGAACCCTCTTTCATGTTTCTCCTGTGATACAACCTTGCTTTTGCTTTTTATCTGAGCCTGGGTGTGCTTATTTGCTTCTCTTTAGTGTTTAATGTGGAATGATTAAAATTCCACTCTGTAAATAATCCATTTCGGTTGAATGTGGGGACAACCCTTCTGTCCAAAAGCAACAGGGATAACAGACGGCAGTGTGCACTGTACTTTTTCCAGCTTTTCCCAATGTTCTAAAGGTGGGATAAGTATAGTCACTGGACTTTTACAGTATGGTATTGTATTGTATTATATTATATTAATCTTTAAATGCAAACGAATGAACCACACACTATAGTTATCCCAATGTGAGGTGTTCAGAATTTGTCCACGGACCCCTAATTGGACAGTCGTGAGATATAAACAGCTCCACAGTACAATCCCAAAGCTTCACAGCTGTCTAATTGTACTAATAGTAATAATCATATCCAAATGAATGTTTTGGCTTTGTCATGGAAAGGTGCAGCTGCAAGCCGCCTGCCCAAGCACCAGCTTTGATAAGTCTTTGGAGCAAGGTTTAATCAGAGGTTCCCAAATCATAGCCTATACATTATCCTTTGTAAACAATTTAGCAGCAACAGAAGGGCACATTTCACTCCTCATTATATCGAAATTATATGCAACCTGGTGTTTGTGAGCAGTGCGGGAACATGAAATAAAATAAATTAAATTATACCTTCAGTCCAGGTAACATCTGAAAATAAACAGAATTAAAAATGTGAATCAGTATAGAAATCTGAATTCTTATAAAATGCTTTGATTTAGTACCATCTTTATGTTTTTTATGTACTACAGCAATTAAGAGTGAATACACGTAGTAGAATCCCAGCATTGGTTGCAACAAGCGTTTTTCCTTCATTGTGACTCTTAATGTTTATGTTTATATTAATGTCACGCTTGTATTTTTCGAATTCAAGTAAGTCGTGCCGGCCTCTCCAAACTGTGCTCACAAGGCAAAACTACTTGAGCATTTGCATTTAATTGTGAATAAGTGATGTCTGGGCCTAAGCTTGGCATCGCGTAATTCAGGGCTGCGAAGCGTAATTGTTCGGAAATGGCAGCGTAACTCGGAAGTGATTTAGATTCCTAGATGGGGCACTGCTGTTGTACCCTAGAGCAAGGTACTTAAGCCGAATTGCTTCAGTGAAGTAGCCAGCTGTATAAATGTATGCTGTGTGATCTGCTCTCGGTAAGACCGCCTGCTAAATGCCCATATGTAAATGTTAACCTGAAGCAAGCTGGACACCATTTTGTGCTCCAGTTTCACTTACCCTTGGGTCTTTCCCTGGCTTTCCTGGTTCACCAGGTTTTCCCTAAGCAAAAGAAGAAGAAAAAAATCAGACACACACGCACACACACTTCCAGGCTATCTGTGAAAACAATACTTATCACTGCAAGTATTTCAATAAAATACTTAGACCAAAGGCATTTTATATTAACAATAATATTAAGACTGTTAATGAGTCATCCTCAAAGCGAACCGTAGACAAACTATCATTGTCGAAACCTTCCCTGATGGCATGAGAGCTGCACCGTGCCCTTGGTGGAACGTACCGGTAATCCATTCGTGCCAGCTGGCCCTGCGGTCCCTGGGGGGCCCGGAGGTCCTGGGGGCCCTTGCAATCCGGGCTCGCCCTGCTAAGAAATCCAAAGTTACCAACTGCCATGATGTCTTTCACAGGTGTGAGCATTTTGAATGATGCATGTTAATGAATGGCAGTATTAGCAGGATTTCAAAGGGGGGGGATGGGGGGAGGGTTAGAAGGCTGGGACAGTTTTTTTTTTTTTCGTTTCTGGAGTACCATGTTTGGAGAAGTGAGCTGTACATTATTTAATCCCTATGTAGCATGTGATATGTGAGCAGTTAATCATACATGATAAGAGTACTGGTCAGCTTATCAGAATCATTTTAGCAGTTGATAAGCTTTTCACCAAATTTTTTTAGGTTTCAAATGTGGATGTTTTTGGCCATCATATAATGCCAACTATATAACAAACTGTCTTTTCCACACAGAAACAATTCTTTGATCCAACATTAGTCTGGAGGTCCATGGGTGCACTGACCAGTGTGTGGGGTTCAGATTTTGTGCTCCTATAGGCTCTTATGATGTGATTCTAAAACAAAATGTCAGGCCTGTGGCCTCCCGTGCTCTTTCAGAGATGCTTAAGTTTTGCAGCAACAAGAAACACAAAGATTAACATCAAAGGCCCTTTCGTAAACCCTATCCTTGCAGACTGTTCGGCATTACCCTAAGGTAACACCCAAGTGCAGCCAGGAGACTAAACAAAATCAGATCACAGACACAGCGCAAAGAAAAATAAAGAGAGGGTGTTGAGAAATTAGAAAACACAATTTAAATATATAAAATAATCTGTGTGTGGACGGACATCAATTCACGACCAAAAATTTGGAAAAAGTCTGGTAGAACATTAGAATATTTTGTTGAGATACATCATTCTTGTATTTCAATTGACACCTGCCCTAATAGTTTTCAGCACCATGACTTTTCTAAGGGTCGATGGACTACGATATTACTCAGTTCCTCTACTGATGATCAATACAATGTTTAATATAAATATTTGTATGTAAGATGTCAAAAGTCTCATAAACAATTGCTATAACCACATCTTTTATATCGACGTAATATTTAATATTTCTGCTGTATTCTGAAGTATAAAGTGGTATACCTCAGGTATACCTCTGCATCATGAGGTAAGATATGGAAACCCAAGGGACACTGAACTTAAACACCCTTAAATCTATATTTAATTATTCATTCCATGGCAGGATGTGTCTCGGCATGGCTTATCTTCCTGGATGCAGTTTTTATAGGTCTGCATTCCACAATGCAATCCTGAACTGTGTCCAGGATTTATTTTTTTATTTTTTTTAAAGCAGAGTCAACAAGACCAACCTTTCCCCCCTTTTTTTACATCTTAACTACAGTATGTATCATTGTCTCCAAACATGATATCCTATTCTGGCAAAAAAAAGACTGCACACCTGGAGAAATAAGATGGAGGGTGGATGCCAACAGAGTAAACCTGTGCCAAAAAGCCATTTCTCTTAGCAGGCAGAGTGCATTCTGGGTACCAGGGACACTGAGGCTCTTTGAGAAAGTGAGGGGGAAGGAATGGAAGATGGAAGCCACGCATTTCTGTTAGAATAGTATTCATTATCAAAATCATAAGGGTATAGGCAATTTTTTAAATATTCAGATCAAAATTCTGGAAAAAGCTGGACAAGATCTGCCCGATAGCTTTGGTAAATGGTGCTAGGTCCAGTGGAATTTAAATTGAGTACACTGTAATAGAGTCCATCTCATTCTCCCCAGTCTTTCAAACCTCTGTGGTCCATTGTGCATTCAACATCTTTCTCCATCCATAATCAAGATGAGCATTCCGTTTCAAGAGCATCGGTGACGAACACCAGTTCAATTGGCTACGGTGTTCCATACTCATTGCAGTTCGAATCAAGTAAGCAAGTGTGTCTGGCATGGCTCCAGCTTAGCACACTGCAAAGAGAACTCGCGGGTGGGAATATGAGTCACGTCAGATGTTAAGAGGCCTCTTTCAACTTTCTTTTCTGCAGTATCCTTCACTGCAAACTGCAGATGTTAGACTGCAGATGCCAGCCTCATCTTGCGTAAGACAGAGGAAGTTGTGCACATCACAGATTTGTGTATCTACCACAGCAATCAAACCAGATTGGCTGCGCCCTATCCTGCATTTTGCCACATAGCAAAAACGTTGTCTTTGGCACAGGAACTACTAAAATGGTTGACGCTGCCACAGTATAAAATTACATGCAAACATTTCCTATGTAGTGGCCCAGAGTTGTAGAATTTAAAATAGCTAGCCGTTCAGCTTTTTAACAGCAAGTCTGTGTTTGCGGCCCATATTCTGAATGCAACTGGACCATGTACCAGCCTATATGTAGTCATTCACTTTACTACATACAGCGATTCAACCCATGACAGCATGCCGCCCACTTAAATGAGCACGTTTCCTTTTTTTTCCGTGTGTGTTTCACTGCGTTTCATGCGCTCCTCCATTTTCCATGTTTAGGAAACACGCAGGTGCCAGAGGAGGTTAAAACGGGACTCTTGTCAACAACAGTTGGCATCCAGGAAACAGCAGGCAGAGAGAAATGTACCTTGAGCTGGTGCTTTAGCATTAGATGGTTTATTGGGGGCATGTTGCGTACGGTGATGGGCAACATCTGCTGCGGCCACACAGCACAGGTGGCCCGCCGGGGCAACAAGGTCACAGGGGCAACAAGGTCACCGAGAGGGTGGGGGGAGGGGGGGGTGGAAAAAAGAAGGGAAAGGGTGTTGGAAGGAGAGGGAGAGAAAGAAATAGAAAACAAGTGAGAGTGAACAGCTGGGAAGTGGCAAGGCAGGCAGAGAAAGGCGGGAGAGAGAGAGAGAGAGAGGTAACGACACCCCCAACCAGGTTTTAGGGAAGACATTTGCATGGGGACAGGAGAGCACTGAGCACAGCACTACTACAGTATGTCACATTTAGGCTACAGCTATTGACTGTTACCTTGTGGCTTTTCCTGGTATTTTATTTTTTCTGGTAACTAGGCAAATAGATTCTGAGACTCACTGTTGTTTTCGGCCTCCTCTACGAATTCAAATGTTAAAATGAAGCAATGTGCCAGGACCCATAGCTGAAAGACTTGCAGCTACTGTAAGGGATCTGCCAGGTGCTAGTATGATGAAAGCACTGTCGGACAACTGGGAAACTTGGTTTATGGGCATGGCATGCATGCATATAAATCCAGTGCTGAAAAGTATAAAGTGAGATCGAGTCTATATTGTGGCTCATACGTTTCCAAATTCCCCCAGCAAATGTGCTCCGCTGCCCCTGATTCAGTGGTGCGGAGATCAGGTCGGACTCAGTCTTGCCACAAAGAGAGCGCACAACGACTTACTGTGGCCACTCCTCCGGCACAGCTGTGCACAATGCGCCGTTTCTGTTGAAATCACCAGCATTATCAGATACAGCCTACGGGAGCCTTCCCAGCACGGCCCTTTAGCTTAGCCATCAAATAGCATGTGCGTTACCTGGCAACCTCACCTGCCTTCTGATAGCAGTTTGCAAAATGGCTTCGCTCATATACGTAAATGCAAATGAAATATTGAACATCCGTGTGAATCTCGCATTTTGTTTGAATGATACAGGTATATATGTCTGGAGTCGCAACTGCTTTTTAGCACTTATTCAGCCTTGAATCCCCCGTGATCAAATTGAGAAGCGATATGGCAGTTGCACGTTTATTGGCAGGTCGGTTTGGATGAGTGGCTACAGATGTTAAAAGTTGGTAAGCCTGTTTTGTTTTTTCGTAGAGCTGTAGCCTAACTGTCCCCCTGATTCAAGCTTTCCTATGCCACGATGTGCACTTTGTGCAAGGAAGGTTGCAGAACCCAGAACTTGAACCCAACACCATCGATTTAGAAATTGAAGAATTAAAAAGGGGGGTAGGGGATGGGGGTGGCAGAGCACCATACTCGAAGAAAGCCTTTAGGTAATGCGTCTGAGAATGTAGCCTTCCTATGTTTCGGTTAAGACAACCCTTGTGTTTCATGCGGTTAAGCCGTTCGGACATACAGTGAAGTGTGGCATAGGAAACGTTGGTGAATCAAAGGGCCAAAAACATTTTTTTGGTAAAGGAGAGCAGACTGATCCTCTTCCGTCTTAAACAGTCATATGACGTCTGAAATCGTGCTCCAAAATGTGATGACAGGATCTAGCATGGTCAGGGTATTTTTCGCTTCCTCAGTAAACTGCTGGTACAGCTGCACTGCCCAGATCTAAGAAGCTTGGGATCCAAGCTGGGAGCACTGGTTCTCTTTGCGGCACGACTGGAGGGAAAGGGGGGTGGAGGGGGACCGTGATTTGGGAGGAGGGGTACCCACAAACCTTGAGCATCAGGACCTGACTGGAGCGTAAGGCGGCCAGAGTTTTCAATGGGAGGTCCTGCATAAAGCAGCCCCAGTCACACACACACACACACACACACACACACACACACACACACACACACACATACATACACACACATACACGCATACACGCACAGAGCAGGGGGTGACTGTTTGACCCGCATCTGACAGGAGTGAGTCTACCCCCCAGCAATCTCCCTCAAAACTGGACAGCGGACAGCCCTCTCTTAAATAGCGCCGTGTGTTGTCCAGTTACACTTTCTGATACTATCCCATTTTTAAGGAAAGGAACTTTTCTACCTACTGTTCCTGAGCAGAAGAGGGGAGTTGTGACACACATTTAAATAAAGAAAACTTGCTAAAATCTGTTTTACACAAGGGTGTCAATGCTGCATTGAATTCTCTAAATGAATATCCGAAATACTTGACGATATTTAATGTCTTATCTAGGAACCCCATCGCACCCGCAGGTCACCAGTAATCGCCTCATTTTCACTCCGACAGTCATCCCCTCTGCGATAGTGCCTAATTTCCATCAAGGTCAGCCTTCTTGTACATATGCTACCAATCACACTTGAATTAACTCAGTTTGAGCGCTTTTCGAAACATTTGTTTTTTGTCAAAGTTCGGAATTTCCTGTCGCCATTGTAAGGCTGTCCCATCGTTGCTTTCAACTACTTCCGCCAATTTAGGAGAGCACAGAAAAGCGAGCGGGCGCTCCAAAGTCACAAGGAGCCAGCCATTGCTTTTTTCACTGCGCAGTCCACCAGCTGAGCTGCTCAGCCTGGCACTGGGGGACTATGACTGTTACTCCTTGAAATCCTCTGGCACGGTCTCCGTTTTGGGCTGTGAGGAAGCATCAGTACACCAGGGGCTCGTGCTTCCTCAGGACAGGAAATTATGTGAGGAACCTTGTGTTCGTACCAGTGATTTAATGGACAATTACTTCATTTATAATGTCATGCACTGCAGCTATTGGACTTTTGCCTAAACACCGTTTGCTGCGAAGCTTACATAAGAATCATAAGCATGACTTAACACCTGCCATAACCAGACATGATGGAATATTACAGACTATGACCAATGTTATGAAATTATCAAAATGTATACAGTTAATTTCTACAAATAAAGATTTAAAATAGTGGGTGCATCCAATGACATGATACAGTACACCCATATGACTGTTCACAACTGGCATTATGTCATACCTATGGCAGCGTTATATTGGCATTGTGGCATATAGTTCAAGCAAACTGTCACCTAGACAACACAATTTTATCATTGTGTAAATAACACACAGGTCAGAATTTACCTACCTTGCATGCATTGCTGCATGTAACTGTTCATTGCTAATCCAATGTATTTGACATGTTGACTGGCTTTGATTTTGTTGCCTTGCTATAAAAATGATTAAACTGCAGTTTTATCATAGTGTAATTGTCACCTTTAACAATAAATACATTGAAAATGTATGTCAGATCTTCTCAAATGCACAACATTACAATGCGCAAATCTGTTGATGCATTCTATAATTGTGAAATAATTTCAGCCACGTCATAAAGGCTGAACCACATAGCAATTTTACAATACAACGTGACATGTAAAAAAATAATTCACCTACCCTGTGAGAATAATCTCCGCATACACCCTAGAAAAAGAGACATGGTCAGGATTTTGTTATTTCTGTTTTTCAGTTCTCAAAATGACATTGAGTTATTAATAAAAATGACACTTTATTCCACACAGCACTACTGTACTTTCAGATACTGTGGGCCTGATTAGCTAGACAAAGAAAACTGGCAATGTAAAGCTATGAGGCATAAAACCATTTTTGACCTCCGTCTAAAGGTCACTAAACGTGCCCCGTCCTATAACACCTGCAATGAGATGCAAGATTTTCTTTTGGTCTTTTCCAGAATGGATTTCCACGTTTAGGCTACTCAGTGGGATTGGACTGAACCTCCTTTCAGCTTTCAAGGATTTAGTTCCAATTGAATTCATAAACCTGACATGCACAAGTAGTTCAATAAGGTAATTGGGAACAGTGATCTCACCTTCTCTCCCTTAGGGCCTGGTTCACCCTGCAACGCAAAAATATGGTACGTAATTAATCACTGACAGAGAGCAGCAACACAGTGAAATAACAAAAGCAATAAAGAAAACTCCTTTCTAAAGAAAACTTACTGGAACTCCTTTCAGACCTCGTGGACCCTTCCGAATAAAAGGGAAAAAAAGATGGAAAATGTGAATCTCTAACATCTGAAGTGTTGAGACATTTTCTGACCAACTTCTTTATAGCTGTATTACAAATGTCAGAAGTACGCAGAATTATTATGCCATCTTCGATTAATGCCACACAATCTTTTCTACATCGCCGTGTGCTGACAGGTTTACGGAAGGCATGTCATGATTATTTGGATGGTAGATTATTTAGGTTGATGAGAAGGAATGTTTCCACTTCAACAATTTGGAAGGCTCAATTAGGATGTGTTCTTTGCCACACTTTGGATTTATTGAGCTTTCATGGACCAGCAAAGTGGCTCCCTTGCTCTCCCTTCCAAGCTCCCTTGAAAGTTGGCTCCCGTTAGTTTAGCGTTGTCGGGGGGGGGGGGGGGAGAGCTGAGGAGTGCTCATTGCAGGAACATTAATCTTGCAGTCGGAAACAGGCGAGCCGCTCCGCCGGACCCTGGCGTAATTGGGGTTTGGCCCCGGCTCCCTTTGCGTGAGCTTTGGCGAGCGGGGCCCTTCCAAAGCCCTTCTCCCACGCGCTCCTGTGACATACGGTGTTAATCAAATACCGCGATGAAACGCAGCCCCCCCGTCCGACCGACCGACGCGTCTAACAAAGAGCGATGTGTTAGGGAACAGACACGAAGGCCTCTAAAATCGGCAGCTGGGCCCCGGGTGAAACTCAGATCTCGTGAGTCCAAAGAAGGCGCGCAACGTGGAATCGATTTCTGACCGCTGTAAATTTCATCTGAAAGATTCATCGTTGCGTGGAAGAAAAAGATGAGTCTCGTTTTGGACAGGAAGCTAATCGATAAAACGGTAACCCGTAAACCCCCAGATGAAGTGTTGTTAGTGTGAGTGGCCTGGAGGCGTGCATTCGAACACCGGGGTGTCTCCATTAATGGTCCATCTGGGACTACTTGTGATTGAAGTAGGGTCATAAGTGTGTCAGAGTGATGCACTGAATCTAACTTTTCCAAGCCGCTACTCTGTAGAGATTGTAAAATGTCTGTTTGTGTTACTTTGACCATTAAGTCTGTGCAATACTCAGCTTCTCACTTGAATTGTTTTAGTCCTGAAGAGAAAAATATGTGAAAAAGTCATCCTTTTAGTCTATACTAAAAATACGTCCTTTAGTATTGAAAATAAATGTACTCTTCTTATTCAAGAACAAAACAAAACACAGGCAGCACAATATTTTTGAGAGGTGCACCATATTTAATTTACGACATCTAAAACGGCTGTTTTAGAAATTAAAGTACTAGAAAAATGTCAACATTTCCCCACAGACCATAAGAAAACATGCGTCCCATGTCTATGTTATTGTTTCTTTCCAAATATATCACTTGGTTGACATGAGAAAATGTTTTCTCACATTCAATTTCAATCCCCTGCCAGTAAATGAAACCATAGCATTCTGTCCTTAACACATGCAACCGCAAAGCAAGCCACTGTGTCATCGGAACCTGCTGAACGTACATGGCCCTATGACATCATTTCATGAGAAATGTGTACAATTTATGAATAGTGCAGGAAAGAAATATCAAAGAAATGTGAATAAGGAAATAAATGTGTTTGTTTTCGTCATTCTCACCAAGTCTCCCTTCAGTCCACTTTGGCCCTGAAACCAAGGGATGAAACAAATGTAAAAGTTAAACGTGAGTGCCTGAACGTGCGCGACATTAAATTAATCTCATACAGCTCACTGGTACTAATGCCTCCATTTACTGAGGATAACATTTATACATGTCACTAACACCAATGTTATTTTCATCTTACCCTAATAATTACCTCATTACCATAATTACAATAATTACCGGCATCATAATTATCCTCATCACCCGTAATTATCACCATCATCTCCAATTACTGCGCAATAATTTTACAGTTGAAGGTCTGGGCTCTGAAACGCTGAATTGCAGCCTATTCAGCGTTTGTCAGGGACTGGTCGAGACTCACCGGCTTTCCGTCCAATCCGATTGGCCCCTTTAAGGAAAGAAAGGGAAGGATTAAACAGGTCCAGGATGCCCATATTGGCTTACTGACAGGTAGCCTGATGGAGGGGGAAAGGGTATTTCCTGGATAGCTGAAGCCAAGATCTACATGTGTCCAGCACACCGTGGGGTACTGAGAAAACACTACCAATGCGATTCAGACAGGGGCCTCCAGGCACATTTCCTGACCAGCAGGGAGGACTGTTAGTCTTAGTAAGAAGCTGTATGGTATAGGATCATGAAAACAGGTCTGGACAAAATCCCAGACTAGGGGGACGCCAATGTAATTTTTTCCGATGTGGATTTATCATGATAAGATGCAGTAGAACATGAAATAAGGTGACTAATTTCACAGTTACAAAATAGTGATCGATTGCCGTTATATTGCATATTTCACTGATCTTAAATAAGTTCATTGTGAGTGGGAAGATGGATAATTTGCAGCAGAAAATTCACCTCACATTATCTTATAGAGGGAGCAATCTGCAAGCAAGATGGTAATCTTTAGAGTTCCAGATTGGGCCAGGATTTGGGGGAAAAGCCTACTCTTTGCAGAGAGTGCCATGGGATCATAAATGATTGTAGTGAGTCAGGAACAGGGTTTGGAGTCTCGTCTAAAAAAGCCCTTCTGTGTGTGCTTGGAGGATGCTGAAATCCCCTCCGGGGGATAAAAAAATACTTCATCTTAATCTGAAGGAGCTCCAGGACCCTTTTGAACAACGCGGCATCTCTTGATTGTGTTTATATGAACTCATACAATGCATTTGTACAGCCATTAGCTTGGGATTAGCTGGGAAAGATGCGGCAACTTACCGGGAATCCGGGAAATCCTCTTGTTCCAGGCTGTCCCTAAAGAGGAAGGGAAAATGACAGATTTTCCATGGAGTGATTTTTCTAAAGAGACTTGACGGGGATCTGCTGAAAGGAGGTCGTAGTTAAAGGCACAGTTCTCCCTGCTAATAGGTGATGCATTCAGGCAGCTCGGTAATTGGCTCTGACAGACGGAGTGATATGGGAGACTGGAGGGAGCACCTTTTGTGTGGGTTTACAGGGAAATCTGAGCCTGGCTTTCCAAAACTGAGGAAGGATTGAGGAGGGAGAAATCCGCGAATGGGGAGAAACACGCCAGTCCTCGTTCTGCTAATAAAAATAGGCTGTCCAAAAAATATATATATTTCGGTCCAATGAACATACATGCACCTCTTCCATGTAAATGTTGCATACAGCCTCTGGGGGATGAGGGGGTCATTACCTGCCGTAAAAGTAAGGGAAACGGAGAGACGAACAACTAAATTACAAGCAACCAAATGCGACCGTGAAAAAAATGGTATGTCTGGCCAGTAGTTTTTGTAGATTCAGCGTGTCTTTTCTGTATGAGAGGCAGATGGTTGGCGAAGCAAGACCAGGAATATGTCGATATTTCTGAACCCTTTGCCTTGTTATGAGTGGTTTAAACGGCCTGCATAAAAGGTCTGCATGTCTGAGTATGCAGTCTAATAGGAAACCGTGTCAAGGGTAGCGATTTTGAAAGCCGTGCTTTAGTCTCCAACTCTTGTAACTGATATTTTCTGTTTTTAAAACTGGCCTGAAGTTAGCATATTTTTTGGACTTATGCCTATACATTTTTAAAAACATGATCTGATTTTGTTTTTACATCACATCTTACTTTTTTGGCATGAGATTATATTTGGGCTGAGACACTGTACAGTACGTTTATACTTTGAAGCCGTATGAGAATGTCCGAGATGACAGGTTTTATTTGGTCTTCTGCGCTGGTGACAGGGTGTGACGGGGTGTGACAGGGTGTGACGGGGTGGACACCCCCCCGAGCTGTCATTCCCACTACAATTCCGCTCCCCCCCTCGAAGCTGACCTCTGGAAGGTCAAAGTTAAGCCCCTCTTGTCATCCTCACCTGGCCTAAAAGATCACCTTGAAAGAGCCCCTGCTTGGCTGCGCCTCCATATATCACAGTGTGGGCTGGGCCTTTGCATCCTTGTGGGTCTGGTGTTCATTAGTGATGCCTTATTACAGGGGGGAGTTGGGCGGGGGTATTGGTGGGGGGTGCGGGGCTGTTATGCGATCGTCAATTTGAAAAACAGATGTCAGGTCAGCTTAAGTGGGTTATTGGACCTGTCACTGGGTCACCTCCACCGGCCGAGAAACCCACCGTGGAAAAGGAGCTTGAATGAAACGCAGCCCGCCCTTCGCCGTGGAATCAGAAAGGAAATTGCATTTCATAGGGTGGGAACACTACATCTTTGTCTCGCTGTTACTTGGCAGGAGACAAAAACCAGTATGGTCCCATCATCTTGAATCATGATTACCTGCTACAGTAGAAGTAAATCAAGTCTTGGCAAATTTAGGGCTGAGTAATCTTTATTGCCTGTGATGATGTTGATTCAAGAGAACAAAACATTTCTGAGGACAACAAGGCCACGTTTGATGACTAATTTTGGCGGGAGCAAGTTTGGCCTTTTCAGTAATCCTAAATGGCAACCGTATACAACCTTTGTAATTACAAATGAAGTTTAATTTCTTTCCATGAAGTGAAATGAAATGAAATGAAAATGACATAGTTCACATATAACCGTACATTGATGGAAATTATTGTTGAATAGAAAACCATGACAGAGCCGTCATTATGCCTCCACAGAAACAAAATGTTGACCTTTTGCTGTACGTTGTCCAGATTGGATAACATACCAAAAAAAAAAAAAAAAAAAAAAATCTAATCAGTCAAAAATCTAAGAAAGTATTTGATGTGTTCCAAAGCTCCCCCTGCACCTTTTGTCACCTATCATCTTATAAACATCACAGAAAACTGTGGAGACACATTGATGATGTGAATGGAGATGAAAGGGGTAAAAGTCACTTACAGGGGGTCCTCGTGGGCCAATGATGGACAGGCCTGGCTCCCCTGGTGCTCCCTGTGGACAAAGTGAGAAAGTGAAGATGACCAACTTGGACGACCTTCTGCTCTCCCTTGCCCACAACCGCAGCCACGTTCTAATACAACTTTTGTGACAGACGGCAAGTTTATAAGCAATGCAATGCAATACACAAAGCCCACCGCTGTTAAACATAACATATATACTGTAAGTTCTGCAAAGAAGCCACGTATGTTTTTTTGTGTTGCGCTAATCATATGAGCATAGACGTTTCGAATGCAGCAAGTAAATGGACTAAGACCATTGGATTCTCTCTGAAAACTCTTTTTGAAATATTTTTGCCGGATGTGTAATTTAAATAACAGAAGCTAAAACAAATTTTTCAGCAGCTGTTTTTAGGAGTAAAATGAGGACATGCCTTTTCATCTGCGCTAAAACTTGTTTTGTTGACGCTGATTTAGTTGCTGCTACCAGGACTATTTAATAAAAGGCCAAACGATAAAGGATCCTCTGTTTCTGGCTGGTACGTTGAAGCATTGGCGTGGTGAGAAAGCTGCAGTGTTTGCGCCCGCAGCTTTTTGACTGCATCTCTTGGTCTAAGTGGATGATTTGCATGGTGTCAGCCTTTCCATACCACTCAATGGACCCTCTCACCACAATCAAAAAACACAGGAGCCAGACGGGCTGCGCTCAGGTTACTGCCACTTTCCCTGATTAGCTTTCCCCCCCCTGAAACTCTACCTTCCCTCTGTCTTTGATAGGCAACGATCCATCAAAAACCCTGGTGATTTTGAACGTTTTTGAACAAGGAGGTGGATATTTGTTTTCACACAAGCGCACAAGTCTGTCTGCCTTGGCTACTGGGAAAAGCGGGGCCTTCGCAGCTACAAAAAAAACTGCTGAAGTCCAGTGTTGGATTTGGAGTTGCCCCCCCCCCCCCCCCCCCTAAAGTGGTTAAACGACTGAGCATGTCCAGATATCCTCCGTTTGGGGGCTCAGTTACGACCACTGGACTGTAGGATGAGGATGGTGTGGAGGTATAAGAATGGAACAATCTTATGCATATTAACCTCAACCTCAACCTCAGATGGGGGAGAAACCCACCCCAAAACAAACAAGCCAAAAATTCCTGGATGTGAAACACGGGAGAGAGAGAGGTCTGTCGATTTCATTTCCTCCCAGCGCAACCCATTTATCCCCGCTCCAAAAAGAAGGAAAAACAGCGAGGTTAAGCGAGCAGTCCTCCTTGGACTCAACCCCTCCATCCATCATGGGTTTCATGTTTTTGCTCTTCCCCTGGCACTCGGTACACATGCTTCCCGCCACCAGCCACAGGGTTTTATTTGCTTAAGAGGAAGAGGAAATGTCCAGAAATAATCTACCGCTAGGTCTTCTACATTATGCGGTGCCTGATTTTTTCCCTCATTGTTCCACAGATTAAGTTTAGTCCTCGCGACTACATTGAGTTTTGTATAGAGAATCTCCACTCAGAGTTGAATTCAATCAAGGAGTAGGCTTACTCTGCCCACAGAACTGTCCTTTAGTCTTTTCAACCACCATTTTCCCCTCAGTCCTCGACTTGAAATGACAATCGCAATGAGCTCAGCAAGCAAGTTAGCAGCTTGAAAAATGTTGCTAAAACAAAGGGTTCCGTTGAACATTGAGACAGCAACCGCTAGTTTGGTCTTTCAGCAAATTTACGGACTTGTCTGCTTCTACCGACAGCATCATTATTCTCATCAGCATACTGTACATAAAGCCAACTACAAGCAATGATGGATGTCTCTACGGTATTGTAAACAACCACTACATGAGGCAACATGGCCCAATCATTTTCATTTGGTGGGAAGAGTATCAACAAAAGTGCATAGGTGAGAATGCAGAGAATCCAACATGTTTGCTTTGAAATTGATGAAATTCAGCAATTTGCCACTGCAGAAAAACTTTTGTCAACTCATGCCTGGAGTTGTGAACCGTTACATTACATTACAGGCATTTGGCAGACGCACTGATCCAGAGCATACAACAAAGTGCATAACTATAAAGTGCATACCAGTAGAACTTACATAGACCATGATGTAATACTATCTTGCTGTAGACATCATGTCAACATGATGTAAACAAATTTAATATTATGGGTGTTGAATATACTTTAGGTGTGAAATGTTAGCCATTACATTGAGAGGAAGGTTCTTGGCTACAGGCTGGTCATATTAAATATTCAGACGTTTGTGATCCCCTGGTGCTCCACATATGGATATTCCGTCCAACTTTTAGAAACCATAAAGTCTTAGAATCTTTTTAAACCATAGAATTTTGAAGAGTTTTAAAAACAACTGCCCAAACAGCCAACATAGAACAACCTCCCGTTAGCCTAAAATAGTCTCTCTGTGGGGACTGTTCAAGTACTTTGCAACCCCCATGAGACCTATTTTACTGTGTTGTTTTATTAGGAATTAACTCATGTAATCTAAGCATGGTGGGAAACTTCTTTAGACCATAACCTTCGAGGATCTTTCTGAATTAAAGTCTCGGGCTTCTGCCAAAATCACATTACCTGTGCAGTGGGCAAGGATTCCCCAAACCCTTCCCGTGACTCCCCCTTGCACCCCCCCCCCCCCCCGTCCCTACCCCCTGCGAGGGTCTCAGCCTTCGCCCCGCCGCCCACGGCCCAGGAGCGCGAAAGCCCTCGACTTACCTTTTCCCCAGCGTCGCCCTTTAACCCCTGGTCAGTCACAGCAGACACAGTCACATGCAAGGTGTGAAGGAGAGAGACACAGAGAGAGGAGAAGGGGTTACAGAGGAGACGGGGCATGCGGCAACCTCGCTCAAGCTTGAAGGGTGGAGGTAAGGGGGGCGGTGGGGGTGGTTGGTTGGGGGGTTTGTGAGGTCGCTGAACCGTGGGACGGTGCAGTGGCGGACATTCGGTGCCACTTTCTCACAGATGGATTTGTGAGGGGACAGAATGGGCTGGGTGGAGGTAGGGAAAGAGGGAGGGAGGGAGGAGGGAGGGAGGGAGGACAGCTGGGATGGGGGGATCAGCTGTGATATCCTCCTGTGTGGGTCTGCCACGGGACCCGATAGCAGCCGGTCTCTTTACAATGTGTGACTGCGGTGAGTGTTCAGCGTGTCTCTTCAAGTGGGTGCAAAAAAAAAAATCAAGTCAAAACATCCCAAGCTCCAACTTGCTGCATTATGCATTAAAACACCCCTCACACGAAGGTTCCACGTAACACACTATAGTATTCTGCCGACGTCATTTATCGCAAATATAAAAATAAAGTATCGCAACTCAAAGTGAAAGTATGAGGCATAATCCTTTTGTGGTGTAATGTACATAAATTATAACAAATTACAAAATGAAATTCACTGCATAACAAGGGATTAGGCTGTAAAGATGTGACCTGTCTTTCTAATTTCATAAGTGTATACACTATTTGCTCCCTCTGTAGCCTCTGAGGTCCATGGCTTTCGCTCCAAAAAGCAGTAAGGCAACCATTGTGTGCAACCTCTTCTAGGTATTTCGAGGACGATATGATTTCTGAAGCAAAAGTACATTTATTTGTGTGTAAAATCAACGGCTAATGTTGATGAATAGACATGAAATGAAATGTGGCGAGACTGTGCTGCCATTTAACTTGGTGGTAAGGTGTAACTTATTGGACAAGAATTGTATAGGGCCAAGAAAACAAACCAAGCCTTTTTCATCCTCAACAGAGTTGACATCTTAATATTCCAATACTTATAACAGAGCTGTAAATCAAACAACTTTATACAGACAGATTAATGGCAAAAATTTTATATTAATTATACTTATTTAGGTTCAGTTCAACTGTAGTGTGATTTGTCGTTAACTTTGAGAAATGTCCCCAAGTTGATGTACAAATGTTTTTTAATTGTGCAGCATTTTCCATTTCTGAAATTTCTGCAACTAATTTCTTAAAAAATGAAAAACCTACTTATCTGTGTTACTCAAAGTTACAGGCAAAGACCACCACAACTGGATATACAACCTAAGTTAAAACTTTGACAAACCCAACAATCACCTGTGTAGATGGGCATACATTAAAAGTCTACCCTTAAAGGGGACTTGAAGCACTCAATAATGACTGATTCATTTGACCCATCACCCCCGTCCCACAGGTGGACAGGTGGCCATTGCAAAGCAGCCAGCTCGCGATGCAGTCTTGTCAGATTAATTTTAAATGTTTTGTTCAGTATTACTCATTTCTGCATCACAGGCCTTTGTTTTTTTCATCACAATTCATCATTGAGCTCTTTGAAAATCATAGGAATAGCTTACGCAGCTGAGACAAATCAACCTAGTGATGTCACAACCGATCGTGTTCCAAGATGGCTGCACCCTAGTGCTGGCTGCAAAGAAATGTACTCATTTCAGATTTCAGGTCTGTTTCAGATTTGAATGCAGGGCCATATCTTATCGAAAGTGAAAAGCAAATGAACCAGGTTCATATTGCCAAGTGCTTTATGGTACCCTTAAAGGGCAATTTTCCTTATTGCCTCTTGGGCTGAATCAGTACAGTTTATTTTGATTGGTATTGCTGGGTCAGTCAAAGCATTGAAATCTGACCATCATTATGACTGGTTACAACTATAACATGCCACTAAACTACAGTATTAACCCACTATTACAGGAGATATAGTTTTTCTACATACTACGTTTTTTTGCCGTGTACATTCCCAATTCACTCACCATTCTTCCAGGAATCCCCATTGTTCCTTTGTCACCCTATTGATCAATGTAAAGTCAAAAGGAGGGTTGTAAATAATAATTTTAATAGGATTTAGTTCTACTACTAGGTTAAAACAATCAGCTTAACTTTACAAACAATTAACTGCACTTGGTTCTTTTGTACTGCATATAACTTCCCCATATCATTTCCCCAAAATAAATCTAAAACTTTTTGTACAGATTCATAATTCTTATGGCACAGATGACAGTTGGTCTGGCCAAAGTCAGTAAAGTTAAGCTGACCACCTGGTGGCTACTTCTAAACTACTTACAGCCAACTAGGGATTCCCAAGCATTTCAAGTGGTCGAATACTGTCAATGCAGACATGCTACAAGGTTTGGGTGTCTCAAGACTGACTACCATCTACGCAAGGCCTTGAGAGAGGGTGCAGGGAAGAGCAAGTTGTAGTCAATGAGCTCCGAAAAAGATTAATGTGAGCCCATTGTGAATTTAAGGCAGCAAATTTGATTCCTCTGGCATACCTGTGGAATCATTTGCTTGTAGCGCGAGCACTAGAACAGATTGCCACAACATAAAGAATATCTAAGGACTATTAGTAGAAAGTAGAAAGTAGTGAAGTTAAAATTAGATTTTAACCTGTATATAAAATGTGCGCTAAGAATTCAATCTATTAATTCATTTGTTGGCAAAGTCAATAGTTACCTCAAAATGAACCCCTGAAAAAGTTTTTAGTTGGTTACATTGAGCACATACCAATCTATAGCTCTACAGTACTGATTAATACATTAGTTATAAGTATGTATTTATAAGTGTTTATGCTCTACCAGACACATTCAGCGAGTTATGCTCTATACCCCAGCACTGTGATCGACCTTGGGAGCGGAAGTAAAACTGCCTTTGTATTGTAAAGTGCCTTTCTCATTTAACTGAGATGAAGTCCATGAAAGCCCCTGCTATCTCCATATGCCTATAACAATCCACAATGTGAATAAAACTCCGATCCAGGTCCATGTCCAGACCCACACACACACACCCACACTCAGCCATTTCTCACTGTTCATGACAGCCGTAAACTCCTGTGGTGTTGAAAGGACTCGGCGTACGGAGGCGTTCGTTCCTCCGCTCGTTTTTTAAAGTGCGTACCTCGCCGTTAAGTCTAGCGATCTCACAACCCGCTGCGTCAGTGCGCGGGAGTGGGCAGCCGATGACAGCTTTTTGACGGCTCACTCTGAGCTGCGGGGAGGATTCTCAGAGGCTCTGGCCAGACCCATACGTCAAGGTGACACATCTACTAAAAACGTGACCCCTAATGAGAACTGAGGAGGACTGTCCAGGCTTAAAACTAAAGTGGAAGAGGAGAAGGTCTAGTGTGCAGAATACAGTTGGCTGTGTTGTCCGCAAGTCCCAGATGCACTTCAAATCTGTTGTTCCCGAAAGGGCAAGAGAGACTATCTTTAGCGGCGAGTTTGAAATACCCGTGCACTAACGCTGGACGGGCCAAAGGCTGGTCTAGCATAAATATACATAATTTTGGCCTCAGCGTGATGAAGTTAATCCAGTGGTGAGATTATTATTCTGTCCATTCTCATTCAGGGGAATGATGTCAGCGGTTTGGCAGGGGGTCACAAGGTGTGAGACCACCACGAGCACCAGGCGTGGGCCGTGGCTCGTTCCTAACACATCGCTGAGGCCTCCCGGGACAGCGCTCAGAGGACATCTCTGATAAACCCTGTCCAAGGTGCTGATCCCACCCAGCCCGTCATACGGTTCGTAGTCATGCGTATAAATATACTGCCCTTTGTTCTGTAACTCCTGTGGCCGAGCGCAGTGCGACTGAACAGGAAGTTCAATCTGTCGCTGACGTCCCCCCACACCTCCGCACACCAGTTCCCTGTCGTCTGCCCCCCCCCCCCCCCCCACGATGCCCTCCTCCCTCCAGTCGACTGGGGCGTGACTCACTGGCCAGGTCTGTTAATGTGCTCCGGAACATTCCGAGAGATCTCAGACAGAAACTCGATCGGCCCAGGTCCTTTGCCTCACTACGTGTCTGCTTTAATACTGCTTTTGTTGAGCCATGGCCCACAAAAAAATGAAGGAAAAAAAAACACCAAAAAAAAAAAAAAACTTCTGAATTCCCATTTTTCGGCTCTTCCCTGTTTGGAAGAGGCTCACTTTTCAACTGACTGCAATTAAACTGGCCTCTGTCACTGGTAGTCCACTGTGGCTTTAAAGCAGCACTGAGCAGCTTTTGAAATATTGACAGTAGCCACTGTATTTTCATGGATGTAGCAGGTTTAGGTGCTGTGTTGGGTCCACATTGATAACTGGTGTATAAGACATTACGCATAGTCATGAAATACTGGTGTCTGAAGATCCTGCATTGGTTTCTTAGTTAGATGGTGACAGGTTGTAGTGTTGTAGTTAATTACTGAGGCTAATTCTAGGAGATTTTGGGACATTGTCTTTTCATCTGCTGATACTCTGAGGATTGCCATGCTGTCTGAATGAGTGGTTAATTACTGCAGTTACAGTATAATGAGAAACTACAACTGAACTGCCATTTACATTCAAAATGCAGCTAAACTAGTAAAGTAGATTAGGTGAATGCAAGCACGATTTTATTTTGTCCTACTTCACATAAAAGTCCTTCTGAGATCTGTTTCTGACATTCATTTTTCAGTTTGTTTCAGTGTATTCAGACTTTGAACTCAGTGCTTTTGCAGTTTCACTGAAAAAAGATCTTCAAACAGTAAATCTTGACATAAATTGAGTGGATAGCTGATGGTTTGGGGGTCTGAAAATGCAGTGCTCATATGCGTAGCAGGAACGTTGTGTTGATGTTGGATGAAAATGACATCATTACAGAGGCCCTTATCCAGATGAAAAAAAAGCAATGGGTGGCCCTCTTCTGCAAATCATTGGGAACTGCTGTTATGTAAAATAATATATTTTATCAGGTCCCCTACAATTCTAAAATATTCTTGGACAGGAAGAAGACCAAGTCCTCCACAACTGTAAAGAATGTGAAAATACCAGATGCTGATGATCAAATCCAAGTGGAAGTAAAAAAAAAAAAAAAAGGGAGCACCACAAGGTGGTCATAAGTAATGTCCATGAATTACTGTATGGGATCCAGTTTTATCTCATAACTCTTGATAGCTGCAGAAATTGAATAAGAATTGTAAAATAAAAATACCCCTGCAATTCTCATCTGACAAACGGGGTCTATCCTTCGTATATTCTTCTCCTTTCAAAAAAGGAATTTCTGGCTTCCTCTTGCAGGACCCTAAAAACACAATCCTAGACCTAGGCAAGGATTATATCCCAGTTTTATCCCACCAACTACTCTTGGAATAAAAAAACTAAAAAAACTAGACGTTTCTCACGCAGGTGGAAAGTGTCAGCCAAGAACCACGAGCTTGCAAGCTGTGATTGACAGCTGGGTGAAAGGTCACATACTGGGGGGGGGGGGGGGGGTCTCCAGCCCGAGTGCCATGCTGGGGAGCCTGGGTGTGGTACTGTGTTAGTAACAATTAGAGTCAGGCTGAGGGGGAACTGGAAGCACGGCAGGACAGGGGAGATGGTCAATTTAGTTCTGGCTCATTCAGTTCTGCATATAAATCTTAATAAAAGATACGGCTAATTACAGTACTTATGACAACTCAAATGCATTTTTTTAAAGAATATTATGTTGAAAACATACAAATAATTCAGAATTTTAAATTTAAAAGGGTAAAATCCTCCAGTTGTTTTTGTTTCAGCTCAATCTCCCGTGTCCTTTTGTTAACAGAGTGCCTCGTAGGTCAGTTTCTTCTAAGAAGCTGTTATCATCCAAATCCAATACTCGCGCATATGAGGCTGAACCCCCTTGCTGAAAAACGTTATCATGCGCTAGGAAATATTGTTTTACAATCCTTAATCCCTATTGATAGTCATTTGACAACCAAGGGGAGATGGGTGTGAAACTGCTTTATCGATGCCAAGACCACAGCTTCTCAGTAGAAGAGCCAGAGACGGAAGAGAGAGCAGCACACAGACAGGACACACGTGAAAGAACAGTTACCGGAAAGCCAGCTCGTCCGGGAGGGCCCTGGAAAATGGTGAGAGAGACGGGCATAAAATAGAGAGAGTGAACTTTACAGCAAAATAAAAAAATATATTATAACATCACACAGAGAAAGCCAACACACAGCCTGCCCATAGTAAATGTGGCATGGGAGAATCTCATTCGAGTTTTTGGAGACGGTTGGTCGTCTCTGTCTAATGAAATTTTCAAATTGCCCTTTATTCCAGCTTTATTACGGTCAGGCTTTCAGTGACACACAGACAAAGGAAAAACAGCATTTGGCACAAAAACCCAAGGCACTGCACCCTTTCCACGTGGTTTACTTGACATTTAAGCACCACAAAGCGATTACAAATAAAATGCCATGCTTCTTACCATAGTGCAGGAAGATTTTTTTTTTTACTATCCTAGTCTAATAAATCTTTTTTGAACCAATGCTGGCATTGGTTATATAAAGGGCTTTTTTGCTTCTGTTTTTCATCACCGGTACAAAAGATAGATTTACCTGAGTTTGGGAAACCTGTCGTAATATTTTACAGTACATCATGTCTGCACTGCAGTTTATGAAATATGTTTTTGATAAAAATGGTGGTAAAATTGTCCACAGCCTGGTTCTTGAGATCTACTTGGACACAGATGCTCACCTTAGAAATGTCTCTCACATTTGATGTATTGTACCGACTATGAACCAAATATACAGTGGCTCATCTTTATATATTTTTTAAAATATAGTAAAAATATAGTTTTAAAGGGTTTATATGTAAGATGACTATAGCCCCAGAGTTTTTCCGGTAGTCTCCCAGCCTCATGTAACTCTTGCAACAAAACTTTGAAGCCATTTTTCTCAAAAACACGGTTTGGTGTCCCTCAAAATGAAGGTGGACACAACTCCCTTCATATCTGGAGTAGAGAGTTAACTTTGATATTGTTAGAAAGCTTACATTCTCCTATTTCGATTTTTAAAACTCAAAATACATCTTGGGGTCAATAAAACTGATTATGATAGAGCAGGTCACATATACAGTGGCTCATTTTCTTTTCTTTATCATGCTGAAATAAGAATGCGCTGCACGACTACAAGAATGGAGAAGAAAGGGAACATTTGTTGTACGAGTTGAGCTACAAGCATGAGGCAAGTTTCCCAATCTACACAAGTGAACAAACATTTTGAGTGTGTCACAGGGTCACAGAAACGGAATCAATGGGCCTTTGTTAACGGCCTACTCTGAGAGCCTGACGCTAATTGCCGGACAGGCCGGGCAGGAACCCTTGAAATTTCCAAAGCCGTTCCACATCGGACCACGTGACGGTCCTAAAAAACCTCGCTGGTAGGACTGGGACGAGCACGCTGAACGTTTGACACTGGTCTCCTTTGAAACCCAAGCGGCCGGGAGGTATGCAACTTTTTTCTTCCGTGCAAGTGCGTGGGCTATTCCTGGCCCGCAGTCACGAAGAGGAAGTAATTAATCCCACAGCAAACCGCGGCCAGCCAGGACGTTGTGCAGGAGAGGAATAAACCTGCTCTAACTCTAATCCTGCATCGCTTTGATCATCTAAACGTCATTCCCGACGCGAGATTGCTGGTTGAATCCCGGTCTTATCGTGATGCTGCGTAGCAGGGAGGAGAATACATGGAACGTCCTGTGTCTGGGCAGCCTTAGTGAAACTCTTTGACTGAAGTGCATCACTAAAGATGGTACATACGGTCAGACCGTGGGCAATTCCTGGGCAGATCTACCAAAGTTATCACGCTGCTGTGTTAAGTTCATGCAAAGTAAATTGATTACATGCTTTTAATGAACCCCTTCTATACAATGTTCTATGGAACCTTTGAAAGATGACCTGTATGCTGGGGGACCGGGTAGCCAGTCGCACCCTCTCCAGGTGCTGAGTGAGGAAAAAAAAACGGCACTGGGTGTTTTCAGGTTGTTACGGTTCCCTGACCTTCGGCTGTGGTGAGGTGAGTGTCCCGTCCTGACCCCTCTGGCAGAAAAGACCCTTCACCCGAATTACACAGTAGTGATCCCAGGTCGACACATCTGGGTGCCATTAGGCAGACTACCCCTGAATTAATGAGGTGCTCCCCCCCAGGGGAATTCTTGCACCACTTTGTCCTCTGTGACCCCCTCTTCGAGTAGGGGTGGGTAGTGGTAATGGGGGGGGGATCTTACTGATGCGCTTTGATTCCACTCTTGGAGCCTGCTATTGACACACCAGAGCTCTGTTCTGATTGGTTAGTTGGGTATGAAAAGAAACGACTCACAGTCAGTGTGACTATAACCCCAGTAGAAGCCCTTTTTTCATTAATCTGTCAGAAAATGACATCTTAAGTGCAAATAAGTTTAATGGCTTTTTCTGTAATGAAACCTCATTAGACCTTGTTTAAACTTCTCCGAACTGGTCAAGATAGGGGAAAGATCAATGCTGTATTGACACTGAGCCGACCATACTACATTTGCCTCATTACACTACACTGAGTAGAAGTCATGCTATCTTAGGTCACCTTCCAGTTTAGAGTGGCATGAAATTAGCGGACAAAGTTCAAAGTTAGGTCCCCTCCTTACTGGCTCCTTACTGGAAGACGTGTTAAACTCACAGAAAGGTCAGTCAGACGGACTGGAAGCGGTGAAACCCTGCTAGTTGACCTTGGAAGAATTATACACTATTATGCTTTAAAAGGCTAGACTCACAATCTCGGAGAACAGGAAAGGGCCAATTTGACGTAGTTTTACAGTTGCAATTACACACATAATTACGCCGTCTTAACTCGCCTATGTAAATAGCGGCACGGAATAATTTATACGAATCACTTCTTCCCTGCTCACGGACCTGTCCACAGCCCAGTGCAAACAGCATAGCAGAACCATCCATCATGGGGAAAGGGTCATCTCATTGCTTCTAACCACCAAAAACCCAAACAGTGGTGTTTAGTTTAAGTGTGATTAATCGCAAATAAACCCTTGATCCTGATTAAATAATGAGGTGCGTAATGCAAAGGGCTCTGAAAACAGGTCTCCGATACCCCTGTGCCCATTACCACCACATGTGGAAGAACTAATGATCCCTTACTATGGCACTCTACGTAAAAATAATAGAATAGAAAAATGAGATGAAACTCGATCTGCTGGCCAATTCATCCATGGTTTGGGAAGCAGAGAGTTAGCAGGTGTTGAAATAAACCAATTTAAGAAAGTCGACATGGGGAAGCACAATTTCTGATTTCTTTGTAATGTTTACAGTGGTACATTGATCTTGAAAGAAAATTTTATATGTAATTGATGGATGTAGCTACTGGCTCTCCGTCCCCAATAAAATAAATAAAGTGGTTGGAAAGCTGAGGGAAAACTGGGAGGATTTTGGACTACAGTAAATTGCATGAAAATAGGATTCAGAAATACTCCCAATCACTGTGTTTCTGCAAGTTTCACTTATTTTTAAAAAAATGCCTTTTCCACAGTTTGTAATGCTCAATCATGCTCACACTGCAATGCTCATCAAAGCTGGTATTCTCACCGGCCAAGCTTGTGCTCTCCATTTAAGCATGCGATATCAGTGGCCTCTTAATAAACCCTACTGTACACTGCAAGTCACACAGACAATGAGACGTTGTCAATCAATCCTGAGTGACTGAAACCCTGTTATCACTCAGTGATACTACACGTAGTTTTGCATTGTAGTTGGCACTGGTATGGTACCAGACCGTGGGGCCCATCCCTGTGCTGGAACAGTACCTTAGCATGATGAACTGTCCAGGAAGTTCCTTTTTTTGTTTGTTTCTGCCACATTGAAAAGTGCTAACATTTCAGCTGGCAGACCTTCAACAGAAAGACCCTGAAGGAGGCCTGTTGAAACATTTCCTTTCCAGGAAATAGACTGAAATGTACAAGAAAGAAGCTTTTCAAGGTTTTTTTTGGGGGGGGGGGGGGCGGGGTTGGGGTGGTTTGTGTTCTCCATGGATGTATTTGGAAAAAGGTGTACAACAATGTTGCATTATTCTTTTGTTCATTTTAAAATGAGTATTTTACACAAATTCCTATATTCTGGGCCTTGGATGATCTGCACAGGTGTGGCGTGCGGCTGTTACGTTCCCGTCTCACGCCCGCTTCCTGCTCTGGGTGTCCCGGCCCGGGCTGCAGCGGGGTAATTAATCACGGTCACGGGCCAGAGAGGGGCGCTGACCTTCCCCCCCCTCTTCGCGCAGGCCACTGCTCCGGCAGCTGCTCCTGAGTTCAGCCCTCCAGGGGGCATCGTTCCCGCGAGAGGCGCGTCATTCCCGTGAAAATAACGGCGGCCTGGCCAGGTCCCCCCACAAGGCAGCGGATCGCTGGGGTTTCTGGGCATCGTCCAAACGCGGAGGGGAGGGAGGGGCAGACGCACTTTTTTACGCCCCGGCGGGGTTCGCAGTTGTCGGGTGGAAGCCTGACAGACCGGGGGCGTCTCGAAACGAAAACGGAAGTTCGCCCGGTGTCACTGGTGGGATATTCGACCCCTGGCTTCCTGCTGCTCTTAGCTCGTCTTTAAGCTCCTCTGTGGACGTACTCCGTATTTTTTTTGGGAGGGAGATTTTGGCAGAACCCCTTGCGGTGTCACATTCTGTATAAATGTCTTATGCTATGCGGTGCATCTGCGCTGTCTGACTTCCACAATGTGTGCTGCCGTTTTTGGGTAACATCAAAATACAGCACTGGGGATTTCTCATCTGCATCACTCCCAAGGTTTCGCAATAAATGGTCAAAGTTACCAATAGTCTGTCATTAGCCTTTGTAACCAAAGATTTTTTCAAATTCTGCCTGTAACTGCTTCCCAAATTATTACTACTTTTAAATTATTGCTAAAACAATCCACCAAAAGCTCACACATGCTCAAACAAAACATGCTAGTACGGAACACACACACGCGCACGCACACACACACACACACACACACACACACACAGATGCTGTCACTTTACCACACTTCTGTCACCCACGGCACGTCTGGTACTTACAGGAGGGCCTGAAAAAGAGAAAAGGGAGAAAAGGCATTTACTATCCAGTAGTTATCTAATAATGACTGAAACCACAGTATTGACAAGGGGAAAACATATCCATGGGAAACACCATCTTGTTTGCGGTTTTCTGGAACATTGAAGAGGGAAAATCCACTTTATTTGTGATAATATACAGCATAATACAATATACAGTTGAGACTTTGTCCTAGATTGTAGAACTTGAGACGGCGAGTTAAATCTTGCTGGTCTTCCTGTCTGCTATTAAACTTGGCCTCTTCTTCAACTCATCCCACTCCCTCTATCAGGTGTATAGTTAAAAACCATGACTCAAGTCTGACACTTCTTTATTGGGTAGAACCATTTTCTTCATTTTACAGTATAATTGTCTTATACTGTAAAAGTGGTCAAGCTGGCCTTAGAGACTTTCAGTGCCTGGGTAAAATAAATAAAGCAAGTATCTCTGATCATCTTTGTGTGTACATCCTTGCTGGAGATGCATCCTGTGCAGGCAGACGCTGTATTTTAATTTCGGAAGCATGGTCGGTGCATTAATTTAAGGGACCATACACCCGTGCTTCTGAAAAACCACCTAAATTCCTCTGCCCACACCGACCGACCGCTCTCCAGACACCCCGAATCCGGCCTGACAGCTCTGGCATCCCCTGGAGCCTGCTGGTAATGCGTGAGATTGATGAGGGTGGGGAGAAGGGGGGCGCTCAGGGCGGTAACGGGACACCGTGGTCAGGGCCCCCAAAACGGGAGTGTGCCCCTCAGCCACCTCCCCGCCCACGCCCAGCTATTAAATCCAATAAAAACGATGTGGCCCTTTTTCTTTTTTTCCCGTGTGGAGATGTGTACGGTCTGGGGTGGGGGGGTGGTTGTATATTGCGTTACCACCATCTCAGATCAGCTCCCGGTCATTTCCTGAGGCTCTCATTCATTATGACAAGCAGAGGGTGAAAAATAACTGCCATATCCCTCAGAGAGGGTCGTGACTGTTTGTGTTTGTGTGGCGTTTCGGCCAATGAATGAAAGCTTGAGCACCTGCCATTTTTCAAATGTGACACAGGACTAAGTGCGCAAAACATAATACTCTCTCAGTCCACGTATTGGTACGACAGCAGGTAAGGTCAAAGGGCTAAACAAGCTGTTGGGGAGGATGGGTGGGGAGCATAGAGATTTAATGTTATTTTTACAAGTGAGCTATGTGGACATCGCACTCCATCTTATGATGAGAAGAAACAGGAATGGTTTTGTCATTCATTCTGTTGCACCCCTTTGAGTTTCATATACATGAACAGAAATGCAAAAATAATTGGTCAATCAAAATCAGCGAGATCAACACTTGAATCAAAGCACCAGCATGTGCAAACTCATAGCTTTCCCTCCGGCCTCTCAAGACCAGCTGAGAAAGCCAGGAAACCAAAAGCAATCATCATTTAAGTCAAGACGGGGTCCACAGAAAGATCAGTGTGTCCGTATTCTGAATCGCGATGCATTACGGATGACAAATAATTTCCTCATCACGTCAGGTTAAATCCTGGCACTCTGGGCCCAAGATTCCAGCTTATGTAGGCCACGAATAAGGCCTTCTGTCAGAAAAATGACAGCTACCGCTGAAACTATAATCAAGCTGCTGAACTTATGTAAGAGGGCAGAAGGGTATAATAGGAGCTCCAGACCGTTTGAATTAAAAAGAGCATGAAGAATCTACAGTCGGTCCGTGAACGCATGATTGCTTCTGTCAAATGGTGTGGAGCCGGCAGAGGGAATGGCCAGAGCCGGCAAAGACGACGGGAGCTTTCCTGAGGAGTGATTTAATCTGTTGGAAAAAACCCTGCGGTGAATGTCCCTGTGATTTAGAAAGGCAAGGTGCAGAGGTTTCCTAAATATCCCCGATTTGAGAGAAAGGAGCGGTGGATGGATAGTCGTCCCGTTCCACAAAGTCTACGAGCAGGGCAGAACGGGGCTCCTTCCTTCCTCCCTCCCCGGCTAACGAGCCAACGAGGACCCCCGCTCGACGTGACCAATGACGCGCTCCCGTTTCCCGTCGTTTGCAGAAAAACTGCCGTTTTGTGTTTCTACTAGATCTTTCCTGTTATTGCAGGTATGTTTTTGTACTGATCCAGGCGAGCATGTTTCAAATGATTCTGCTGAGGTGGCAGCTTGTGAGCAAATGTCAGAACCAGGCCAAATTTTGGGTGTACAGCGGACCCACCCCCCCACAATGCCGAAGGGCCTGATTTCGAAGCAAGTGTTTTTTTTTTCCAGCGTATATTATCAGGAAGCTGGATGGAAGTATAAAATGTCTAAAAACAAGATTGTTCACAAACCTGTAGCCATGAAAGGAACTGATGCCAACAGAAAGCAAACCACACATTATTTAGCTGAAGACAATGTACATAACTACTTTTTAAGACTCTATATTGTATGTTGACAACTGGGGATTACTAAGGCACTTTTAGTAGGCGGTTTTATCAAGAGCATAGCATAAGTGAGCCACAAGGATTCTAACCAGCAACACTAAGTTCAGCTCCCTAACCACTACGAAATGGAGCCACCAGTAACCAACAACAACAGAAGACCTTCAGCTGCTACTAATTCAGTTACAGCCACCAACCAAAGGTCGTAATGAAGGATCACATTTATGACAAAATCATATATTCTGGTCAATATTAAGATAAAAATGGACCATATTCCCATGTTGGTCACTTTCTGACCACTACGTAAGAGCTGCACAAAAAAACAGCTTCACATCCAAAATGTGGAACAACCAAAATAAGCGAAACCGGGTCAGTTCCACACCGCTACTGAACGCTGCAGGCAGGACATGGACGAAAGGAGGGCTGGGAACCTACCTGGATCCCCATTGCGACCTCTCTTTCCCCTGGACCCAGGAGGCCCTGGTTTAAAAACAACGTGTAGTTAGTCAAGGGGTTGAACTACACACGGACTGAGGCAATATCCCTTTACTCGAACTAGGCCTGCCTGGTGTCAACGGTGTAAGCCTATGAGATGTACCTCCGTGTACCAACAAGGACAGATCTATGGTCTAGTCAGGTGGTGCTTTGTGCCGCTATTTCATTGAACAATTGTTTCAGCTGAATGTTTTTTTTTTTTTTGTTTTTTTTTTTCCTCCTTTTCCTTGTATCTCTAGTATGCTATTTTCATTTGATGAAGAAAAATTGTGTATTTGTTAAGAAAGGTATTGTATTAAGGTATCCGCATTAACCAGAAAGCTCTCCCTTTAATTTATATTTTGGCCTATAGCTATTGTAGAGGACTTCTACTGCGGTATGTTTAAAGAAGTGTCGTTTCAAGCTGATTTTCCGTCAGTACTTGAACTGCCGCTTGAACCGATATCCACCATGCTACTGTCATTATGAATATGACTAAATAAATATGTCCATAAAACAGTGTTACCAAAGATACACTTGCAGATCAAAGTAACATTCTGAGCCATCATCTACAGTATGTAACACCTGGGAGATAAAAAAAAACGCCTGTGAATATAATTTTGGACTACATTTCCCCTTATAACCCTGAATTCTGATGAGACGGCTGTCTTTGACACGCATCAGTAACAGACACGGCATATCCGTTACTTTTTCACAGAAAAGATGTGCTATAAACTGGCCAGGAAAGGGATATTGCCTTACTCTTGCTTAACCACTCTGTGCTTTATGCGGACGGCCTCCCTGCTGCATGCAGCCTCATAAAGATCATTGCAAATGGGACGTCGCAAAAAACCCCATGCAAAGCAAACGGCGGGCGGCTCGGGTCTCCGTAAATCACACACCCGCCCAGGCCAGCAGTGGGCGGAGGAGAGTTTCGGGGAGGGGGGACTCCGATGACTCTTTGGCCGCCCGGCGCAAAGCGAAAGATTACACCCCCGCACACAAGCATGTGGAAGCGTGTACTCGAATTCCTGCCGCATACTAAGCCCCCCCCCCCCCCCCATCACATCCTGTTACCCGTCCCACTCCGGGACATCTATAGACAACCTTGGTCCAAAGGCACATTGGAAGGTCTTCAAATATAGTCCAAGCGATGATGCCTATAAGACTCCTCTCGTCAATGGGCTTCACACGCCATGGCCCAGACACCACACATACAGTGTAGGTTACAGTATTCTGACAATAGTAATTTGGTTAAACAGTATGTAAAAAAAAATCTCTGTTCAGTTGCTGTGGTAAATTTGGGTTTAATCTTCAGGTCTGTACACCTGCCAAAATCAAGTTTTATTGCTGGTCATTAAACCCACACGTCTTTATTATATTACTTTAACAGTCTTGTGTGTAGTCAGGATTAATTAGTAATAATAGTTGAGACAAAAAGTCTGAATACTGAAAATCCTTATGGCTTTTTGTATCAGTGGTCATATTCCACTACTTACAACTATACTGAAACTTGTGTCAAATCGAAACCCATGGAGACCAAGTCAAATAAAATAAGTTAGAATTTCCCCTCTTTACTATATTGATGCAACCTTTAGTGTTGTTTGAGTACATTGGACCGCTGGAGGACTCCGGGCAGGTGGGACACCATCTTAAGATGGCCGGCGTTCTGCGATATATACGTCTCCAGGAATAACCTGTGGAATTCCGGTGCTGAAAATACTCGCCGTTCACTTAAGATTCCCTGCTCCTCCAGTTGTCCCTCCGCACCCAATGAACACAGTACTGCCCTGGCGAAATGTGTCAGCTTTCAGGCTTCCGTATACTGTAAGTGTCGAGGAGGAATGTCATTAACCAGGCTAGATATCAGAGCCAAAGACGCTGCTTGATGTGATGCAAGCTTTGCCAACTAGAAATTTTTGCCAACATAGGCCCGCTCTCAATGCTGCTGTACAGTCCACATAAGTGTTAAGAAGCTTTTAGACCAAATTCTGATTTCACTGTGAGCTTTTCACATCTAATAAAATGATTGAACGGTGCTTGGCCGAATATGGAGTATTGATGGGACATACCCTCTAACTATATTAGGTAAAACACACCCTCCTGGTGGCCTATAAAATACTTTAGCTGTCAGTAATTTTTTTGGATGAATTCTTCTAGTTTCTTTTAAATATCTGTCCTACTGTTTATGAGCGAGAGGGTTATGTTTCGGCTTGCATCCTATAAAAAATCTATTCTTTTATTGCCAAATTCCTTTTCACTTTACTGATTTACCCGATACCACAAAACCGCAAGCATGTGGGTACAATATCATGAGTAGCATTAAAGTCTTTAAACTATCAAACTGGTTGATAGCTAGAAGGCAAGCAAGCAAACACCAGTTAGTTGGTTAGTCAGCTTGCTAGAAAGCTAGATATATGCAAAAAATGTTCCTGACATGTGACAACAAAACCTGGATTGCAAATGAGATTAGGTTGGAAACGAGAATGGAACCATTGTGTTAACCTTATTAATTTATATGGAATGTTATAAACTGTTTTGTATTGAATATATCAAATATTTCAATGTTAGTGAAACTGTCATATTTTCAATATTGGTTTGAGCTTCATATCGACAAATCAATATATTAAACTCTTGCGGGACCCTACATTGTACCGTGACTAAGTTCAGGCTGTTGTTTTAACCGGATACTTTGCAATGACATCAGTCAGTTGATTCTTTTCCTGCGACAGCCATTTCACACTTGGAGGGGTTATTCCTGTGGTTAAACAAACAGAGGACTGAATTTATGCACGTTATTGGCCCATCTGCTGAGAACACAGCAAACTGAACTTTTCCACTTATACTGTTTGACAAAATTCCATGTCTTTTATTCTGATCTGGAAAAGTCATTTAACAAATTCCATTCCTTTTCACAACTATTATATATAACCTAGTCATATATAAATCTGCTTGGGTTCCAAATAAAAGCATGGATATACAGTGTCTCCTAAAAGACAAAAAGATTAGTTACCTTTTAAAAGACCGATATCCTTTTGCACACACCTCAGCCATCTGCAGGGAACCAATAAACACTAACAGAGGGCTGATCAGATTCTCAGTCTTCTGCAAAAATATCACGTCTAGACAAGTAGACAAGTTCTTAATTTGGTTGCCTGCCATATTAATCTAAAATGGCTGTGCGAAACTGTTCCTGGTGGGAGATTCCCACTTAAAAATGTATGTTATATTGAGGTTGTAAGACTCCAGTCCTGGTGGGCCACAGTTGCTTCTGGTTTTGATGTGTTTGGCACATAGTCTCAGATTGGCCATACTTTGTCTCCAGTTTCAAATTGAACAGAAACCTCCTGAACTGCAGCCATCCAAGACTTCAGTTAGACACCTGGCTAAATAAGGCTGCCATACATCACCATGATGTGTGCACTACATGGTGTGTGCGATCATTCCTTACACAAACACAGTACTAGGGAATGCTTTTAGATCCCAGTTATTATTGTTGCCTCATCAGATGCTGAGGTTAAATTTGTGTGAATGTCCACAATGGACAGTTATTGCTGATAAGGAACTCTTAAGTAATTAGTTGTCTTGTAGTATGACTAATTGCTTGAGTTGAATGCAATTAATACCACGCAAGAAGCATTGTTTTTGGAAACGTTAGCTGTCCATTCATGCCATTCACTAGCTTAGGCAAATTTCTCAGTATTTCTCCGTTTTTGTAGCAGTGGTTCGCACCAGGATATTAAGGAACAGGATATTTTCATCCTCCTGGCTCTGAATACATAACCATACTGGACAAAATGGAGTCAGACCACTACCATAATGGAGAAAATGGAGTCAGACCACTGTACCATACCATCTCTACATGCACCTGGCGGTCGAGCTGCACGTTCACGCCTGTTTTCCGTTCTGGTTCCTCAGTGGTGGAATGACTTGCCTACCACTGTCAGAACAGCAGAATCCCTCCCCCTATTTCGACGCAGACTCAAAACCCACCTTTTCAAACTCTACCTTAGTCCTCCCTCCTGATTTCCCCTGCCCCTCCTTTCTGATATCCCTATCCTTGTCTAACCCCCCCCCCCCCCCCCCCCAAAAAAAATGCACTTATGATGACGACTATGTTTAGAACAGCATTTCATGTGTATTTTGCTAGTTCTGGATGTGATGTTTTGACTTATGGTAGAACCTATGCACTTGTAAGTCGCTTTGGATTAAAAGCGTCTGCCAAATGACTAAAATGTAAATGTGAATGTAAAATAGAGGCATCAGCTACGGTCCCCTTCGTCAAACACGGAAACATCTCCCATTTTTGTTTACTGTTCCATGTGACAATGGCCTTGCCAAAATGGCGCTCTCAGTGAGAGGGAGGGACGTGGAGCCCGTGCGCTGGTGCTCCGTCGCGTGTTATTTTTATCCGCCGTCCAAACAGCGCTGAAAGCGAAGCTTCCTGGAAAAGCACGAATGGCATGACAACACCTCCTCAGAGCTCCCGACCGCGCCTCCCTGTCCTGTTCTCACTGGCCATTTTGGGCCCGGGGTTTTTGGGGATGATCCATGTGACCACCCCGGACTCGATCGTACCTTTGCACGCAACCGAGCGTCCTGTGCACACCCGCCCTGTTCCCCTTCAGTGGGGAACTGTCCCTTGTCCAAGGCCATGGAGGTTTTTGAGGAAACGTGTGACATGGAGCTCTTAACGTAAAAAATTAAAGGTCAACCTGTTTCTCTTCTAGACCCCTATGGGTTTCCTGTCGAGGTCAAAGAGATAAAGCGATGGAGTATTCATTCACAGATTACGTACTTCTGGTCTACCGAAAGAAGGTGGATCTGTTCACGCAGTTTATCGTGTTTCCTTTAATAGCCTGAGGATGTACATTTTTTTCTTGTGATTTATATGCTCTTGTCTAGCAAATCTAGGCAATTCTAACGTGTTGCGTGACTTGGTATCGTTACTGAGGCATCAGCATAGCTCAGATATATTTGCTGTTCAACAAAAATCTTTGTTGGTTTCAGCACAATAACCAATGCAATAATTATAAAACTTGATTGCTGGCACAAGTGCAGAACTCAAACCTTCCTCTCCTTTCCACAACGCATAGATTGTGAATCACGGTCGGTCTGAGGCAGTTCACCCCAGAACTTTACTCTGGCTTTTGACATGAGGCAGAGTGCGTGATGATATAAATGCCCCCCATCGCTGTGCACTCTGCTCATTTTCAATAGCTGCTGGTTCCAGGATGTCTGCAACGAGAAACCTGGCATTCTCCTCATCGCTGCACGATGCCAAGAAAGTAGGGCTGGTAAAAGCAGAACTATTGCCCCCTAGCAGCCTTGAACAAAAAAACAAAATCTAAATCCGAGATTAAAAAATTGCGTTAAATAATGCACTGCTTGCAGGAGATCACCACAAAGCCTACATTGTCTTTGTGCCAGAAAGGCCGCCATTAGCTTGACTTTGCCATTATTCTCCTAAATTACTCTCTGGGGAAAAGTGTGCATTAAAATGTTGAAGGAGCTACACTGGACAGAAGAAAGGGTCCCTACTTCAGTCCACAGGACTAGGGAGCAGGGAGAGGTCCATAAATCTTGCTTTGTTGCTGCGCAACATTACCTCCCCGATTTAAATTGTGGACTTCAAACAGTGACAACTGAATTTTCGCTCTACTGGAATTTAATTACAATTACACAACTCTCGGTGGCCCATCAGCTCGCGTTACTGCATGTGGTGAAACGCCCTCAGTCAGACTTCTGTTTGCTTTCTCCTTTCAACTTCTGTTGCCTGTGTTATGTGCCATTTCCATAAAATGGCAGTTGAAAGGAAAATCCTGTTTGGAATTAATTTAAAGGTCAGCGCTTTTTAAGAGCTTACAGACATCCAAATGGGTCTCGCAAACCCGCGTGAAAAAATTAATGAGTTAATATATGTTAAAATATGGGAAAATGTACTTTCAATTCATGTCAAACTCGTATATTTATTTATTGACCATCTGTTCAAGAAATCCCACCCTTAATTATGTTGTGAGACTTAAGAAAGTCTGTGGGACAGCCAGCGCCAACGTTTATTTTCCCCCCCTCTCTGACAGTTCACTCAGACTATTCACGTAATCATTTGAAATGCGTGGTCAGGTCTTTGCATCCAACTTTTGCTTTTAGCAAGAATTTCCCTTTCTCTTTCATCAGGTAAACAGTGGGCTTTGCATTGAAATGCATGTTCCTTTCATTGCTGGCTGACAGGTTGGCTTTGTTTGCTCTGGGCTGTTTGCAGTGCCTGGGGCAATGAATTGGTGGGGGCACAAAAGTCAAAGGGAAAAGCGTTTGAGCTCACTGGCACAAAAGGTGTCCTTTGAAGAAACAAGAAGCTGGAACATCGACAGAGACATAAAGGACAGTTGTTTTTCCAACCGGTGGCATTTGAAAAAGCCCCCTTACACCCCCAAGCCCCCTGGCCCCGGTCGAAGGTCAGGGTATCTTTAGTAAATAAAGCACAGATTAAAAAGGAAAATGGTATTAACACCTGACAAAACCTGACAGATGCTAAAGCCATTCGGTTTTCCCTCTCCTAACTTTGTACCTTATGAGGAAAATGTCCCATGCAGATCCAGCCCATTTGAGGCTGCCTTGTTTCTGCTGGGCAGAATTATGTCTTAACAGCAGATGCCAGATGACCTTGCAAATCTTCTCAGGATGTTCCACGCGCAAACACTTCAGGCGCCATTGCGATAATTAACTGTCCCAGCCCTGCGCCATGAAAAAAGGCCAGATTCTCAACTTCCTAAATGGTTAGGCGTCAACCGAATTAAACAGTGTGTTGAATTAAGCACATTGCTATAATAAGTCATTGTAGGGACATTCCTCTTCTCCTGTTTGGATCCCATCCCACAGACGAGGAAGACTGAGTGTTGTTTGAGAAGACGGGTTGAGAGGGCAATCAAAACGGTTTCCACCCTTCCTGTTGTGACCTGTATGATTTACCATTTTTTTTTAAAGTACAGCATTTATCAATTCAAGATACCTTTATCTAAGGAGGTAGCTTTTCAGAGTGCACGCAATAACTAAAGACAATTATTCAAATAAGGTACACGCCGTGCTTCCACTTTATGAAAAATCATTGCCTTCCGTTATTTTGCAATATGACTCTGTTTCAATGCCAAAGGTGGAAGGCACTGTTGTCTTTGCCCATTGTCTGAATGTCATAAACTAAAATTATTTTGAAAAATCATCTTACACTTTTCATTATACACACATTTTTTTTATATTTGATGTAATATGTATCTAATATTTCATTTTAAACCATTTTAAATCAAATTCAGAACAAACCTAGAAGCAGGAAAGACTTACTTGAAGCCCCCCTGACTTAAAGGAAAATAAATCCACCATTAATATCCATCCGCTCATTTTCTACACGCTGTAAAGTGACATTACTATTAATATCCGTGGAGTAGGTGTAGCGGGTGAATTCTGTCATTGTTTGACACGGGCCTGATTAATGTCCTTAACCGCATTGTAGGCCTCAAAACGGAGGCCTGTGACATCAGTAGCAGGCAGTAAATGGACGCCTGTTCCTTCCTCTGCCCGCACGCCAACACAGGCGAGGGGACTTTAACAAGGGGAGGCTCTGCTGATTTATAGCCCACCAACACGTTATTTACACAAGGCAAATGGCAACATGCACGGTATGAGGTTAAAACAACAGTATAACCAACCATACAGAAAAAAACAGCCCCCGACGTATTTTCTCTTGCGTGGTTAATGCTTTAACTGAGCCTGTGCTAATCGCATTGTGCACGCTTGCATTTCAGAACCAATTAAAAACATAATGGAGAAGGCCACGCTGAGTGAACAATTTCAGACGATGGCGGCAGTTATCGTATGAAGAATCTGTAAGACTATTCGGAGTTTGACCTTTGACAGAAAAAAGAAATCACAACCACACACAAACACAGGAGAGTACTTTCTTCCCTAATGCGTCAGAACAGTTCAGTTGGTATGTTAGAATAACAAATAACAGATAACCAGAGCTAAATCAGAAGACTGTTTGAAATATTTCACAGTTATGTACACATGACATGAACATGTGTTGTTACACTTAGCGGAATAGTGAACTCAAATCAAATTAATAATAATCTATCCTTGAGATCTTTCCCCTATGCCCTGAAGCACTTCAAAGTCACCATATGCACAGTAATATTTCAGTGTTTAGCGTTAATTCTGCGTGCACTTATTTATTGAATAAAATCACTGTCACAGCACAGAGTGCTGTCAGTATGGTCTCTCATTGGCCAGTGATTCACTTCTGTGTTTCCACGCTATTGCGACACACCGCAGACACCACAGTGATAGAGACCACTACCACGCACGCAAGGAACCCGGTTTCGTAACACGCCCGAGCGGCCAATGAGGTGTGACTGGGGGGGTTTCAGTCGATGCCTTTAATATAGGGTTACCGGGATCGGGGCGGGGGGGGGGGGGGGGCGGGAGGCGTCTCGCTGGGCCGCCGTCATTAAAACAGAAGCTCGGAGGGAGCGGAGTTCACCGCATTGCTGAAATAAACGAGGGGAACTCGATGCCTTCTCCATGTGTGGAGCTGGCCTCGGGCCAATGAACACTACGCAGCATCCCGCCTTTAAGGGAAAGCAGACTGGACAAGTTTAGGCCCCATTAGGTAATTAGGAAAGCAGACTCTTTTGGAATAAATATCCATAAATATCTTAAATGTTTAGAGGCTTTCAACGGTGGACGGCTTGGTTTTGATTGAGAATGAGAACAAACGGGTGGTCAACCACTTCTTCTTCAGAGCCTGGAGATGTATACCTCGCTGTCCCACTCCCCTGAAATCACGCTGTGCCTAATGTCTCAAAGCCTAATGACTGGCTGCTTTGACTGAATTCAGGGGAGAGTCCATTGCTTTGTTATTTTCCTTTGAGGTCATCTTCATAGATTGAAAGAATTTGAACCATTGCCATGACCGTTAGAACCACTGTTGAACCCTTCGACCAAGCAAATATATAAACATACACTGAATGGCTATGGCTGTAAAGATTACAGACAGTATAAAAGTGGCTGGAAATTGGCAGAGGACAAACAATGCTATTTTATTGGTAATGCTGACATATTCTGATTTAAACCTTTCCCCATGGTGCTAGCCAAGCCCCTTGATCAGTAAGGACTTGAAGCACCCCTAGTCCATAATGCATGGGGGGGAGGTTTAAAGTAGTTCATGTTTTTCTTTTCTAAAGTTAATTATTTCTACACAGAGAATCGGCCTACTTTTCTTCCATTAAAATACCATTTGATTGAAGAATCCTGTTTTAAAATAGTTTTTTGCTTTCTAATGTAATTCCCATATGCAGCTCCCTGGAAAATGTATGAATTTCCTGCAGAATTTGGGGCACTTTAATTCTGCTATAAATAAACTCTGCTGTATATAAAAATATTACAGTATTCCAATAATAAACTGTAAATTTGGTCCAGAGGATAGTGTAGCTCTTACACCCTACAAAGAAGCCAAGCCTGTCCAGCCGATTGTCTTCTGTTTGGCTAAACAGGATATGAAAATAAACTGCGCCTGTTGAAGGATGACAAGTCTACTAAAAAGACAAACAATGTCAACCGCTTAAAAAAAAAAAAAGATTCAGAAGAAAGTATTGGGTTTCCTTGAGAAGGTGGGGATGAGAAAGGTCCAGATGAGAAAAGCAGACTCTGCCACAAACTCTAGTCTCAGTCCAGCAGCTGAATGGAATTATGACTGACAAGACTTTAAACCCACCAACCCCCCCCCCCCCACCCCCCGTCAGATGCAAGAGAACGGAAGTCAGGACTGAAATCACGTCTGCCGATTGTAAATTTGCCGCTATGTCCATAGATGCGCCGTGCTTAGTTAAGGACTGTTGCCGAGGACATGAGTGCAGTTTCCTCTCCTTCTCCTTTACATCTCAAAATAATCCTGTGTGCTACGGAACTGACATCCCAGACCACGGCAGGAGCATTGCGTCGGCGTTGTGTTACAGTAAACAAAATCAATAAAATTGCCACGCATATGCACTGCGTTTTACTTTTCAGCTAACTAGTAATTTGCCAGATCTTTTCGAAACAAAATGTTTTCAAAGTTTTTTCAATTATTATAAATGGGTACAACATATGCAATCACAATACTTCCGAGCGCTGGGATATGTCTGCATAAAAGTAGACCATTATTATCAAGTGTGAACTGTCATCTTCTGTTTGCAACCTGTTGCTGTGGCAATCCGTAATAAAGGAGGCACTCAGTTTGAAATCTGCCGAGACTTTCTCTAACCCCTTTCCAGTAAAGCTCTCTCCGCTTTACTCCGCGGTGCCAAATGCCCGGAGCCCATTTCCCTAGCTGCGTTCCGTCAACGTGAAACGTCCAGCCTTGCACAGTTTTCCAGATGTCCGCACTGCACTGCACTGCGCACTGCACTGCACTGCACCGCACTGCACTGCACAGCACTGCGCAGACAGAACCTTCCGCTGCCTGGGATTTCCTCCACATCCACTTCATGGAATCCGCTAAGTGATCCGATCAACTTCACCGTTCCTTTAGAGTTTGAAATCCAAACTCGGCCTTTGATTACAGGAGTGCCAAGCACTGGCTGCTGGGAAGCGGATTCCTCCAGCCATTCAAAGCGTCCCGTCAGCGGCACCTCGTCTGACTGCCACCTCCCCGTGCCTCCCACGCCCCGGCGTCCTGACGCTGCTCGCCCTGGCAGGTACGGTTTCGGTTGGCCCGCCGGCCCCTCTGGCAGCTGGTGTCCCTGGGAGCGGATGGCACGGTGACAGGGGGGGAGGCAGAGGGGCAGAGGGGAGAATGGGAGCAGCGTTCCGGGGGAGTCAGAGAGGGGCAGACCGCTCAGTGGCACTCCCTGTGGGAGCAGGGTCCGGCTCCGTTTCCGGCTGAGAGAGCCGGGGGCTTGGGACATTACACTGACTTCAGCTCTTCCATCCCTCCAGGGACAACCTTGCCTTACTGACAACTGGTACTTTTATAAGCAGTCGTACATTATTAAAGGCTTCTTTTTTTTTTTTTTTGGTTTGCATTCAAGCAACAATTTCACTTGGAAACGAACACACATTTTACTTTTGTTTCTTCGCTTTTAAACTGTTTTTGGAAAGAAGAAAATACTAAGACCTTTGTATGATCGTAAGTCAAGTTAAGGACAGCACTTGATCGAATTGCCGCAATTTGGATGTAGGAATGTTGGAAATGTGTTTGGAAACCGCTCCTTAAAGCCGTGCTTTTGGGGATGTACGATGAAGACGTTCCAGTGGAACTCATAAAAACAAAGAAGAGGCTGCAGTATTTGAAATCAAATCCTCCTGATTAAAACAATCACAGACATTTATAACGAACAGAGAAAGGCAAAACATTCAGCCCCCCATCCCCCAAAAGTCAGTACATTATTACAAAAACAAAGTTTGTTTTTCTTCGGTCTCTCAGATGTGAGCATCACCAAGTCCATATGGACTTTTTCAAGTTTCAGACAAGAAATTAGGCCCGTCTCGCCATCCCCCCCCTCTAACACTAACACTAGCCCCCTGTCTTCTCTGGTGGAAATACACTCTTCTGAGCAAACAATCATTCACCCCGCAATAGTTTTAGCAGTCGCCCGTTTCTGCGGAAAGACTGGAAGATCAAACTTCAACCTGGTACAACCTCGGGCTACTTTCTTTTTTGCAAAAGGGATATCTTTGCATTTAAAGTTAAGGGCAGTCCCCAGTTCTGAATACTGAGTTGGTGGTTTTCAAATGGAAAGGACTTGTGCTCATTGGAAAATTCAGCAGAGTTTCATGCAGGTTTCCGTTTGGCCATGCAAACATGCTCTCTTATGTGAGGAATACTGTACTGGCCTCTGTACTGTGTGTATGCACAGCACAGATACCCTGGAACGTGTCCAACCCTGTTCTGAATGTGACTTATAATCTGTGGTTTATGTGGTATACAGAACATGGTGTTTTTGTTGATGCACACTAGCTTATATGATTATTAACACCATTACCATGACGATGTGTGATTTTACCACACTACCAACTTGGCAGTTATGAACTTTAACTGGCGGCCTTTGGTGAGGTAATTCCCATTATCCCAAGGAGACCCTCAGAACAACCCTCTCCATAATGATTTGGGGTGAGTAACACCAAGGTGGTCACTGGTCAAGCACCTCAGAAACAACTTCAAAGCACAGGTGCCCCATGAGGCATGACGAAAAATCCAATAAAACTCCAAAAATGCACAGGCTGCTATGGGTGCTAATTACAATCGAAAGGACTAGTGGGGGGCGGATGTGGAGGAACATCTGCTGTGCGTGTGTTTCAGATACCTCCAAATCATGAGTGACCCCCATGAGATGAGCGTGCCCACTCTCACCCACGGCCCTTCAGATCATTCAGGCGGATCCCCAGGGGTGGGGTGTGTCCGGCTGTGCTTGCCCAAGCAGTATCCATGGGACGGCTCCCTCTCCAAGCCTCCCAGAAGGACTGCTTGACCACTCCATAAATACCTTTATAGCCATCCATAAGGAACAGTTTCAAGTCCCCCCCCCCCCCCCCCCCCCCAAAAAAAAAAAACTTCTCAGTCTTCATATTTTGTCACTTCATTGCTCCGGTGCTTTTCGTACAGTTACGTATTTCATCTTCAATCATTCTGGGAAATTGATGAAAATAATTAGAAAGTCCACAGAAGGGCCACATGTCAAAATGCTGAGTCATACAAGCATACTAACCACTTGGGTTTGGGTGAGATGCTATTCCACAGTCTTGCTGTAATCAGACTCACGGTGGGAGGAGTTTCTCTTTTTAATTAGGTGACAAAGGCCGTCCACAGATGTCTGGTAGCGACCTGGAACGTGGTCGTGTCATAACTCAACCCTGTCAGGGCTCGCCCTGTAAAATCATCTCCGTAAAATGAACCTGCTGCTAAACGCAGGTGTTTGTTTAATTCTCACATCCCCCCGGAGCTCATTCTGGTGGCACGGACACCCGCAAACCCGGGCCAAGCGTTTTGACAGGCTGCAAATCACGGAGGCGCCAGAGGACAAAAGGCAGGGGGAGAGACTGCACTGGACCCAGCCGTGTGAATCGGGCCGGTAGACCGTGCATCGCTGCTAATAAAGCTCGGCGGTACAAACCCGCTGTTTTCGGGGTTTTGTTTTCCCCGTGTTTAGCTCTGTGGAACTCCCATAACTCCTGGTGGAGTGCCACTTTTGTTCAGATACCCAGCAAGAAAGCACCTATCGGGCTGTAGTCAGTGCCAGTTGTTGGCCTGCCTGCTTTTAGCAAATTGGCATTATGCCTGCCCAATTGTAGTAGTAGTGCCGATATGACACCCACTAGTGGTCAAACGTCATTGCTGATTGGTCAGTGGCCGCTCGTTGGGCAGCCAATGGCTGGGCAGTTACCTCAAGTGCACAAACTGGCTGCAGGTGAGAGATGTTTTATAGTAGTATGTCCACCATTAAGTGACATACTACTATAAGTACTGTAGTCCCTAGCTAAGGCTTTATTTTGAGAAAATTAAGGTACTGTAGCTATTTGTCACATACCACACATGGTGTGTGTTAATAGCCACTATCTTGTCATATAGCAAGATGGATGAACAAACTTCCTGTTCTCCGGACATAAATCATGTCCAGGTGCCTAATCAGTAACTCCATCTTCCTCCATACCTCTTGCATGCTGTCAAAACACCCCTTTAACCCCCCTCCAAAAAATACATACATAACTATACCTAATACAAATTTAATGCATGTCTCTAGATCTCACGTGTTGAGAAACTTAATCGGACTCCGGATACAGATATGGATTACGTTCTCATTTGCTTGTATGGTAAATCAAATGGATGGTTTGTGGCTTTGTAGATATATCCCCCCCCTTCATACGCTTTCCATCACTTCTGTCATACGCATACTGATTCACTAGGTCTCAGGGAGCTGGTATTGATGGGCGGTAAACAGGAAGGCCTCCATTTTGTGGAGTTTGGTATGGCACATAGAGACCTCAAATCCTGGATTACCGCCGTGTCCTTGACAGGTTGATGGGTCCCTATCCCTGGCCTCTGAAAGGCACCCCGTGCTTGGCGTACTGTAAATTATGATATCAAGTTTGGTGCTCGGGAGAGCTTCTTTATCTGGAAGGTCTTCGTCTTTCACCAGGGGCCCCACAGCTACAGGGGTAGGGGCGGGGTACGTGTTTTCACTCACTACTCCGATTCAGTTCATGGAAGACGCATGTCGAGAGGCGACTGACCGATTCCTAAAAAGAGGGTGAGGAATAAAGACCTACCTCAAAATCATACCGCATTATGAAAAAATAGCGTTTGTCTTTTGAATTGTATGTCCTTTCTCCCTTATGGATTTGGGAAACGGAATGATAATTGAAATAACTGACCACAAAAAGAAAGAAAAAGCTTCTTTTGTCACAGTCCCACAGATGTCACTGTGATAAATCACAGTAAAACAGTAACATGATTGCACAGCAAACTACTGCTGCCCATATTTTAACTGCATCTCTGTTTTAATGTTTCCTGAAAGGAATGTCGCAAATGATTTAATCACCCCCCCCTCCCACCTTCTCGGCAAACAAACCATCGTTTGTTGAAGTGGCCTATTTGTTTGAAATATGGTGCAGCGCTGCTCTTGGGGTCAGAAGGGCAAGCTGAGGTTGCAGCATTCCTGGTGAGTGACTGGGACTTGTCCATCCGCACTGGCCTCTCTTACATGGCGTCGCTTGGGAACGAACCGCAGAACCCCCCCCCCGCGCCCCCTAACCGTGTCATCCCAGCGTGCGTCTGCTTGGCAACCCACAGAGGGTCCTGTCCTTAAGAGGATCCTGTTGGCTCGTAAAGGGGCCCTGGCCAACAGTAAATAACCCTGTTTATCTTGGGGACATCAAACAGCCACCGAGCACCTAGATGAGCAAACCAACTGTCCGTGGGACCTTTTTCTGTCCAGAGACCGTGTTTGAGATCTGCGCTGTCCCCCCCTGCCCCCCCCCACATCTCTCCCCCCTGCCACATGCACCCATTCTCCCGTTTCACAGCTGGGGAAGCTGTTCCAACACTGCTGCCCTGCTCCCTCCCCGACCCCCCCCCTACAAACACCTCTGATACCACAGCACCAGTCACCCCCGACAGAGCTCAGATAAGCTGAGAAACTGATGATACTGTACAGTATGGGCTAGACATGACGAGGGACACAGTCATGTGGTAACTTTGGGTATTTGGGGGCTTCGCAGAGCTAATTCTGCTAATTCATCATTAGCTCAGCCTTATGAGAGCCTCTAATACGAGAAGGTCTGGAAATGTGGTCATATTTGTATGCTGCAACTCTGCAGCTCCTTCTGAAAATTGCTGTTGATTGGGCTTTGCTAATTGTTTTTGTCAATTTTGTCCAAAGTACCTTATCAGCGCAGTAGCCAGTAAGCTCTGCCATACTTCAGTTTTGCACCGTAGGCGAGTCGGGAACTTTCATGACATAATCATCTTAGCTGCAGATGCTGACCTCTTCCTGCCCTCCCACACCACAACTGCCTGGAGCGCTGTCAGCCTCCTCTTTTTTCCACAAGGCTCTGGCGCGTTCATTGGACAGACAAGACGGACAGACGGAACGTTGGGGCGGATCTTTTTCCGCAGAGACGGATTTGGCCGCCGCCGCCGCCGGAGTCCGGAGTCGATGCGGAATGCGCGCGGCCCTGCGTGACCCCTCTCGTTTCGGCAGTGCCTGGACGGAACACCGCGGTAACCAGAGGACCCGCTCAACAACGGAATCCCAGCAATTCCGTATCGGGGCCCCTCCTCTTCCCTCTGGAAGCCAAGCCCCAAAGTCCCAGCTCTCCCATTTCTTGTGCAGGCGAAAGGCAGGATCCAGTGTTCCTGCTTAAAACGCACAGAGCTAGCCCATCCCTGCCCCGAGATCTCAGGCTGGGAACCTGTTTTGCAGAGACGGAGGAAGAGAAAAGTGGTACGTCCAGTCGCGGGAGTCTTCTTCCCAAGTGGAATTTGAAACACTCTTCTCAAGACTCAAAACTGCTGCACAGTATTCAACTGACAAAGGCTTTTTTATATAAAGAATCTAAAATAGTCGCTCAATAAGAGATGGGTCTAGCTAATCAGATTGGCTGACTATTTCTGGGTTACTCTAGCCTTGTGGACCTATTTCAATGGCTCCTTAGAAACAAAAGCATTCCTTTGACGGTGAAAAGGTACATTCACTGTCTGCCACAGCTGTGAGGGAACTAAACTAGCAAACACAAAGTTGAAGGATTATATCACTGATGAGGCTACATTGCTATAACCCCTGAAAAAGGTACTTAAACTGTGTCTGGAGATATTCAGCCATATCTTTATATCTGCCAACCAAGCTGATTTTAATAAAGTGAATTATCTCCAAACTAGACCGATAATGGGGAATACAAACAATTTAGCTGAATAAACTCCAGTGAGACTGCCCAGTCTATTACACAGCAGAGACTTCCAGTCTGCCTCCGACTTACTGATCCACATCTCTAGCAATATAGTCTGGTCCATACAGATTTCAGTGGATAGTTCACATTGGAATAATGTGCAGCACTAATCCTGAACTACTGCCACAGACTTCACCGAGGCACTGAACATGCATAACCTCCAAAACAAATTATAAAACTATTTCTGATGAAAAACCAAACCACTTAATTTACTCCTCCTTGTCATATAAGCAGACCCAGAAGGTTAATACTGACGTAGAGTGGAGGGTTTCAGGAAACAAAAGAGAAAACCATAATGGTGATGAATTAAGATATGACCTGAACTTGTGGTTTCTGCACAGCCAGAAAGGACACATTTATCATTTTCCAATGCAAGCTCATGGATGGGCCTAATTAAGCTTGACACACAAATCAATCACACAAACTCTCTGCCACTGAATTTTATTGGCGAAGATAAAAGGCATTTCCTGAAGAGTAAAAAGGTTAATTCTGCTACTGTGCTGCTACGTATATCTTGAAGCCATGACTCTAATCTCATTATAATGTGTCATTAACTAAATAGCTGTTGACAAAGAAAAGTAAATGCCTCACTGTGAAGGGTTATCTGGAAAATTAGATCACATATCAATGCAGTGTTTTGGGCACCGTTCCAGGATGATAAAGAATTAAGTGTGACAAAAAGGTCAACACTTCAAGTTGGGGGTAATTCAAACATTTAGCCTTTTTTTAATGCATCTAACGTGCTACCATTACAGGAAATAGGAAAATAAACATAAATATGTACATAATTCCCTCATTTAAAGTAAATAGTTAGGGTGGTTGAGAAGGCAGTCTGTAGAATTGAATGAATAGGGGGGGGGGGGGGGGGGGGGGAACGGGGGAGGGTGCAATCAGACTGGAAGAACAGCGAAAGTGACGGGTGACGGGCGTCCCAGTCAGCCAAGGTAAACAAAGGGGAGGAAATGCGGGTCTATCTGTTTAATGGGCCTAATAAGCTCTTTAGGGCTCCAGTGGGAGGGGGGGGGCGGGGGGGCGGTTGCCAGCAGGGGGTCTGGTTGAGCACGAAAACATCCGTTCCGAATCCCTGCCCTGTACTGGAGAGGGAGGAAACTGCGAGTGCCCCCATCTCCACAGCTTTCCTTCCGCTAAACACACTCTCGCTCCATTTATACATTCAACAATAGGAGGGCAATTAATTTCCCTCCGACCTGGCTGTTCCAACATCTGCAAAAAGCGACCAACACCCTTTTTTCCCTGAACTAACCGCTAGAGGATGAAAACCCACGCCGAATGCAACTTGGGTGACTTAATCTGACATCTCTGCACGAGAAACCTAAAGCCTGCCCACATCTTTGTTTTGGAGAGGCCTCGGGTGACTTAATAGCTTGCTATAGCAGTGAAAGATTAAGGAAGTTCTCCCGTCTGTCTTTGGTAGTGGTGAAGACTTCATTTGCACATGTCCCTCCACTGCCACTGGACACACACACACACACACACACACACACACACGCCTCTGAAGCGCCGTGTCCTTGTCAGGTTAAGCAGTGCAGCAGATGCCATTGGGCAGGAACATGTGGAGAGGAAGCCAATCGGAGAGCTTCACTATCCATTCCCGCGAGCAATAAAAAAAATAAAAAAAGCTTTCAAAATGATCATGGGTAATCGTAGGAGTCAGGAGTCAGAGGTCAGGGCGAGCTGCTGGAGACTCTTTCTGCCTGTAATCGATCCCACCTCCCCATCACCCGTCCCCCCCCCGTGGGGGATCGTCGGCGTCCTTTGGTGTCGCCGGTGACGCCATTCCTAACCTTCCCCTCTCTCCCGTACCACAATGCTCCAGGAAAGGACACGGTTCGGAGAGGGGCTCCATTTTAGTCTCGTCCGCGGGCTGGCGGAATGTGCCGGGGAGAAACAGTTCCCTCCTGAACCCCGGTTACACCGCACCGGCATTCTCACTGCAGTGCGTACGCTGGTAATTATATCTCAGGTCAACCTCTGGAGAGGCCTGCCTGTCGGAGACTCTGTGTTTTGTGTTGGAGCAAATGCAGGCGCACTTTTTAACCCAGTTGGTTGACTATGCATGGCGATTGCTGTATAGAGTTTATTTAGTCTCTATGTCGGCACTACAGATTTCACCTCCGCATTTAACTCACGTAAAGGAATCATTCACCTAAACGTGTACATTTTAATAATCTAGCAGATGCTTTTAATCCAAAGGGACTGACGAGAAGTGCAGAAGTTCCTTAACAAGGGAAAAGCATCAAATCGATAAATAATAAATAGCAGAATACGTTCATGTAGCACAGTCATAAGCATACACAATAGTCTTGGTTAGTGCGGATTTCTCAGGGTGCAAAGCAGGGATGTGGGAGAGGAGAAGGGCATTGAACACCTGGCGAGACAGAGAAAATCCTTTTCCTGAAGTTCAAATAAAGCCATCAATTCCTCCTAAAGGATTATGCTATTCTATTATTCAGTCAAATAAAATTACAAAGGTTTAGTAGCAAAGTCAATACAGAAAATGGCCCAAGTAAAACCTGTATTTCATTGGTACGGTTTCACATGAAAAGCCCATTTTATTTAAATTGGAAAATCATATGCTGAGCCCTATGGCAGATTAATGAAATCACTACCCGCTGTTAACACAGTAAGGTACCTCACCTACGTAATATTATTAAATGTTTAACATCTGCGAAGGTACTTATTTTCAGAAAACCAACAGGAATGCCAAGATTCTATAGACAATCTTCAGTCCTTCATTTCCGCAACGATTTGGCCTTGCTTTACCTTCCGAAGGAATGGTGCTCTTAAGTGCGGAATGGAAATCTTAAGTGCTCTCTCTGAAGCACTTTTTGCCATTTGCATTTCTCCAACTGGATTTCCTCCCTAGCTCATAATAAAGGCACAACCACAAGGCGATATTGTTAGCCAGTATATCTCTAGAATCTTTTTTACATTGGCTACAAACAAAAGACTAAAATAATTCAGAAAAAATATACAGTAGGTTCTGTTCTCACTGTGTTTAAGTGCATTAAAAAATGTGTTGAGCATTTTCTTCCAAGAAAATTACTTGAAAATAGATGAAATCTCTGATTGTGGCTCTCTATAACCTCATTAATTGCCTCAGTATTAGCAGGAAAGGCACTGGCTAGCATCTTGACAGATGACATGGACTTCCGATGGCACAGACTGAAGGGTACACCTTCTTCACCAGTGAGAACTGATGTGAAACAGATGGTCCACTTCTTCAGCCCCCTTTGCAAAAACCATGTTTCCGTGGATCCATCTTTTCTGCTGGAATTGTTAACAGCCTCAACATTAGTGGTTTCTCTCTTGCAGTGTGGAATGTATAATAATTGTTTAACAATTTGCTTGTGAACAAGAGATGTCAGTTCACGACGTGCACTTTTCCAGTGGCAGGATGCCATTTTCAGGATAGCAGCGTCCCTTTTGGCCAGCACTTCCTTTCCCCCCTAATTAGACAGAAATCCAGTGGCGATACATGACCCTTGGAAACTAGCTACTGCAATTCCAACTACTGGTTGCTTCCACTTGGCCACTGGGGGAAAAAAAAAAAGATTGGGTTTTTTTGGCTTTCTATTTCAATAAAATGTGTTGTCTTTGGCAACTTTCCCAGCCCTGTTAACATTAAGGCTGCTCTCCACGGGCTGAGCGAAACGACGCACACTGGTGCCCACAGGAAGTCTGGAGCGAACATGGGACACGCACAATGCCGACCGGAGGTTTTGGGGAGGTGGGAGCGGGGCCACACACTCACACTGTGCCCCCTCATAAGCAGGGGCTTCAGCTGTGGTAAACACCCATTGTCAAATTACCTTGACGACGTTGACAGGGTTGACTGCAGATGCGGCCTGAGCGTTTTAAAAAAACTTTTTTTTTAGGACTTTCATTAGATTATCAACAGGCTCCTATTCATCGTGTCCAAAGAGCTGGCTGCTAATTCTGCAGTACAACAGCTCCTCTTGAGGTTATAGAAACACCACAGAGTGCACCTTTTTAGACACCTACGTATGTACTATTGCAACAACAAACCGACTTCATGTTGATGTCTCTTTGTTTGATGTGAGATTTTCTTAATCATATTGGTTTGAATCTTTGTCTCTGGAAATTACTTGGAATTACAGGCTGTTTGCTTAGTTTCTGCAGGTGTGCACTTCCTATTGGAGGTTGAGCTTGTTATTATGGGTTTTCTTTCAAATGCAGCCCCCTTTTGGCACATCGTGGAGGGTAAATGACTGCACAGGTTTGTTGAAGAGGCTTAAGTTGAGAAGCAGGTTTTCTCATGTTCTCACAAATGGTTTTGGAAAGCAACAGAGACTGAGTACATTACAGCTAACTGCTCTGTTTTGTAGCCAAATGGCTTGAACAAAGAAATATGGAAATCTGAAAATCTAAGTTACAGGAAATGTGAAAAAAAATGTTTTAAACCCAAGCTGAAATGTACTAATCAAGAACTGGAAAACAAATCAGAGGAGTGGGCAGTGTTTTTAAATTATTTTTTATCGTAAGGATTGAACGTAGCCAAATATTTGTCAATGCATACAAAGAACAGGCATCATATTGTTGAAAGTAATTCACTGTGAAGTGTATGTAAGTATTAATTTTGGCCAGGATTCTGTGACATCTGTCAGCCAGGAATGGTTCATTCTGGCACATGAGCAGCAACTTTTAAACCACAAAAGCTCTGGTGCTCAATTCATTGCGATTAATTATGTGACGAAGTCTGTACTAGACAAACACCCTACAGACACATGTATACGTACTGTACATGCTTCCAGACTGACTACAACACCTTACTAAACCACCTAAATTCCGGGGGTACCAAGTATGTGCAAATGCACACTTAATGGCATGATGAACGGTGGTTTGTTAATCAAAGAATGGGTTGTACAATAATAAAATGTTCAGACGAAAATAATAAATGAGATCTGCCCCTACTTTGCATTATTTACTAGATTTAATGACAAGAATTAATGATATCTTGCACAAAACATCTAACAGCTTGCATTTTGTATCTTGTATATTGTGGGCATTTTATGATTTTAGCAGAAACTTTGAATGTTATTGTGCCAAATACAGGGGGGCTCATAAGCCATGGGTTGTCCATCACTTAACTGGCAATCTGATTGGACAGAAGTGTTTAAAGAGACGCAATGATGGTGGTATCTCCCTGAGGACTGCCGCACCCAAGGGCCTGCACTAATTGGGCTGGGATTAGCTGATCGACATCAGCATCTTTATTCTGGCTGAAGCAATTCATAGAGTCTATTATATTTCATGCATAACCTCCGACGAGTTAAAATTGCTCTGTGGAGCTGAAGTACTCAGATATGACCGATAATCCCTGAAAGAAAAAATATTATTTTGATTATGATTAAGTTTCCCCATGTCAAATTTTTCTTCACTTCTCACACAAGGAGTTATTTCCACCACTAAAACCTGTACTCAGTTTGATGTTTCCACCACTAAAACCTGTACTTGGTTTGATGTTTCACGAAAAGCGGAGGCGGGATTGAGAGGGTCCAGTCCATTCCCCATCCCTGCACTCTGAAACCTCATGTTTGGAGAAGTTTTGAAAGTTTTAATGCCTGCCGGTACGTGATTTGCGTCTCCAGACTTGTTTCTGAAAATCATGTCCCAGAAAGATTCATTACATCCGAGTGTTTCCAGCAGGAAACAGAACATTTTCTATGTTCTATATAAAAAATGTGTCCTTTGAAAAAGAGCCCACCAACATTTACAAAGCATTTTTGTCCTACATAATGTGCCCCGTCTCAAATTTTACATCTGCAATCATTTGCTTGCATGTAGATCAAGTATCGGGTGGCATCAATAGCAAGACTATTAGAAGTACAGCTAATTAATTTACTGATTATATTGTTTGCCTCACAGACGCACCACACTCCTGATTTCCAGATTAGTGAAGTCATTATAAATACTGACTGTATCCAGCAATGGACAGGAATCTACTCTTAACAATGTCGTAAATATACATGCCAATGAGATTATGCTTAATTCACCGTCTTCTTAAATGTGCACGTCACTGTCATAGTTACGCTTAATTCACCATTGCTTAAGATTTTATTGTAGGATCGTGTAGTTGGAAAGGACATTAGGAGCCATACATCAAATAATACATACAGTATGTATGGGGGGGGGGGGGAAATGTTTCGCCTTTTGGCTTCTCCAGGTCTTAGGGATGTGAAACTTCAATTTTTGGCACAAAATGTGCTTCATTACATAACATCTGGTATCCTAGCTCAATTTAGAGTGCAAAATGTTGGTATGTTCCGTTGGCTTATAATGCCATCTGGACAACTACTCCCCCCCCCCCCCCCCCCCCCCAAACCCCTGCCACAGAATAAAAATATGGCATAAAAGTTTGTTTTTCATTGGTTAAAAACATGCATGGATCATTTGCACAGTGGACTGGTGTATTTTGGAGCAACCTACTGGTAAATGATATACTGGGAGTTCTAGCTCAGAGCAGAATTGTCAGGAAGAGATGGAGATTCAAGTACATTTTATTTGTATCGCGAACTGTCACAAAGATGTATTAAGAACTAAAGAACTAAACTCCATTAAAATGGTAACAGTAAATCTCAAATCTGTACAATTTTGTGTGAAGGACAATTCAACGTTCAAGAAAATGTCTGAAGTAAGATTATGGTATTCACAGAGAACAGTACACTCAACCAAATGAACAGCAATGTTCACCAACAATGCTGTATCTTAACTGCTTCTTCCAAGTGCATTGCTGGTTTTGGCCCGATATGTTTAATCAGTTTTCCATAAATTGAGGCATGTAAATTTACTGGACTCTTTTCAGCATTGCAACGCATATGTAGGAAAACTGCTCTCAGAATCAATTACCATTATCTTGGTTTTGGCAGTACCGCTGATCCAAGTCAAGCAAAATATCAAATGTGGCCCCGTCCAACCACAATTGATGTTTGAGGAGCTGGGAGACCAGGTTTGCCAACAGTCCCGTAATAGCCAAAATGTCCCTTATTTTCGCCAAAACACCCCCTTGTCTCATATAAGATACCCATCAAATCCCCAAAAATCCCCCCCAAAAAAAAGACTTTGAAAAAGCATTGCATATTTTGTATGGCTGCCATAGTTCTAAGAAGTGATACAGCTTTAAAGTTATAAAACAGGACCTTTCTAGTCTTATTTAATTTTTGAAACGAAGACCATTGTCAATCTAACTGAACGTGTAGCTTAATACTCGCACCAAAAGAGTTGCATTGCAAGTCAACAGCCAAGCGCTTTTAGAAAAGATTTATTCAGACGACATGCATTTTATTTTGAAACGTGAAAGAAAATACGCATTCCATTATTTAGTCGATGCATTATTTAGTGATTTAATTCCTTGCAGCCAAAAATGACAGGTTCAATGTTCTCAAGTTCACCCCCTGAACTCACTTGCACTAACGAATAATGGAAAATACATAGAACTTTGAAAAAGCACATATACCAGCTATAGGCTCCATTTACACTGATTAACACAGACTGGGGTCATTATGACATGTGAACCCGGAGTAGTAGAGGGAGTGATAGAAAATCACAAGTCATACTGACATGCACAGTCGGTACACAAGCTCTCTCACGATCATAAATTATAGCTAATACCTATACCGTTGCACACAACTTCATTCAGCATACCTTTTTTTTTTTTTTTCCAGAATTTGTATTTTTACATTTAAATGTAATCAACACGTGTAACTTAATAAGTGGCTAACCACGAGACGATGAAATATCAGATGTAATGGATTACGTTTTGACTGCCGCCCACCCAGGATTTCGAGGGTGAACACAATCCCTTTAGATGTGTTTCTCCCGTCGCGGGCACAGTGCCTCGGCCCAGTGAGTCTCAGCACCGGGACGCTAACAGGTTTAGGATGTGCGTGTGCTTTTGGAGGAGCATCAGAGGGCGAGGGATCAGGTAACGGCCAGCTCTTTGGTCAAGCGGACGTGATGTGCAAACCAGATGGCCGACTCCCTTTTACTGTACGTCCCACCTCCTTTCCCCCTTCCCGCTCATTCTCTCTCTCTCTCTCTCTCTCTGTGAATCTCTCCTGCTCTTTCTTCCCGTCTTCTCATTCAAAAGCACAGAGGGGATCTTTTTATCTTTTTTTAGGTCTTAGTTGATATCTTCCATCATTAGTATCATGCAAGGTTTGTTTTTATAGTTTTTTTTAGATACCTTTCTCTCCATCATCCCTCCTTCTCCTTCTATCACTCTTTTTCTCTCCCTCCATCTCCCTCTCCCGCTGTCCCTCCCTTTCTTTCTTGCTTTCTCTTTCTCTCTCACCCTGCCTCCCTCTCTCTGTCTTCCTCCATCCCTCTCTCCTTCTCTCTATCCCCTTTCTCCCTTGCTCTCTGTCCCCTCCATCTCTCTCTCCCTCCCTCCATCTCTCTCTCCCTCCGTCTCTCTCTCTGTCCCCTCCGTCCCTCTCTCCGTCTCTCCCCTCCATCCCTCTCTCCCTCTCTCTCTCCCCTCCATCCCTCTCTCCGTCTCTCCCCTCCATCCCTCTCTCCCTCTCTCTCTCCCCTCCATCCCTCTCTCCGTCTCTCCCCTCCATCCCTCTCTCCCTCCCTCCCTCCCTCTCTCTCTCCCCTCCAGCCCTCCCTCCCTCTCTCTCTCCCCTCCAGCCCTCTCTCCCTCTCTCTGGGTGCAGTCGCTCAGCCCTAGCCTCCTCTCTCCTCTCTGCAGCGGTCAGCTGCTGCCCCAGTATGGCGGGTCTCTGGCAGCTGCTCTGAAAGCTAATCGCAGGCGGGTGGGGGGGGGAAAGGCGATCCACCGTCCCCTCTTCCTGTCAGCAGGGATGTCAAGGTGAACTTGGGGACTCCTTAAATAACCACCCCCACGACCCCCGTGACCCGTCCCATCGTGAAGATTAGAAGAAGCCTCTTGTTTACAAGGGCAATAGGGCCTTTTTAAACTGCATTTACATCTGCAGGGGGGTATTTCTTAAAAAAAGCCCCGGGATTAACAGGCTTTACTGCACTGGGTTAATTTGGGCAGCCCCCTCCCTTCCTCCCACCCCAGGCCTTCGCCCTTTGATCCAGCCTAGGTGCTCTGCTGCTCTGTCATCAGAGGCCACCGCAGGAGTGCACTGCATGGATAGCATGCCAGCGACCCCGCCCGCAGCGCTTCCCCTCCAGACACTCTGACACGTACTTGCACCTTACGCAATGAAAAGTCACAATGTTTGGACTGGCCTGGTTTTCCACGGGGTGGTCGGTGCATATTATTCATTATTCATTTTTCCAGTTCCCAGTGCTGGTGACCGCAAGCACACATTAGAAGCACATATTATTAGTCCTAAATTTGGCCGTTTGATATTTTGGGTCGTTCCCTTTTGCGATGAAAAAGCAAGTGGTTCTGAAACATGGGAATTATGAAGTTTATGGGAAACCATGACAGTCATGTAATAATACACACTGAATTGATCAAACAGACCAAATCTAGGCTTTTCGGCGTCATGGCATTAAAAGATCCGACTCGCATGCGAAGATATGTCCACTAGTCTTCTTCTATCCTCCATGGTGTTCTCTGGGCTCGAGCATGTGTGCCACAGCCTTGCCTACAAGCAGATTATTTATAGGGCAGCATCTACAGCAAGACTTATCAGTAACAGGTTATGAATATATACAAATATACGGTACTGCTGTATCAAACTCAATTAATTTCATTTGCATAGCGCTTTTTACAGAGAACTGTCAGAAAGACACTTTACAGAGGAACGTGGGTAACTGAAAATTGGGCGGCAGACACCAGACCTGAACTCCCAAAAAGCAAGCATGTGAGGTCAACACTCCCCAGTGGCAAATAAAATCTATATGTGAAGTATATTGCTGGAAATTTCATTTCTATTGAGAGACATTGTCTCTGCCATTGGCTCAGGCCTCCCCTTCATTCACCCAGCAGAACACCCTCTCTGACTCCCTCCATCCCACAGACAAAATACGGAGGAAAAGCCTTCTTAAAGCAAACAAAGAGTGATGTAGAGGAGGTCCTGAAGTCTGACCCCAAAACACAGCCTGCCAAAAATCCACCTTTTCGTGAAAATAATTTTTTTAGAATGAAATATGTTTTATATGAACCGGGGAAAAAGAACATTCTCTTCATCTTTTGGGCTGAAGTGCAGGTACTGCACATGTTAAACCTAAATCTTAGGGCACCATTAAAATCCTTCAAATTCAAAAGTACAGTCTCGGCACTTGAAGAGTACAGTCTTGGAACCCTGTACTGTGTTTATATTACAGCTGCAGGCTAATGTACATATACCTTCAGGTATTTATATCTGCCACCTCCTCTTCCTGCTAGTACCCGGTTTCATACGTGCAGTATATAAATACAGAGGCTTAAGTGGCTGTGCCCATAGCAAAACAGGTGGCTCTCTGCTGGAGGGTTGTGACACCATAACGTGTTAATTGGGGTCGTTCTTGCTGCTTTTCAGGCTGTGGACACAGGGAGACTGGGGCCCTACACCGGTGCAGGTGTGAGTCTGTGCTGTGGACGCCAGTGCAGGTGTGTGTCTGTGCTGTGGACGCAGGTGGAGGTGTGTGTCTGTGCTGTGGACGCAGGTGGAGGTGTGTGTCTGTGCTGTGGACGCAGGTGGATGTCTGTATCTGTGCTGTGGACGCAGGTGGATGTGTGTGTCTGTGCTGTGGATGCAGGTGGAGGTGTGTGTCTGTGCTGTGGACGCAGGTGGAGGTGTGTGTCTGTGCTGTGGACGCAGGTGGAGGTGTGTGTCTGTGCTGTGGACGCAGGTGGAGGTGTGTGTCTGTGCTGTGGAAGCAGGTGGAGGTGTGTGTCTGTGCTGTGGACGCAGGTGGAGGTGTGTGTCTGTGCTGTGGACGCAGGTGGAGGTGTGTGGTTGTGCTGTGGACGCAGGGAGGAGTCGTGGGGTGGTGCAGGCTGCGCTGGGCTGTGCTCTGTGGGCTCTGGGCAGGAGGTATGTACGCTATGCCAGGCTGCCAGACCCCGTCAGCGTCTCAGGTTACCGGAGCGGCTGGGTGCATGCGGCTTTCCATCGGACGCCGTCCAGGTAAACTGTCAAATCCCACTTCCGCCCTCTCGGGGGTCCGGCTTTAAAGGCCTTTACCGCCCCCCCCCCACCCCCCGCCCCCCTCCCCCTGGGACCCTGCTGTTTTTCCGCTCCCTGGATGTAGTCTCCGTTTCCACAAAGGCATAGGGCTGCCCCGGGCTGGTCTGAGAGGAGCCGTCAGAGGGGCCCAAGGCTCACACTGAAGGAAAAGCCATTAGACCAGACTTCTCGTAAAACTACGCGGCTCCTGGAAGTGCGCTGGAGTCAGAGTCCTTGCGGTGGGATTGATGAACGGCACGTTAGGGCTGTTGATGTTCTGCGGTGTTGGGATACACCACGTTCTGCCAGCCCAGTTTGATTTCCCACGATGACAACACAATGAAAACGAACAGCATTAACGACGCCCACTCGACGGGGTGGATAAACACACACGCGCACAAATAAATCAGGGCCTGGCATACACAAACTGTATCCTTGATTCCTAAATGCACCCGGCCCAAAACAATACCCCGATTACAAATATATCTCCCTCGATATATATAACCGCAACATAAACATCCTGCCATCCTCCTCATTCTTCCTGAAATAACAAAGCCGTGGTGAGAGATGTTTATGTGCTTTTCCCCGAAAGCACCCCAAGGAAAAGGCTTCCACAGATTCACACCCCTGCATAGATTCACACACTGCCGTTTTGGGGACTGTCGTTGCAATACATGAAATCTGAAGCAGTGCTGATCCTATTTGAACGTTTACCTTCAGCCTTTAGATTTTTTAAATGAGATTTACACTGATGTGTTCTGGGTCTAGGCATAGAGAACACTAGGTGGTTGCCTAGGACACTGTCCATCCAGGGGGGCGCCAAGCGAGTTGCACCCTCAGACCTTTTTGGCTTATTTATTAGTATTAATAGCAATACAGTTAGTAATAAGGGAGTAATACAGTAATGCAGGGTCAATTAATTGGTCACTGAGTAGTTGACGCATTATGTGAAAGATGAACAAGCTATTAATTTCCTGCCGAGATCAAATATCAAGCGGAGCGGGAGGGCCATTGCACACGCCATTCACGCTGAGGAAAAGAGACGTTTAAGGTTGCCAAGAGCCCTTCTCTGAAACATGAGCTCAGTATTACAATATTAACTTAACATCAACAGCATAGGTTTTCTGGAAAAGGTATTAAAAAATTAACTCCAGGAAAAACTGGAGTAAAACTGCCGCTGATCAGCGCTTTTCCAGCGTGATTTATAAATATAGTATGTCCAACCAAACACTTTTACTGGGTTTACTGCAGCGTAGAATCGTGGCAGGTGGCGTTTAAAGCTTTTCAGCATTCCCCAGCCTGCTCGGATGAAAGCATTATGAAGCTGTAACTTTTCCAAACGCAGATTGTAAACACATGACACCCATCGTGAGGTAACCAGTGTGTGACTCACTACAAGTACAACTCATCCCACCCTGTTTAGACATTTACAGAGCCATGGATACCCCGACACGCAGCCAGAAATACACTTATTTTTGGTATGTTTTGAACACCATCTTGCCTCATAAAGACAACTGCAGAATTAAATAATATAAAAATGTTGTTTGCAATATGCAATATGCACTCAGCAAAAAATCTAATTTTAAGCTTATTTGATGTTATGGAAACAAATATAGCAGAAAGATACTCTGGTGCTTTTCTTGCATATTTGGACTTTGCCAATTTTGGTTTCATTTAAATCCAAATATTGCAGTGACGGCTTGGCTTATGTCAGTGAATCATCTTGGGGGGGAGAATGTACTGGTGTTGACAGCGTACGAAAATGAACCCTTTGCCACTGCTTGATGGGGGGAAAAAAACAATCCTCGCAGGTACGAAATAAAGTAAGCAAGAGCTGAAATGTTTAAGATACATCGCTCCGCACCTCCGCGGCCGGTCTTGCCAAAAGGCAGTCTCTCACCGCGAATCGCAAACATGTCCGCCCTGGAGCGAGGCCCTGTCCTTGAAGTGAAATACGCGCAGACGATAAAAAGGCCCTCCACGCCACCCCGGCGTTCGCGGCATTCGCCCCTGCCTCCCCGGAAAACAGCGGAGCAGACAGCCCGGCGTTTCAAAGGGGGCTTACGCTGGTCAGGAGGTTGTGTCAGAAAATAACGAGCAGGTAGGCCGTTAATCAAGAGGCCCCCCAAAGAGCTGTCCGAAATACATCGGTGTTGTTCAGGAATGGGGGGGGGGGGGATAGGGGGTGGACAGGGGAGGAGGAGGGCGATTTAAACAACCTGAAACGCAGAGGCGGGATTTGTCGCATTCGCCGCCGGTGATCAAACTAAAATCCGGCGGTTTGCTCGCATTTCCAAATATATTTGTTTCTTCAATGTCACCGAACAATGCCTCGGGGTTTGTGTTTCTGCGGTCGGGCCCCGGGGCTCCGATGGGCCAATGGTGGGGGGAAGCTATGCCCCGTCTGGCACTGAAAATACACGGAGGAATGAGAGCCATCCGAACACTGTGTGCTGGGGCGACTGACAGGGGGCAGGTGGGCCCGGAGTTCAGCCTGTGGCTCCGCCCACCTCGGGAGCCCGCCCAATGAGACGGCGGCTAAGGCCACAGTGCAGCAGGGGCCTGCCATTGTTCACCCCCATTTATAGTCAGGGGCCTGAGGATCAGACGGCCGCAGACAGGTGGCAGGACTGCTTTGAGGAGCGCTCGTAAAGTCCTGAGGTTTGAGTCCCCGGGCCAGAGAAAAGGTACGCGAGCACATCGCCCGGCAAGCTGCGAGCTGGGTCTGCCCCGGCTGCGATTTAAAGGTGCGCTGAGGGTCGCTGTCTGAACGCAGTATTCGTAGTCGGGCCTTGCTGTTGTGACGCAGCATAAAATCTATGAAACAGGGCTAATTAATGACGGCCTTAATTATAGATTTTAACGCTCATGTAAGAAGTTCTCATATGAAGGTTACCAACTTCTTACATGAGTTGGTAACCTTCTTACATAATGGGCCAAATAGAGATTTTGATGCTAGTACATCACCACAGGTGAACAAGCCTTTTAAAATATATTTGAAAATACTTATTCCAACCCAGCAGTTGGTTAAACATTATGGTGCATTTAGTAAAACATTTATGCAATTAATACAATTATTATTTTGTGTATTTCGATAATGTAGTTGAAAATGTAATCAGCACATCTAGCGGTTGTGGTCTCTCTTGGGACTATACTGTACTTTATCCTCTGGGGAATTATTAATCCTTTATTTTAATAGGTGGTCACATTGAGATAGGTATCTCTTGGAAGGAATTACTGCACTTAAATCCCTGATCTTTGCACTTGCGCTGGCAATGCAAGTCATTCTGGACATGAGCATCTTGTCAATGCAAGTTAAAGCCTTAGCCAATGGCTCCATTTAGTTTATGCTATTCCATGCAATACTTCTACATTTGTTTCCTCATACGACCACTCTCTGGTGTTTACTGCATTGTTTAGTCAGTTTTGCTTCATTATACCAGTCGTGTTTTATCCAAGATTAGGAACCCCTTGCCTTAAAAGATAATATCCAATTGCTTGATCCTATGCTACATGCCGTGTCTTGCAGTTAGTGCTCTGTGTGACAATTCCAGTTGTCACAGTGAAGGAGGTTGCACAGACAGAGTAAATTATACCCCCTATACCCCCTACCAAAAAAAAGGGGTGTTACGGGACCTCCACCACCACCACCAAAGTAAATACCAACAGATTCTTAAGAAACGAGTTTAAAGAAGTCAGAGGAGTGTGACAAGCATCCTCCAGTGTTCTGCCCGGGGCTGTAAACCAGCGACGGCCATCTGGGATGCTGACTGTGGAAGGCTCCCACACCTCGGAACAATGACAAGCCCACAAAGGGGCCTCCGAGTCCCCCCTTAATTGGTTTTCGGTGGATGTCTGAAGACACTTACCGGCCAGTTAACACCCAGCCTCCTATTGACGTGCCGAATTAGCACTGGGGTGTGTGTGCTCCTGTCCCTCTGGTTCTCACAGGTCTCTTTCACTCCGGAACAAACACACGCAGTCTGACACACACACACACACATACGCATACGCACACACACATATGCATACGCACACACACATATGCATACATACACATACTCACCCGCATGCACACACACACACACACACACACACACACACACACACACACACACACACACACACACACACAGGAACACTTCCGCATTGTGTAATTATTTAATGGTCAGCACCTGGGGGCTGGCGCTGGGAAACAGGTGGGACTGGTAGCCCAGGCCAGACAGGACCAATTAGGCTGGAAGTTGTTCACTCCCTGCTCCAATGTGTGGTGTGAATGGGGCAGGTCCCTTCGGCAGCAGTAAAACGGCCAAAGCTGCTCATCCGTGCTGCGATTGCTCCGCATGTGTTTGTTTTTAAAATTGAATCATGGTTTGCACAGTTGCATCGGTAATGACACGGCCGATTTGCAACACGTGTTCGGTTGTACAGTATGGTACACTGTGGTTATAATGTAGCCTTTAGAAACACAGGTTTAAAATGCAGTTCCTTCGCCATTTAACACAACTCTTTCGCACTCCTGAAATTAATCTCTGGATTCGGGGCAGAGTACAGCTTCCAGTTAAGCAAAACCATGGTTAGAGCTGTACATTAGCGTGGCCCACAGCGAGAAACAAAGTGGGGCTAAGTAGTCTTTGACGGGCTACTTTAGTGCCAACCGTAAAACGCTCTCTCGCCAGGGATGCGAGCCACGCAGCGGGACGGTTAAGTGGGGCGGGGTCGGATGCGGCTCATTAGCCGATGCCTCCCGCGCCCAGGAATGCCCTAATGACGGCGCCGCCGCGATCTTGCATCACGACCGCGCCGTGACACAAAGCACCGCCAACAACTCAGCCAGGCCCGAAATACACCCGCACCTGTCGCTCGCCCCGGAGAGGGAGGGAGGCCTCGCGCCGGCCTGAAAGCCCACCGAGCGGCTCTGTGTGCAACACACCGCAGCGCAGAGAACTGGCCTCTCGCTGAGCGCTAAAAACTCTGTACAGCGCAGAGAACTGGCCTCTCGCTGAGCGCTAAAAACTCTGTACAGCGCAGAGAACTGGCCTCTCGCTGAGTGCTAAAAACTCTGTACAGCGCAGAGAACTGGCCTCTCGCTGAGCGCTAAAAACTCTGTACAGCGCAGAGAACTGGCCTCTCGCTGAGCGCTAAAAACTCTGTACAGCGCAGAGAACTGGCCTCTCGCTGAGCGCTAAAAACTCTGTGTACAGCGCAGAGAACTGGCCTCTCGCTGAACGCTAAAAACTCTGTGTACAGCGCAGAGAACTGGCCTCTCGCTGAACGCTAAAAACTCTGTACAGCGCAGAGAACTGGCCTCTCGCTAAACGCTAAAAACACTCTGTACAGCGCAGAGAACTGGCCTCTCGCTAAACACTAATAACTCTGTGTACAGCGCAGAGAACTGGCCTCTCGCTGAGCGCTAAAAACTCTGTACAGCGCAGAGAACTGGCCTCTCGCTGAGCGCTAAAAACTCTGTACAGCGCAGAGAACTGGCCTCTCGCTGAGCGCTAAAAACTCTGTACAGCGCAGAGAACTGGCCTCTCGCTAAACACTAAAAACTCTGTACAGCGCAGAGAACTGGCCTCTCGCTAAACACTAAAAACTCTGTACAGCGCAGAGAACTGGCCTCTCGCTGAGCGCTAAAAACTCTTGTGTACAGCGCAGAGAACTGGCCTCTCGCTAAACGCTAAAAACTCTGTGTACAGCGCAGAGAACTGGCCTCTCGCTAAACGCTAAAAACACTGTGTACAGCACGGAGAACTGGTCTCTCGCTGAACGCTAAAAACTCTGTACAGCACAGAGAACTGGTCTCTTGCTGAACGCTAAAAACTCTGTACAGCACAGAGAACTGGCCTCTCGCTAAACGCTAAAAACACTGTGTACAGCACGGAGAACTGGTCTCTCGCTGAACGCTAAAAACTCTGTACAGCACAGAGAACTGGTCTCTTGCTGAACGCTAAAAACTCTGTACAGCACAGAGAACTGGTCTCTCGCTAAACGCTAAAAACTCTGTGTACAGCACAGAGAACTGCTCACTCGCTAAACGCTAAAAACTTTGTGTACAGCACGGAGAACTGGTCTCTCGCTAAATGCTAAAAACTCTGTGTACAGCACAGAGAACTGCTCACTCGCTAAATGCTAAAAACTCTGTGTACAGCACAGAGAACTGCACACTCATTAAAATGCTAAAAACTCTGTGTAAAACCTGTACCAATTGCACAAAATGTATTAGTTATACTACAAAAGCTCTTGAAGAAGACGTAATCACGTAAAAGCCACGGAGAAACCTGCCTCCACTGCTTGTTTCACTTTCCTCTTATCTTGAAAATAGAGCCAGAAAGCCGTCTACACCCTGCTTCTGCACTTCTTTTATCATATTTTTTTTCCCAAAAAATGTCTGGCTCTGACGTGGTACAAAACGTAATGTGCCTTTTGTTCTGTGTGTGCCGTTGCCAGGATAAGCCCATCGCATTCATAAGCCTTCCCCACCGGCAAATTGTTATCAGGTGTTTTAAAACCCCCCCCGGTGGTCGCTTTTGAAATGTTGAGCGGTCGTGTTTGGGTCATTTATGCGCTCAAACTGTCACGTCACGCACTGGGGAGATTAAGCCTCTTTATCCAGCAGGTCATGCCTCCTCAGCCCACAGTAGCTGTTGCGCAGATGGCTGAGCCTCTGGCGAGTCGATGGCTGCTCTCTAATTCATACGACCTGCCTCATGAAACCCACAGCGGAGTAAATAAATAAAATGTTTCCACGGCTGCAGAAAATACCCAGAAGCGCTCCGGAGGAAGGTTTCTGGAAAGGGAAAGGGACACGGAGTACTCGGAACTCGGCTTGAAGAGCGGAATGATCGGCCGATGGAAATCGGCCGCTGCCGTAACACGCGTACATTCTGTTGGGCCGTTTATGTTTCGGTACGGCCGCAGTGCCTAGAGCTGCTCACAGCTCTCCCCCCCCCCGTAGTGGAAGACCAAGCCCGTGTGCGATTTTAGCAGCGTGGATTAGTGGCAGCACCACAACTCTCCACCACAAGGGAGCACGATTGGCCGAGGCGGGGGCCTACCTGGTGGACAGACGCAGCTGTGAGGGGCTTCTCGAGCTTCTCGGACCTTGGGTAGCCGCGCTGCCAGTTTCTGTAGGAGGAAGAGAGAGCGGACATGTCTGAATATCAACCGGCAACATTTTTTAACCTCTGTAGTTCAGCCTAATGCGTGTGATTCACGTAGTGGGGTAAAGTGAAGAGATTGAGCAAGAAAGAAAGCAAACTCCAAACAACACCTTACAAAACGAAAAATGTTATAGTTCACGCAAAGTGCTACTGTAATTCCACAATAGCATGGGTTTTCAGGTTGTGTAATATACAAGGTGTACAGTTTAAGAGAAACGTTCACCTTTTGTGATATGTATTCATTATGTAAAACCTGAGTGTAAACTGACTCACTCCAAAAGTAAACTCAGAGAGTTAAAAATGTACCACAGTGAATTAAAAATCCCCCCAAAGAGTGTGAATGTGCACCTCTGGAACTCCACTGAGGAATGCGGCAGAGATAAATGTTTAAAGACTTGAGAACAACTTAAGTCATGCGGGAGACAGGCTGAGGTAAACATAAAATAACCTCAGATCTCCCACTGCCAAGGTGGTAGCTCCAAGAAACTGTCCTATATTAAATTCAGTTTGTATTGCACATTTTACAGACTTTCACAAAGACGCTCTACAGAGTAACAGATGGGCAAGCACCAAGCCTATATCTATATCTATATCCTTTCTGAAGTGATGTATCATCCTGTTATAAAAATATTCCTCTTCTGTCAGACAAACATATAATCTGCATTACATCTGTCTCTTTCCTATCCCTTTTAAAATGTATAATTAATATAGTGTGATTAAGACAGATGACACCCTCACTGGTTAATAGCAAAACACGAAATACTTAGGCAAAAAGTCATGTTAGTGTGCCATTGGACCTCTCTCTCTGTGAAAGTTTATATTTATCATGATGGCTTCCTGGGCCTGGTTTGGTTTATGCTGGCAAGGCTTCAGCCCAGCTGCAGTACTCTTTATACAGGCCAGTCTGAAACTACAAGCTTTCATTAACTACCCACTATCAAGTGCCTGTTTTTCCACCGAGCGGAGAGCTTTGGAACACTGCAAGGGTGGTCTACTAGGACTGTCGACCGTTGACAGCACAGCGAGAATGAACATAGTTTTATGTCCAGTGAGCTGGACCCTTGGCAGAATCTGATACATTATAAATATATATTACCTGTCTCTGTCCAACCCTCATACTTCCTAAACATTTTTCTTTGGCTTCTGTTAAATCTTGCTTTTCTATAAAACGTGGATGTTGAAAAATGTTGAAAGTATGAAAGTAGAAACATTTTCTGAAAATGGCCACTCAAGTAGAGTCCGTAGTATAGTGGTGACTTGCACTCAAAGATTAACATAATGACTTATATTTTCAAACTGAATGTTCTCCAACTCTGCTGTGACTTATAGGCAAAAAAAAAAAAAAAAAAACCTCATAAAGACACAAACGCAAGGTACAGCTGTACTTCAATCTCCAAGGCCGACTCTGAGACAAAACCCCACCACAGCCACATTAAGGTGCGTATGTGAAAGCCCAAAGCACCTTTTAAGCGGCCTGGGATGAAGCAGTCTGCCAGGGAAAAAAATAAACAATGAGTAATGACAGGGCCTCGGAGGCCCGTCAGTCTCACACTGTTACACACCTGTGACTGTATTTGCATGAGCGTTCAAAGCCACCATTTTGAGAGAGAGAGAAGGCTCCTAGCTGCTGTTTAATTAAAAGGTAGCTGCTGTTGGAGACAGTGACAGAGCTCTGGGCTGATGTAACGGCAGGAACGTGCCCTAGCAGCTGAGGCGCTGTCTCCTTTTATTTGGGGGGGGGGGGCGGGAGGGGTGGGGTGGGGCTGGTGGCGAGGAACATTCCCCGCCTCTCTGCCTCCCCTATTTAATGGTAACTCGATGCCGGAGGTTTTGATCTGGTTTTAACGTTCTATTTTAAAAGGATGACAAAACGTTTTACAATCCCAAAGTCAGATTAAAACTTAAGACCTCGGTGTTTGCCGCCCGGGGGGCCCCCAGCTATGGTGCAGCTCGGCGCCCACCGTTCTCCCGCCATGCCGCCTCCTTATTGTGGGGCTATATCACAGCTTGCTGGAATATTCCATAAACCATTGTGAAAATGCATAAATGTCACCGAGGACATGGACCTTGACTTGAAAATAAATACTTGATTGCATTTTTATTTGAATAGTAATGCTGTAGGCCTATCGTTGAAATACTCATAATGACTATGACTATCCACATAATCAGATCACACTGCCATTATGCACCATGTAGTGCGTGCATACAAGCCTACATTAACTAGTGACCCCATTTAGAGACCAATAACTCATAATACCGTGAATCTACTTGGTTTCTTTATATGTAAAGTACACGTGTGTTTTATTTTGTGTCATTCTAAGAAAAATACTACTGTGTGTTTCTCCAAGTGACAAAGGGGTTTAATTATCAGAGGTACACCCCAGTCACACAAGCGGGTATGTTACTTTGTGGGACTGTAAATGTTTAAAAGGCAAGCCCAAGGCTTTATTACTTTGTGTTCTGAAAGGCAGGAAAATTGCCATGCTTACAAATTGAGAAAATACACCTTGTATAATCTACTTAAGTGCTGGTTACATTTAAAATACTTAGGAAAATTACAGAGGATTATTCCAAATAATGGAGGACAAGCCAGCTGTTCTGCTCATTTTGTATTGTTTAGGCTGTGGCAGGATGAATGCCTGTTTTGTACTGCAAAGTGTACTCAGAGGATTTAAACTGCGTGAAAAGAACTCAAACCATTAATCAATTTTTACCATTATTTCTAATTATATTTAACCAGTGTTTCTATAAAAGCGGTATGAAGAATTTAAACCTGGATTTTGAGGACCCCTTCTGGCTGTAAATAATATTTGGTGTGTTTGTAGAGCAAAATGTTTTTGAACTATCGTTAGCTTTCTGGAAAATTAACCAAAAATGTCTGACATGTTTGGAAGCAATTCTTAAAACTTTGATTATGTGTCAAATTGTCAATAAAATAACTTTGTAATGTCCCCCTCCCAATTAATTCTGGCAGCTACAGAGTTGTGTAATGGCTGAACCCCCCCCCCCAACCCCCCTGTACACAAGCAATGGGGGGTCCACGAGAGGGGCAGACACACACAGAGGGGGAGAGAAACCGTTTAAGGCGTCTTGAGTATTTCACTGGTGTCATCTGCTGTCCAATACCAGCCACGTTAGTCCCGTTGACATGCATCACCTCATGTACCACTTTTAATTCAACACTGGAGCCAACCTGCTCTGATTCACTCTGCCTACTCTGACCATACATGCTGAGTCACAGCTCCCCCGTTGTGACAGTCTTCCGCTCCTCACAGTCCTGCACAGCAGCCAGTTACGAAAGACCCCAGTCAGGTAAACCATAGCTGTACAAAATTACTGCAGTAACAACATCCAGTATAGGACTTAAGAGTGCGGTGTGTCAATATCCCTGATGGAACCACCATCCCAACCTAAAATTTGATACGGAGGCTCTTAAGCTATAATTGAGCTAGAACCCCATAATTCTCCTCTGTGGTCTCCATTAATCTAATTTCCAAGGGCATTTACATGAGACAACCGTTTTCGACATGCAGGAAATAGTGTGTCAGGCTTAAGAAGTGGTTCACTGTCAGGCGTCATGGTACAGTATAAGGTCTGTGGAACAAAAAAGACTGGCCCCTGGTCTGTTCAGGTAAAGACAAGTTCCTGTTGCCACAAGCAAAACATTACCATTTCTTTGCTAAAATAATTCACCAGAGTTTTCCAGTCCCCAATTGCAGGTTCGGAGCCTGCTTAAAAAACAAGTAGCTGTCCAAGCTGAGAAGGGCCAGGCAGCCAGGGCACCGATCCAGGGCTGTGTTTTTAATGAGGTTGTCCTATTAACACGGAAAGCGCTTAGCCCCAGATCTCCATCGCCGGACGGTACTCCTGATGGCAGGTTAACGAACAGAGAGGCTGTGCTTAACGGCGGGGCTCTGGAGCCCCGGCGGCCGCACGCTGTAAACAGTTTACACTTTCGGCAGTGAAAGACCGGCAGGGACGGCCGTGCCAAGGGAGCCCTCGGCCGTATTTCTCTCTTTTCTTCACTCGCAGGACCTGAGCCGAAAACCGAGACAAAACCAAAACTCTGAGAATGTGCTAGACCCCTGTTAACCCGGGGAGACTACTTTGTGGTTGGCTGTTAATGTTAAACAGGTCTTTCTTAGGGTGAGAAAAATGCTGTGTTCAGTGAAGCCTGCCCATTTCAGGAGTACAATTACCGATAGCTATATGTTTTTGTATTTTCTTCAGATTTGTTGCCCTACATTGAGTGCGAAGATCAGGATTGGGATTATATTTGTACCTTGAGTTAATCCGCTTTGTGTGTGTGTGTGTGTGTGTGTGTGTGTGCGCGTGTGCGTGCGTGCATGTATTTATATGTGTGATTATTGGGAGCATTCTTACTTGAAACAGCAATATACATGATGTCTGTGACATGTCAGTCCTTTACATACCAGCCAAAGGGGAAAATATATCACCTCGGGAGTACATTTCTAACTGAGACTTAAACAGAAATCACATCCCATTTGTCATTTCCAAGTCTACAAACAGCTGGGCACAGTCATTAGGGACCCATGACTACAATTAGACTTTACAAAGTGCGTTTTCCAAAATGAAAAATTTGGACGGAACAGAACGGAGACGTTTCCCCTCAGAAAGTCAGTACGATGGAACCAGACATAACCGGAGGGGGAGAACCACGTATAACGACACTTTTGTGTAAATGTAAGGAAACTGATGTTATACTAGCCAGAGATTATTTTGATATCCAGTCTATTTATAGAAAATGCACGATTGTGTACAACCAACAAGGCGATCTGTAATTAGCAACATCTGCTATTGCGTCAGATTAATAATGGGTATTTATATAGACAGACTAAAACAAATGGATGAATCACAGTGTCCTGCAGCTACACTTGAGTAAAATGTTTGTATTTATTTGGCCCCAGTCATGCTCAATAAGAGAGGCAGACTTCGTTCATGAGTAATCAGAGCTGAGGTAATCAAACCAATGACTCAAAATATCTACCATGCAGCCTTTGTAATCCTTAAATCTTTTCTGATCGTTACAACCAAGACCAAACAACGAAACGGCCAATGTTACAATAAGGTTGATTCATTAATAGTGATTTTCATTTTCATTTTGAACAAATTAACTGTCAAAAATGCCATTTTTCTGGGAGATCGATTTAAATGGTTTATTTTTCATGATTTTTTGTCCGTAACTTTGGTGGATTATTTTCCGTAAATGAAATGCTTTGATCACATTTCCACAAAAATAACTTTTAAGTGAATTTTAGTAATGCAGACATTTACTATCCTCGCACTTTTTTGTATTAAGCAGCTTAATGGGATACCGTGGGAGACGCTCCATCCTGCCTAAATCACAAAGCTAGTATGGCTGGCTAATTCAAAAACCAACACCGTCTAAACTAAGGTGAGAGCGGTCATAGGCAGAACAAAGATAAACCAATAATGGAAAGTGAAAACGGTAGCCCTGCGGGACTACCATCGGCGCAGATGAGAATGTTGGTATAGCTGTGGAAGTGGCCAATTAAGACTTGCGCAGGGCACGCCGAATCGCGGACTTTAAAACAACAGATGTGATCTGCAGGTCAGACCTACAGTCTCTGCTGTTTTCTTATCTTTTTAAGCATGCTGCTTCAAAGGCTGTCATAAAATTGCAAATCTTAAACACAGCTGCACTCGTGGATATGTTATTCCTAAATCGGGAGGGAATATTACCTTTGTGATAAGAAAACACTGTAAACGTTTGAATAAATCGTGAAGGATTGACACAGCACGGCAAAAACGGAAAGTGCGTGTGTAGGGTAATGTTCGTGGGACACTGTAACTGTGGAAACAAAAAGTTTAGAAAACAGATGTAGCCTAGTTAAGAGGTGTCAAATCTGTATGTTTACGACGGTTTATGGCTTGACATAGGCTACAATTTCCTGACGAGGCTGTAAAATCAGATTGTATTTATTTGCTTATGTATTTCAACATTCGCCAATGATCAATATTTCCTTTCCGTTCTAAACGTGTGTTCTCAGGGAACAAATGGGCTATTTAACAGGAACTACGATTAAAATTATTTGCGCAACAGGTTTCAGTAGGGTTCAGTGTGCTTCAGCGCAGCCGTTAGTTTACCTGCGTCAACCCTATTAATTTAAAGCATATGGGATGTTTATGCAAAACGTCAAGTATTAATGAGTGTATATATATATGCACCTAAGTCAATAACTGAAAGACCCCTTACCTCTTCCAAAATCTGATCGAGTCTACCTATGATGATGGGTTCCACCTGGTCCAGTGACAGCCACGCTGAAAGTTGTGTGTCCCGTTCCTTTTCCAGATTTAAAACCTTCGACTGCAATTCCGCAGTCTTCAGATAAACCAAAATGCAGACTCCAAAGGACAACAAGGATAAAAGGCTACACACAGCTATCCCAGACAGGTCTCTGCAATTCTTCAAAAACCTCTTTTTGCAAGGATGCTCGGTGCAAGTCCTCCCCATGCTCGAGTGTGAAACGGCGCTCCACTTCTGTGCCTCTTCCATATCTGCTTTTTCCTCTCTGTTCAGCTAGTCAGTGTTCATCCACCACGAAATCCCAATACTCATCAGGCGTAATATGAAAAGGGAAGGAGTATCAATTGGGAGAGGACTTCCAAGGGGTCGTTTAAAACGCAGCACTCGATCCCTCCCTCCTACCTCTCTCTGATCTAGTGTCTATACAAAACTTATTCCATGCATTCCGTTCATTTAGATTAATCGATCGCCGGATAGCTTTATTCAGTCACGGAGCAATTCTTAATTGCCATTTGAAGAGACCTTCAAAGCAATTCTGGAGCGGTAAGCGTCCCGTTCTGGCTGTACTATCTCTGTGAGATCACTCCTTCACTGGCAGAAACCCGACACATTACCTTCCGCGATGGAGTGGTTACCACGAGCCTTTTGCCTCAACTGAAGTCTGAGGCTCCTCCTTTTCGTTTATTTAGGCTAAACGTCGGGGCGGGATTCGCGGGAAGCGTCTCCCACACTTTGATCTGACACTCTTGGGGGGATATTTTTAGGTGCCAGAGCCAAGACTCGACCTACCGTGGACACATACACTCAGTGAGCACTTTATTAGGTAGACATGTACACCAGCTTGTTAATGGACCTGTATAATATTGCAAGCCTGTATGTCAGACAGCTTTAAAAATGATCATCTTACGATTTAATTACCATGACTATTATAACAGTTGGCAGTGCAGTTGCATATTTGATTCAAATGTTTAGCTTAGGTAAAGCTTCCATGTGGCTGTCAAAATCCTGGTTCTCTGCTTCAGTGTTGTGTTTGAACCACTCATGTTTGGTCCAAGGAGATCTCCATCCTTAGACTAGTTAACTTCACTAAGTTTCAGATTTTTTTCTGGTGAGGGTAAGGTCCTGCAATTAAACCAGTTGTGCCTCAGCAAGGTACAAACTCTGGGAGTTTAGCTGCTGCCAGAATGAGGTCATATTTTTTGGCCTTGATCCTTTGCAGTGTTATGAAATGGTTTGATAAAGATAGATCGATGCGATCAAGCAGGTATGAGAAATGTGGTGTCACCGTACACAGTGGCAGATTCCCTTCCTCTGCCCTGTCACGTGTGAGCTCCTGTGAAGCTCATTTGATGCTGATCTGGAAAACAGATTGGAAAACTGGGCAATTGGGCAAATGAAGTGGCACGCCCTCATACTGTTATTTAAAAACGACTAAGTACTTCTCAAGGGAAAACAAATCTATTTTCCACTGCGGTCTGGGCAGGGAGTGCACACCTTTTCTTACATAAACGATGGAGGTCAAAGATTATTTTAAGATTTAAAACATGCATATAAGTGGCACTTGACAAGTTTTTACAGGCTAGAAAAAACTGTAATAACAAGCTGTGATAACAATTAATAACCTTTCACACTTTTTTAAAAGCTGCAATAACAAGCCAGTGTAGGTTTTTCACGATTGCTAATTGTTAATGAATGGGGCAGTGCTAACTGAACAGTGACAATTTATAAATTCATCCCTAATTCAACTTTAATAATGTGTATAGAGAGAGGGAGAGCATATACGTCAGGGAGAGAGAAGAGGAAAGGCTGAGGGAGAAGAAAATGATAGAGGGAGTGAAAGGAAAAGAGAGAGGGATGGACCTGTGGCAAGAGGCTCTCACAGGGATGTGGAGGCCACAGCGTGCCAGCGCTAATGCCTCATTATGACTTGAGACATTTTAATATTTATTCAATAAAATTATCCTTAATCACAAAGTAAAAGATTTAATGGCCCGCCCTAAACTGTCACACAAGCGAAAGTTTTTGAAGCAGTAGCTATGAGATGATTGAAAGAATCACACATCTGGTGTAGAGGGGCATTCCAAGTAAAATAAATGGCGGGCAATTTGATCCTTACAAAAACATCTTACTTGCAAAAAGAAAAAATATGTTCTGATGTTTTTTAATTTAAAGATTTACAGGTTTGGTGGGAGGACCAGTAGTTTCAGTTCACTTTGAAAGTATGTGCTATGATGTTTAGTATTCCTGTGTATTGTAAAGATTTGTAAGGGTGTAGGATAAAAAATAGACAAAATCCTGTCAACTCATGTTAGAATAGAGAACACAAACCCATTAAGGCGATGGCATTGAACAGAATGTGCGTGTGTAAAGTTTTCTGTTGCAGTTTTCTGAATGGTATATGTCCATTCAGAAAATCTTTCTAAAATGCAGACACATCCGGAACAACAAACAGAATATAATGGAATTAAAACAACCAGATAGCCGTGGAGACAGAAATTGTAAAAGTTTAGTCCTGTTCTGTGAACACCTCTATGATCGCAGGGGACCAGTACCCCTCTGGCTTCCTGTTGCTTTGTGAGGGAGAAGGGTATGGGTCGGTCAGGGGGAAGAGGCAAACATTACCCCATGATCAGTTTGCTCTCTGCGTTCGCCCTCAGCCAAAGCACACTGCCTCGGTCCCGGCCCCCTTTGAAGTACCAGTCTCCGAACCATTAAAATAAATACCTAGCCAGGGGGACTACAGCTGTTGTCTATGTTTTTGTTTGTACCAGCATGTTTACCGGGGCTTGTAAAGGCATCTGAGTGTGTGTATGTACGTGTGTACGTGTGTGTACGCGTGTGTACGTGATTGTGCATTCAGTATGTGTGTGTTTCATTGCTCCCTTTAAATATTCCTAGTAGCTATGGTTTAATAAGCTTGTAAATCTATGTAAATGATCATCAAAACATGACATACTAATTGGAAAATATCTTATTAAAAATATATACATAAAAGCAAGATTTATTTTCACACAGTTTAGCAAGTTCAGCAATTGCTAAAACTGCTTCAATCTTGTCGAAGTAAAGGACGACATTGAATATTACTGGACATATTGGAGGGTTTGCGGTTTTGTGGCAACGTTCAAATACTGTACAACAGAGCCTCTGTCCGTTTCAAATGGACTGAACTGGATCAACGGAGAGCATCAGCAGTAGCAAGTGGGTTCATTATCCTGCCGAACTGCTACGCTGCAGGTCTTTGACACGCACAGGGGGATGTCATCGAGTCTGGTCGCATTTGGAGCCCCTATTTGCAGCCTCCTCGCCGGGGGGGCCAAGCCAAACTGTGTGCATCCGCTCTCGGGAGGACAAAAGGACGCTTGTCCTCCGAGTGTAAACCCCAGCGCTCTCTGGCACGCCGCGGGGCAGCTGGCACCGCTTCCCCGCCGGGGAGGGCCGGGCGAGCAGGCAGAACGGGGTCCTCCGGTCCTGCCCCCTGTCAAGGGGGCACATGTTCGGGCCACTTGGGACGGGCGCGCTCATGTGGGCGCGCCATGTGATCAGAACGGCTGCACTATGCACTGTGTGTGTGTGTGTGTGTGTGTGTGTGTGTGTGTGTGTGTGTGTGTGTGTGTGTGTGTGTGTGTGTGCGTGTGCGTGTTTGCATGCATCTGCTTGTCTGATGGTGTGAGTTGTTTTTCCATTTAGTTTATTTAATTCGGTATTTAATTCAATTCGTTATTTTTGTTAATGGCAACCACAGCTGTTCATCTGAAATGCTATGGAACGTGTATCAGCCTTGTGTGACACAGTTTGTGTGTCACCTTGTTACTGTAAGGAGGTTGGGGGGGGGGGGGTGTTGAATACTGCTGTACTATGTTTAGTCATTGTAATACATCCCCACTTAAAGTAGCATAATTTAAAATAAATATTCACTTTGTGGTTCACATGTGCTTCCTCGAAACAGAAGCAGGCAAGCATATATACAAATAAAATACTGTCGTCCAGCTAGCTTTTGCTACTTCCAGACCACCCATTTCCTCTGCGTTGCTAACAAAATCTCTTTTTTGGGATTTTCATTAATCTCTCAAATTGCAGGTGTTGTCAGTCTTAATAATTGTGACATTTGCTTGCCGTTGCACTGACTGTAGCTCCAGCTGTGCGTTCTCCCTGTAGATGAGTTGTTGGCCACCAGATTAAGTCGGCCGGCTGTAGTGGTGATGGCCCGATTATGCAGCGAAACCACATCGGGTGGTTTGGATTACGGTTGCGATTCTACAGGGCCACAGAAAGCCTTAAAAAGCTAATGGAGAAGTTCCTGGTTTGCAACTTTGACTGAAATTGCAGTTAGAACGGCAATGTCTGTTAACCGCTAAGCAAATTACACAGGCCTATAAACAGATTTATTACTAGGGGGTGGAGGAGGTTTGGAACACTTAATGGAACATGCCTTACCTCCTGTAATTATTGGATATGATGTATAAATACAAATCTAATTTCATCAAATGTTCAATTAAGTTAGTAGGAGTACTGAAACAAGCAGGTTTTCATGGGTAATGAACTATACTGTACTGTGTAAAACATTCATATACACTACTGATATCAACTGAATTGAACACTGAATTTCTTTTCAGCCACTTACATCTAATAAATGCTTAAAATATTTTTTCCAACACAGATGGCAGAGACATTTCCAGTGCTAGTTTTGTGCTGTTAAGCTGAGCTGCAGCTCTTCCTGTGAATAACTGCACAGAGAAAAGTCAAAAATCTCTTTCATTTTGCACAGACTAAATTAAAACAGACAGAATTAAAATGTCTTTGGAGAGGTTGTATAAATGGTAAGCCTCATTATATGAAAACATCACATAAATGTCAGGAATAGTTTGGCTAGTCCTATGTCAGAGCCTTTTGAAAGTAAGGTACATTTTTATATAATTCACCAAGATAGTATAAATAGTTTATATAAAATGTTTTCTATTCTTCATTAGGGAAGTGGCAGTGGTGTCAATATTCTTTTTAAGGCACAACTTCTTAAAAATACTGTGGGAACTTTATCTACTGAAAAATTTCCTCACAGAATATGCCTCACATCTGGACAATCCAAGCAAACAAAAACTCTACACCAAGGTGTGTCTGGTGATAATATGTGTGATTAATTAATGATCCACGTCAGATTAATCGAGTCCACGTTTCCTGCGGTCCCACCTTGCCTACACACCGCACTGCCTTCCCATGCAAAAACAACAGAAACTCACCTCTTCAGGAAGGATAGAGAAAAATCATTTTGGTTAAAACCCACAGCATATGGATACAATTTCAACATGACAATTTTCTGGTCAACTGCTCAGTAATTATGCCGTGAGCTAAATGCCCTAGCATGCACCATGACAGTGAAAAATCAGCATGGGTTTAAGAGTGCCCTCCCTAACATTAGAGTGAGCCTCACTTATGGAATTAATTGCTGGAAAAGGTTGAAGGGAATGGTTAATATGGCCCGTGGTCCTTGGTGCAAGTTTTTCTTTTTGAGTATGGCTTGTTCAAATGGGCACAGTAGGCTTTTGTGTGGTAATTTTACAGATGCTGAGTGTCCCATATGCCTAATAACCAGGCTTGTAAAAAGTTATGTCCATCTAAAGTTTCAACTGCTAAACATACGCAGATTTTGCAGTGAGGACATAGTGACATTTTGACTTGAAATCCAATTTATTTCCCTGCTTTTGGTGGAAGCCATTTCCCTGTATCTGAATCCTAGTTTTTTTTTCCTGTGCTTTTTTGCTCAGACACTTAAGGCTATTAAGGAAGGAGGTTTGGGGTGGGGTAAGATGGGGGCTATCATGAGGGAAAAAAACTGATACGTATTTTGGTTGGAATTCCAAACACTTACAAGTCATCCTTTTAAGGCAAATTTTCCTGGTTTAAAATGATTACAAGTAAGGGATTAGTCTTCAAATACTTGTATTGGGATGTCTGAGAAAAAATGTTATCCAGTGAGAAGGCTTGATTTCATGTTTATGTTTGCAGCCTTACAACGTGTTATTTAGAGCACAACCCTTGATGTTGTTTAAGCTTGTGACACCCAGACAAACATTCCACAGCAGGTATATGGCTGAGAGAGCTTAGGGGGTGTTGTCACGGAGACTGGCATTGAGATGTACACAGTTCTGTGTGAGCACATGATACAAGCGACACAGAAACGGTGATGTATTGGTCAGTGGACATGTGACAGGTGGCTTGGACGGGTAAAGACGAGTGGCACTGGGAGTGTAAGAACACAGAGGGAAATGGAGGATTGGGGCAGAAACAACACTGTGTGGCTGATGCTCCATTCAGATTGAAATGAGAACTTTTTTAGCTTAAGAACTTAACTTGTTTTTTAATGTACTTCCCACAATCCATCGTACACATTGAATTTTAATCATACGGACAAAAAAAGCCCTCCAATCAAACCAACATTCTTTCATTTTGATCTTTTCATTTATTTTATTATTTTATTATTTTATTGTTTTCTCTCTTCAAGAAACTGGACCCCATTTTGGTTCAGGACACACTAGTTTTTTGGGGGGTTTTTTTTTTAAAGCAAGGCAAGGATTTCACATTAGCTCGACTTCAGACATTTTGATCTTCCTATACAAATGGCTGCCCTTCAGTGTCACACACTGAAACGTTTAACAGTGAACCATTAACGTTAAAGTTTGGGAGTGCGGCAGGCCTTTCAACTGTAGGGAGAAGGAGTCATTAACCAAAACGTAATGAGGTGTCCTCTTCACGAGACCCATTCCTTCTTCTCCCAGGCCTGGTCCTGGCAGCCAGTGCCATGTTTGTTATTCGAAACCCCAATGACAGACTCCCTGCCCGTATTGGTGTGGTCACTGAGGTATCTTGCTGAGGACAGCAGGAGAATAATTCATCTTTCAGCACCTCCCGCATATTGGGCAACACGCTATGATAACTCACCCGAATGACACAAGGAGCTATTGCTGTCATGCAGCCAGCTGTAAACACGTTTAAGTGGGTTAGCTTTGGCCATGTACTGGCTAAAAAAAATGTCGTCCCTTTTATGTGACGATACAGGCTAACTCTTTCTCCTGTATTTACCTGGCGGACAATTCTACAAAACCAGCAGATATTATGTCCATATTGGAGGACAAGATCCCATTTAAGGATACAATTGCAGGGTACCAGGCCTGGGGTTTAAACAAAATTTTCTACAACCACCTGGTTCCAAGATACTGTTTTTTTTTTTTTAACTCTCCTTCTCTGTCGTTGTCCCTCTCCAGTTGTGTGGTTATACTCTGATTTAAACCTCTCGCTGCTCATTCAGAACACTTCAGAGGCTGCAGAAACCCACCTCAGCAGGGCCAGGTCGCTTGGCGTTTGAGATGGTTAAATTCCACTTTCCCGTTTCAAAACAGCCGTTCCGTATGACAACCGTGTGGAAATCTAGCCATGGAGGGCAGTAATTCAGTAGCGTTCATTCATCTTATATTCCCCTCTTCTGGAATATAAGACCTGGGGCAGGATCGGAAAGCATTAAATTAGGTTGTTACATGCTTACGCCATGTGAGACCCAGACACCTCCTGCGTTTCAGCGCTAAGTGGGTCTAGTATCTCTGCTGTCACATAAAGCACAAGAAAGGCCGATTATGTCACAGAGATAGTGGAACTGCATATATGCTGTGTATATCTGAAGTGCCACAAAACCTAGTTGGCAATATTCCATCTGACCTACTCCATATTTCCGTATTTGATCTTAGCCTTGGACCGTGTCCATTGCATTTTATTTCAGACTATGGTCTTATTATTGAAGTAATAAAAATGACTTTTTATTAGTAGTGTGCTACAATGGTTTGGGTATGAGAGTTTTCTGTAGAGTGTACAGTTCGGAAAGGAATCCACGAGTAAAAGCAAAAATAGATGTGTAATATATATATATTTTTTAAATCTACTACTGTTAGGAATATTTCACATGCTAACTACTTGGTTATTAATATGTTTTTACCATTTATCAATTTATTACGCTGCAGTGTCAAATAAGCATACATTTGCACAATCAATTTGAAGCACACTCGATTATTCTTATGCCACTGGTGTTATTAGTCGGGTTAGTTAATAACCAGCATGAGGAAAAATCCAAATTTGATCAAAGTGTCTTGCACCGACCGAACAGCACTGTGTTTATCCTGCTGGCATCATGTCTGTTTGAGATAAATCACATGACTCATCAAAGGCCGAGCTCGACATCTGAGTCCTGCTCAATTATCGCCGCGGCTTAATTGTAACCCGTGTTCGCAGCGCCGCGGGGAAAACGCCGTGCGCAGTCCTGAATCCGTTGAGCCAATTACCTTTACAACGGAGACGTGTTCCAGAGAGAAGACTACGGGTCCTCTGTCGGACAGAACGGCGCAGATGAAAGAGGACGTGACACCGTCTGACGGTTTGCTTGTTGAACTTGGGATTTAAAGAATTAAGACCGCAGGGCCATGTCCTGCTCCAGACTATTACAGCGATTCTTCATGACCTACATCCCCCCCACCCCCACCTCTCTATCATTAGACAGTACAGCGAAGCATCTTGAAAAATGAAAGATGTCTAAGGATGTCAGTCATGTCCCCGTGGATAATGATTACAAATCATTTGCAGGTGCATTAGAAGAAGATTCAGCTGATCTGTTTGATTTGAGTGGAGACTTTGGGAGTCCCATGCAATTATATCCGAGCTAGATATGAACCCATTGTCCGCTACCTTGAATGGACCCCAGCCCACATGATGAAAACCGAACCATCTGTACTAAGAGGAGTTATTTTACTGCGGGTGTGTATGCGTCAACAGCATGTGACAAACGAGGCAAAAACTTGTTTTTTTAACTGTTTTTGTGCTGTAACTTCAAGACGATACAGAGGTGAGAGATTTATAAGTATCAAAATGCTCAGTGATTATATGGATTTTCTGTCTGTAGTAGCCTACTAGCAACTGTCATGGTGGAAATCACATATATGTTACATTACATTACATTACATTATTGGCATTTGGCAGACGCTCTTATCCAGAGCGACGTACAACAAAGTGCATACCCATAACCAGGGATAAGTTCGCTGAAAGACCCTAGAGGGAAGTACAATTTCAACTGCTACCTGCACAACAAAGATAAGGACAAAAGTGACCTTAACCAAAAGTTAACTATCCAAACACTGCTTACCTAGCCAACTCAAAATACCGATACACAAAGCAAGTCACAGAGACAACAATTAAGGTTCACAGGGAGGTAGGGAGGGATGGGGAGAGGTGCTGCTTGAAGAGGTGTGTCTTCAGCTTGCGCTTGAAGGTGGGGAGAGATTCTATAGTTCTGACCTCAACGGGGAGTTCGTTCCACCACCGTGGAGCCAGAACAGACAGTAGTCGTGAGCGTGAGGTGGAGGTTCTGAGAGGGGAAGTGCCAAGCGGCCTGTGGAGGCTGAACGAAGAGGTCTGGCAGGGGTGTAGGATCTGATGATTTTTTGCAGATAAGCTGGGGAAGACCCTTTAACTGCTTGGAAGGCTAGCACCAATGTTTTGAATTTGATGCGAGCCATGACAGGCAGCCAGTGGAGGGAAGTAAGCAGGGGGGTGACGTGTGAGTATTTGGGAAGGTTGAAGACCAGACGAGCTGCTGCATTCTGGATGAGTTGGAGGGGTCTGATGGCGGACGCTGGGAGGCCAGCCAAGAGGGTAATCCCAGTAATCCAGGCGGGACAGAACCATCGCTTGGACCAGGAGCTGGGTCGAGTAGGGGGTGAGAAAGGGGCGGATTCTCCGTATGTTGTATAGGAAGAACCTGCAAGACCGGGTCACCGCCGCAATGTTCTCGGAAAGGGACAGTCTGCTGTCCATCACCACGCCGAGGTTCCTTGCACTGGGTGACGGCGTGAGTGTGGTATCCCCGAGGGAAATGGAGAGATCCAGATGGGGAGAGGTATTAGCAGGGATGAATATCATTTCAGTTTTACCTGGGTTGAGCTTTAGATGGTGGTTGTCCATCCAGCTCTGGATGGACAACTCTGGATGGTTCTGGATGGACAATATGTGGCTCTGCAATGGGTAGACAGTCCACATTTTGCAGTGACTGCATGGGACATTATTTTATTCACAGCCCTGGTGTAAAATCCAGCTATGACCAGCTTGAAATATCAGCTACCAGCTGTTTCAAGACATAGCTTGAGCTGGTCAAACCATGTTGACTATGGAGGTTAACCAGCTACCAGCTGTTTAAAAACCTAGCACGAGCTGTATTATTCAGCAGGGGGGATAAACTCATGCTTTTTCAGCAGCTCATACTGGGTCTATTGCACATCTTTGGTGATCCCGAAAAGAAAGGCCTCATTTTCCTCACCCTACGCTATAAAGACCCGTCATTATACCATGGCACGGTCGCCGGCTCGACTTGTTAAAATGGCCACGTGCTAGCGCCCGCCAGCCTCTGTCTCAGCGCTCCAGAAGCCCTGCGTTCTCTTTGGCGGAGGCCGCCCTCTTTAAATAACACGGCGGTATGGCGGATAGCTTCCACTCTGCCCCGGCGGCTCGCCCTCGCCTCAGGGGGCCCCCGCGATTTGTGCGGTTTTCTCACACTTCTATAATTAGCCCCACGCTCCACCCTCCCTGTTATTTTCCTCTGGATATTAAAGTATTGCTGACATCTATGTCAAATAAATTATAGGCCGGCGGCGCTCATGGTCGGGCTGTATGGCTTCGGTAAGTGTGCCTGTCAGCTCGCCATCTTTAACTGAAGGCACCTGTCTGCCTTCAGTGCAGTACCAGCGTCAGCCCCATGAGATGTACCGCCCCTTTTAACCCAGTGAATTTCCACGGGCGACGTGCAGGGAGAATGTGGAGGCTCTGATAATATAATGCAGTCAAATGCGTTCCTCGCTGCTTTCTAATTTACTGCAATTGACAAGAAACGGACAACAGGTCTGAGCGAAAAATGTCTCAACAAGTCATTCTTCTTAATCTTAAGATCGTTTTTTTTTCTCTCAAGTAGAAAATATTAGCTTGTTTTTACTTACTGTTTGTTTGTCTAGTGAAATTGTCTTAGCCCATTGGCAAATCTTGAAACAAGTCAACCGTCTTACCTGGTGGGCACTAAATAAGGGAAGAAAACTGCTCAAGTCTCAACATAAGACTAGAATGCATGTTGGGATTGACTTATTTTTTGCCCTGCAGCACAGTTTCTGGCTCAATGCTGTCATGAGTCCAATGAGGAACCCAACGAAGTGCTGAACTGACAGTTTGAATCCGACCACAATCTGCTCTGTTTTTGTCGCGGTCCTGTCATGACTACAAACGGGCCATCCATGTCTTTTTTTTTCTTTTTTTTTCCTTTTTTTGCCGTCCTTAAAGGAAGTTCACAATTAGCGGCTCTAAATCCGACCGCGGCAAAGCGAAACGGGCCACATCTGGCGCCATTTCTCACAGTCCAGGGGAGAGAGCGCAGGGCGTGCATCTTCACTCACTTCGCTCCCTCCGCTCTCTCTGCTTTCGGCCGCTCTGAGGGGCCCGTGTCTGCTCTTCCTGTTTCTGATTACCGTCTGGCAGCGCAAATTAGAAACAGGTACCTGTGTTTCGAACGTGCGCTCATAAACGCGGGATGTCTCTGCATGCGAATGCTGAGCTCGGGTGGCTTTAATGAAGAACCAGAAAAAAAAAACAATGGTTCAGGGATTAAAATACTTTGGTATGATGTATGAGTTTAAATTCTGGCGTGGAGAATAATTGTCATATAGATAATTTTGTCTTATATTTCAGTCGCTGGATGTTGATGTTTATTTACATAGATGCATGATGTATTACCAAGTTCTTCTGCTGTCTTATCTTGTCAATGTCCAAAGAGTGCAGAACTATCCAGGGATGAGAGTCCCTGACTTTCACGAGGTTCAGAGCCTTAAATTGTCCTGGGCCAGTTCATGTGTATGTGTTGACCTAAACACACACATAAGATTTATCTTCATGGATGAAATTCATGGAAACAATCTTTTAATTCATGTGAAATTTCCCAGCCCTCTCTGAAATGGGTGTTCCAGTTCATCCTGCTCTGGGACCAAAAGACACAATAATTCAATCATCCTGTCAAGATGACTAATTTGGGTACCTAAAATGCACCCAATGTCCTTAATTCTGGATGCGAGAAAATAGCTGATAATTCATCTCTGTGAGTCAGCTGTTGTTGGTTGTCATTGGAATTAAATAAAATATTTTATTATTTTTGTTACATCCAACTTCAGTGTATTATTCAGAGTGCATGCATTGGTAGAGTGCACAGCAGAGGGCATTTAGGGTCTCATAAATACCCCCTGGGGTGAAAGTGGAGGAAAAAAACATTCCCCCACCCTCTTTCCAGCCATAATCATAAATTATTACCTCTATTAATACCAAGTTGGAGAATATGTTGTGCATTACAACAAACCCATTTTAGATATTGGAGCCACACGATTTAATTACAGCAAACCCAACCGGAAGTGATCTCACGCGGAAGGATTTATTTTTGGTTCCTGGGTTTAGTGAAAAGTGCGGCCTCAGCACCCAAAGGTTGGTCTGCTTTTGTCTTTGCCCTGCCCTTCCAGGATGCCTGGCTGCTGACTCAGAACCCTGTGCGTGTGTTCCAGGGATTAGGCTTTTGCTTGACCACAGTGTGGACGCCCCATCTGCGGCCTTGTGGTTTGGAAGCTCACCGTTGGTAAAAAAAAATTATGCATAAACAAGCTGAGTACTGAATGCTAAATAAGCAATGCAACACATTGTTGCATTTTATGACCTTTTAAGCTTGGTATTTATAGATTTTACACTTGCTGTAGCTTTTATAATGAATTTTTTTTTGGTTAGGGATATTTTGGTTTTCCTGGCCTATTTAAGTGAATCTATTAATCTATTGGATGTAAGGCTGTAGATTTGGATGAATGTCAATATTTCAGGCATGGTTTTTTCTGAATGTTAGATGCAAACAATGGACATATTGTCACTTGCTTTTCATGTGTCTATCCTTAGCCCCTTGTATTTTATACCTTAATATAGGACTTTTGAATTAGTATTTGTCTCTGTAGTTCCTGAAGTGGTAGTTGTTTTGGTATGGTTACTTACAGACTTGGCCTATCTACCTTGTGCATTGGACATATGTTTATGGCCTTACAACCAATGAATGTATGAATTGTATCTTATCTGACATGTTCTGTTCTTTGTTATACAACGTTAATATGCACTGTTTTGGGTGTCTCGGTGGCGCAGCCTGTAGAGCACTGACCGCATGCTCATTGCGAGCCGCGACGTCGGCGGTTCGAATCCGACCGTCCGACAATTTGTCGCATGTCTTTCCCTATCTCTCGGCCCCATTCTTCCTGTCTCTCTATACTATACTGTCCAATAAAGCTGAAAAAGGCCTAAAAAGTATCTTAAAAAAATGCACTGTTTTGTAAGTTGCTTTGGTTAAAAAAATGTAAATGTAATTTAGACGCACGCAGTTTGACTGTCCCATTGAAGTGAGATTTGAATTTCAGTTTGTTGCCGTTATTTCATTTTTTCACACGGCATGCGTCTGTGGCCACGCGCCAGGGTCAGGAGAACGCATCATCTCCGACCGCAGCGGCGGTGGCGGAGAGGAGGGGAAACGGTGCCTTTGGCTGCGCCTTCGTTCCCGCTAACGCGTCAGAGCCGACGTTCATGCGCACGACTGCTCGGCGTGCCCTGAGCAGGTGGGGGACGTTTCGGGACGGTGAACTCGATCGCCCGTGACTAAGCTCCCCCCGTGTCCCCACCTCTGTCTCCGCACGTCCCGTAAAGAGAGGGCGGAGAGGCCCCGCACGCGAACAGAGGGGCCGTTTATAGACCAGCCCAGGGCTCGGGTGCTGTAGGTAACTGCACGGTCCAGCGACAGGGGCTGGAGTCGGCCCTCGCGTGTCCAGAGCTTCTGGCAGCCGCGCACGGAAACGTCCGGGCTGGCCCGGGAACACGAGAGACTGAGGGGAGTGCTGAGCCGCTGTGAGGCAAAGCCAAGAAAGCCCAAACCCAAAAATCCTCCGCTGGACACCACGTCTTGGGGGTCTGACCTTCATCGCACGGAGGGAATTCAAATTCAATGAGCATGCAGTTCACAAAGAGAAAGTACAGTGAACTGCATTACAATGCATATTTTTTAATCATATTTGACTATGTATGGGGAGACGGTGTCTTTAGGTCACAGGCGATGTGGTCGGGGGGGGGGGGGGATGCGTAGCAGTATTAGGGGGTTTGAGAACAGATGTGGGCTGCAGTCGGTAGCTAGCGGAAGGATGAGGGGAAAGTGTGTGGGAGGTGTTGAGGAAGAAGACCAGACCAGAATGCCGGTTCAGGGTCGTCGGTAAGCGATTCTTAGAGCTGAAAAGGACGCCTACAAGCCGCTCAGGCCAATAAACACTCATGCGTGCTGTACCTGTGTGGGTGGGGAGAGTCTGGGGCTTCTTTGAATGTTGGGACCAAAGAAACAACAGGTGAACTTCTTGTAAATATTTTGTTACTTCTTTCCATAGCTTAATTTGTTTGCTGCGCGGATTTTGGGATTTATCTTAATTCTGGTGCTGACAAACTTTGCTTAGGTCACCAAAGCATTGGTAGGTCCCCTCAGATGTAAACCAGTTTGTAAAACGGTGATAAAACCATCCAGGTATGAAGTTTCAAGGGAATATTTATTATATTTCTTACAGTTTACCCTTAATCATGGTACATGATTAAACAAATGATTAAACAGAACTGATTAAACAGAATTTCTTCAGTTAAATATCCAGCTGTATAAACTGCTTGCAGTGTAAACTTTGCGAGTTGCTCTGGATGCGAGAGTGTCTGTTTAATTTCTGGATGTAATGAAATGTAACGGACGGAGAGGGTCCAGGTGCCGGGGCAGGATTTTCGGCGGAGGGGAGCGTGACGATCGATGTTCCACACAGCCCATCCCTCAGGGGCGCCGGCCCAGGCAGGAAGCCTCCTGTCACGGCTCTGAGAGGCCTGACCGCCCCGCCCCTGGGCGTCCCGGAGCGAGACCCGGCCAGTGAAGGAAACACTTTGATGCCCTTCAAGACCACTTCCACCCCATTACTCTTCCTCACCTCACCCCTCTGTCCCCCCCCCCCCTCTTCCTCCCCCGCCTCCCGGTTCCAGCCTTCCCCCCCCGTCAACCTGGACATCCTCGCTGGGCCTGTCTCCTTTCAAAGGCCCGACGCGAAAGAGGCCACATCACCCGCCAAAGCCATTAAACATGGTGGTCCAGGCCGACAGCCGTCTGCCCAAGTGCAGCCTACATGAACACATTCGTTTAAATGTAGGAGACCAAACATAAATCACAATGTTCTTGTAGACGACATCAGCCTTTCCCCCCACCCCCCCTACAAATAGGCGATGTCTGGGACAGGCATGGTAGACATAGTCATATTCTGCTGACTGGAACTTGTCCTGAAGTAAACTTCCATCTTCCAACTGGGACTTTGCTTCACTGGCAAACCTTTTGTTGGATGAAATCTTTTGCGGTTAATTTCTCTTTTATTGATGAGGGCATTTGGCATAGGCCTAGACTTCACTAGTCTTTACTTCATATTTTATAAATTCAAAAAAGATGCTACCATTTTTTATTGCGACATTTTCTGGTTTTTATTTCAGTGTAAAACCCAGGCCTTATGAAGGAGATAGATGAAGTGCTTGCCAGGCATATGCCCCACACAAAAGTCTATTGTATGCATACAGTGACCAAAGTTTTGGTCAGACACAGCGGGAATTGTGAGAAATATTCCGGGTGCAGGTGGGAATGGGCTGTCCCATGCAGGGCTCTAGTGCCAAGTACTAAACCAGGGGTGCCAATAATTATGAAACCTTGATTTCGGTGAAATCTATTTATTCAATGAATTTCTGATTTTGGTTGGTTCCATTGAATATTAATAAAGTAGTTTTTACATTGGAATTTTGAGTTTATCTCTTCATGATGTTAAGTATTTTTGTGCATTGCCAGTCAGGGGTGCCAATAGTTCTGGAGCCCACAGTATTTTCATTGTGTCTGTGTTCAGTTGATTCTCAAGCATGGTGAATGGGCTGGGAAAGTCCTTTCCCGTCGTTTGATACTTCCTCTTTGTGGGAAACATAATGCTCTCCCGCTCCCGCTGAATGCTTGGACAAAATGTTTCGATTGTCAGTTAGATTTACGCGGGGGAGACAAGGTGGCTGGATTGAGATGTTTGACATACCTGTCTGAGCCTTTAATGTGCCTTGGTTTGGTATATTTGTGTTTTAATGACCAGGGATTTTTTTCCCCTTGCTCATTCTGCAAATAAACAACTGTCACGGCCACTTTTCCCCCCATTGGAAGTGGACGCAAATTGTGGGGTGATTTGTTCCTGGCTGGCTTTGAACCGAGGCCCTAATTGTTCTTTCTTTGTTCGTGAGGTTTTCTGGTCCTGTAGCCATTACCCGATCCTCGCAAGCTGGTGCCAGGTTCTCGACTGAAACTGAGAGCTTGCAGGAGGGATCCGTGTCTCTCACAGAATTTGGATTAAGGAGCCCACACAAAGCTACAGTAACTAGGTCACTTCTAGCATTCTTTCTTATTGTTATTATTGTCTATTTCCGCACTCTTTACATAATTCTCTTGGATTTGTTAGCCAGAAGGCTATATGGGCGACATGGCTCAGGCAGTAAGAGCAGTCGTCTGGCAGTCGGAGGGTTGCCGGTTCGATCCCCCGCCCGGGCAGTGTCGAAGTGTCCCTGAGCAAGACACCTAACCCCCAAATGCTCCTGAAGAGCTGGTCGGGGCCTTGCATGGCAGCCAATCACCGTCGGTGTGTGAGTGTGTGTATGAATGGGTGAATGGAGAAGCATCAAATTGTACAGCGCTTTGGATAAAGGCGCTATATAAATGCCTGCCATTTACCATTTGCCATTTGCTATAGGCTGCCCCTAAGGTGTTTGACAGGACCGTTGGTAGTTCAAGTCCCGGTGTAGCCACAGTAAGGTCTGTGCCACTCTGGGACCCTTGAGCAAGGTGCTTAACCCCACATTGCTCCAGAGGGGATTGGCCCCTGTCTAGTCCAATCAACTGTAAATCGCTTTTGATAAAAGCCTCAGCAAAATAATTTTATGCCCCGGTGTAAAATCCAGATGCTGTCCAGATATGTTTCAAAACATAGCTTGAGCTGGTCAAACCATGTTGTGTAGAGAGCTGGTCTGAACTGGTCAATCGGCTACAAGCTGTTTCAAAACCTTTTTTTCCGGAGGGTATATACAGTATTGTGCATTATCTTATATACTGCACAATACCGTATAACATTCTGTACAGATAAGATTCTTTCAAAAATAATTCAATGAAAGGTCCTAAATAAACGTACTATACATTTTACATTATATTTTAGTAATTTGTTAGAATAGTTGAAAAATGAATCAAATCAATATTTTTTGTGACCACCCTTCGGCGTTAAAACTGCATCACTTCTCTGTGATAGCCAACGCTGTCCTGCAGTTCTATAAGACAGGTTGTTCCAAGCATGTTGGTGAACTTGCCATAGTTCTTCTGCAGACTTTGGTTGGCTCCTTGCTTCTGATCTGACAGCCTTGATCACGTTTTTATGTAAAAAGTAGTCAATTGCTTACAGTAATATGTTAAATTAAATACAAAAATGTCTCTGTAAAATTAAATCTTTTGGAAAATGAGTATTTGGAAATCTCAAATGTGTTCTTTTATACTAACACACACAAAAAAATAAACATGCTATATATATATATATATATATATATAAAGTCTAGGGTACCTAAGACTTTTGCACAGTACTGTATATCTAAAAATCCAGATTTTAAAAAAGGGCACAAGTGCCATGCAAAGACCCTCATTGCTTTTTGTGCGTGATAGATTTGCTGTAATTGCAGAGACCAGCATTGGAGTGACAGCGCGAAACGTAGCGGAGCTAGTTCACCCCCTTGCTCCAGCGGAGAGAACCCAGACACGCTAACACCGGCAGACAACATCCCGGGAGCGTAAAGCAAACATGCCCTTTTTTTTCCGCGCGCAATCGCACGTGTCGAGGACGATCCTGGAATGCCAGCCCAGATTTCATTTAAATGTGAGCGAGGGTTAATTGCTGGCCCGTCAGCTGAGAAAACAGCACAGCGCTGCTGGTAATCGCCGAAATTGGGTGACTAATCAGACACCGGAGAAGGGAATTAAACTGGCCGGGATCACAGAAATGCCAGTCTAAATCTCCCCTTCTGAGTCAGACTGATGATGTAGATGTCTTGGGCGTGCTTCCCGTAAAAACACAGTACCCAGTATATGTCGATTGGATTTCGTTAAGGACACTCTCCACAGGAGACTGTGTTCTCATTAGGGGTGTATTTCATGTCCAAAATAAAGTTATGGCTGTAATTTAATGTAATGCCTCCTACACAGGGCTTTGAGTGCAGTGTACACACTGTCAAGAAATACCTGCATAGATGAACAGAAAATAATGAGATTATGGTTCTTTTCCTTTTGCACAGATTTTCTGACAACATAGTTCATGGTAATCAATCAGCATTCATGATGTTCCAGTCAAAACAGCCGGACAAGAGCAGCAGCTGGTCTATGGATTTTTTGGTGCCATCACAACAACCAGTCCTTGTCTTTATTTCACCGCTGTAAATCAAAATTTCAGCTTTATCCAGAGGAAATATTTGATCTTTACCCGCCTCGCCCACCACAGCTGTCAATGTTTATATTTAGCTTGGACTGAGTGACGGTGGTGTTACAACCTGAGGAGAAATCCAATCTGTTTTTACGGTTTGAATGCACCTTGCCTAATAACAGCTGTTTTTAAGTCTCTTTCAGTTTCTCCCTATCTGGAGGCTAATTTATTTGTTCTGACTTTGCTGTCAGCTCTCTGTAATCGCCGTAATAATTCCTTATCTCAACCAGTCTCGTCAACTCTGTGGTGATGGTGCGTGGTAAACTGTTCCTTCTGGCGACTACCAATCATACTCCCTCGTCTCTAGCACATTCCAAATAATAAAAATAACTTAAAGCAGATGCAGCAGACTTGCGGTTGCAGTTTGCTGCAGTTGCACACCGGGGACCAGGGTTCGATTCTCCGTCCTGCCAAAAGCCAAGTTTGGCCGGCTCACGTGGAGCAGCATAATTGGCCCGCTGCTCCAGAGGGAGGGACTTGGCAGGGTTAGTAGATCGCCGCACAATAAAGCACCTCGGGCGCCTTGGAATCACGGTCATGAGCATCTTCTTCAAGCTGTTTCGCTCTCCTTCTGGCCGCTGAGGGACGGGGTGTGGGCGGTGGATCTAATACTAGCTCTAATTGAATCAGACGGGGTACAATTGGCTACCAAATTGGGAAAAATCCGAAAAAATAAATGTTGTTAAAAAAAAATCTTTTTTTAAACTTAAAGCAACTCCAGTGTAGCACACACGGGCATGTGCGGCTCCAGGTCACTGGCAAGTCACTCTCCTACGTGTTGCCAACATGCAGAGTGCCCTCGCTGCCTGCCCACATTAATCCATGCCCTGGATTAGTGCTTTCATATTACATTTTGGCAGCTCGAAATATGATTACAAATCATTACTGAATACTCATGGGTTATTAACAGCCAAATGTCAATGAACAGTAATGTTCATGATGCAAATCTTTATGAAAGAAAATCATTTCTGGTTGCTATATTTTTCCTGATGGTATTTTGTGAACACCACCAGGACCTTAATTAGTACATTAGGGTGCCTCATCTTCATCAGCATTTTGCAATTACTGTGAACTTTATATTTTGTTTTTTTCTTCTTTTTTTCCCCCCCTGGGGTCAAATTAGTTTCTAGAGTTAGCAGCCCTTTAGTAGGAAATGCAGCATGTTATTCCTGATGAGTGTCTTGCCTTGGGCATGGGGAAGAACAGATAACGCTGGCTGTAGTCCTATCTGCATCAAACCTCTCCACAAAGACTCTCCTCAGAGAGCAGTCCTTCCTATTCAGAAAATCAACCAAGGACATGGCGTTTTATTTTAACCGCGTTATCGCAGTTGCTGATAAACTCATTTCAAGGCAATTTGAAGAATAAAAAAAAGACATAAACGGAAGTTTCAGCCCAGAGAAGTTTCCATATCCTGCATCCTGCATTATGAATACTAAAAATACTTCAGGTAGACTTTTATGTTTTATGTCAATTTAATGTTAAGGTAAAGTTATCAACTCGTGGATATTTTGTATCCTACAATGTAGGACCAAGTGCAGGGTCTGTGGAATGTGATTTGACATTTTGAGATTAGAGGGTCAAGCACTAATGTAACAAAGCTGCCCCAAATTTTAATTCAATTTAGGCTCCCGGTGCTAAACATAAACCATTCTGAAACTGTCGTGCCAGTCGTCCAAAAGAAAAGGAAACCATGCAGTTAAGCTCAATGTCAGGAATTGCCTTTGGGAAATAATTACTCAGGACCTACCACAACACCAAAGAGTCAATTGGATTAAATCCAAAACACGCTAAATTAGCCTCAGGAATAAGGCTCATGAGAAACACCATTCACTACCCAGAAGGATCGTCGACATTAACCCCTGAGACTCAACTTCCCACAATGCACCACTATATCAATGGAATGATCTGGGTGGTTGTTTTGCTGAGAGTGACCTATACATGTGGGGCATCATTGATCATGAGGTTCTATATCCTCTATAACTTTCAAGTTACCAGGGTTAGATATATCAGATCAGATATATATAGGGTTAATGCATTTTCCTCCCCTGCCACATTCATCAGTGAAATCTTCCCCGTCAACTCAGGAGGGCAAATAGTACCACACTCCACACACTACAGTTATACAAATTTGCCTGCACATTGATAACATAATGGTGATAGCAGAACATTATTCAATTGTCCAGTAATCTCAGTCTGGGGCATTTTGCTCTACATGGTAATTACTACTATACAAACTGTTTTAACAATGGCCTTATTTACTCTTGTCCGCTTACCGTAATTATAATTAATCCGCAAATATGATTGCTGAATGTTGAGGCATGCATGGGGTTTAATGTATTGAGCCATATTGCCATTGTAAGTCACTCCAACCATTTGCCAAATACGCTCCAATTATTTCGATCCACTAAAAAAAGTGATGTTCAAGTAAGACATCATATCCATGTCCAGTGCTATGGGTGGACCAGAGAAGACCAGATCAACCAGCAAAGTGAAATCCGCTGGAGTGTTTCAGGTGTATGCATCCCACACACGCACGCACCTGGGATTGAACCCTGTGTTCGTGAGTTAGAAAACCGACATCTTCAGGATTTAAGGGTTAGTTACAAGAAAAGTGAGGGAGAGATGACACACAATTATAGACTGGCGGACTGGCGCAGTCCTGCTTGTGATTGACAGGACTGTAAATTTGGCATACATTCCTGGCCCCTCAAGAGGGGCAGCCCTTTGACTGAACCTCAACCCTTCTGTGAACTGGAGGTTTCACCCTCCCTGGGTCAACAAGCGGGTTAAGTATGTTCAAGGCAGTAAACCATGAATTTACACTTTTCTGCATGAGGCCCGCTTATTATCTGAACTCTGCCATTGCCCCCTGTGTGTTTGCTTGTGTGTGTGTGTGTGTGTGTGCGTGTGTGTGTGTGTGTATGCGTGTGCATTTGTTTGTGTGTTCATGTTCATAGAAGTCCTAGCAGTTCTTTTTAACGATCACATAGACCATCAAAATTATTTTGGGGCTCTCAACTCATACAAATAATAAGATACACTTTATATCAGGGTCTGTTTATCTTTTTTACTGTATGGCACCAACCTGCTGTGATTTTCAGTCATACAATCAGAACTCTGGTGTTTCATCTACTTTTACCCCCAACAGTTATATCTCTCAATAGGCTTCAGTGACACTCCAAAAAAAAACCTAGCACCAAGGCTGATGGGAAATTGGTCAAACTGTTGGTAATACCTAAAAATGATTGCTCTGTCCTGAAGCTTTTCAGTTTCCAGGATTTCCAGGATCTGTCCCAGAATCAGTATTACATGAAATATCAATACCTTCACAGCTAGTAATAGGTAGCATATGTACTTTATTAGAAATAGACAATTTTTCCTCCGTATTTCCTGCTAGCCATTCAAAGTTTTAAGTATAATGTTGCTGTCAATGGTAAGCCGTTGATGGCAAACATACTGTAAGGCCGTAAATCACATCCTGCTTCATGCTCTGTACACCCAAAATAAACTTATACTATCTACCTTCTCCAAATGATGATTTTTAGTGAGGTAGGAGGATCAATTGCATCAAAGACTACTTCTCAATTGAAAATGATACTGTGGACATTTGGTATATAGTCCAAATCACTTTTTTATAACGGTGTCTTAATTTCTCACAAGTGGTCGTATGGGCAGCATGTGTTGTAGTTTTTTAGATAAAACTACAGTCTGGGTCATGGGTTCAAGTCCCAAATGGGACACTGCGCTTTTACCCTCCAGCAAGGCACTTTACTTTGGTTGTTCAAGTAAACATACAGCTGAATAAATAGGTTCCAGAAAGCAGAAAAGATTGTACTTCGCCAGTCACTCAGGATAAGGGTGTCTAATACTTAATTACAGGACATCCTATCCTGTGGTGATTGTTACCATTCCACGATGCCCTGGGCCATTTGTCCATGCACAACAGTTATGTAAATTAGAAGTCTCCAAGTGAAAATGTGAGGTTTATAACTGCCACATAGTAGCTCATGTTAATATTGACCTTAGCCGTAATTCTGTGTTTTGCACATCTGTAATGTTTGTTCTGCTTTCTGTACTTTCTGTAATATGCTTTGCTTATCTTTGTTGCATTGTTCTTGCTGCTTTTGTTGTATGAAGCACTCTGAACACCACACTTGAGAAATGCTGTTGCTATGCTTGCCGATAGCCAAAGGCACAGGCTGTTCACTGAGATTGCTATTATCTCTATATTATTTTCAGAATCTATACACCTTGGAATTATAGAATAGCAGTAATTAATCACTCCGCAGAACACTCATTGACGTGCTAGACAATAGTTATCTGATCATTACACAAAGAAGCACCCTGCAATATGTTCCTAAACATATGCATGGAGATGGCATTTTCATTTTCATCTTTTTAAAGTAATCGTATTGCTATGCTACCTGGCAAAAGCGGCATTCCCAGCAATATTCCAAATGTTCACAGTTATGTCAGTCTCTCACCACCAGCCTGCTTTTTCTTTGGCAAACGCTACAATTGGAATGCCGTCCTCCTGTATTGTTGTGAAGGACATACTAGCGTATGAACAACCTTTCTTTGTAGGTTCTCGCAGAAGTCAGCTTTGATACGCTTTAGATTTCCACGAACAAAATGAGGAAAAATTTTTATATCTTGCAAACTTTTAAGTGCTGCATTTTTTTTTTAATTTTTTTTTTATTTACCCAATGTTCACACACAGCTCTCTGTGGGGATTCTCTGAATGTGTGGTTTTAATTCAGCTCACTTAATGACTTGAGCAACCTAATTAATTGCGCACTTATGTACTTCAACACTTTCCTTCAAGCGATAAAGCTGGCTGCCTTCAGAATACATTTAGACACAGCCATGAACTGTGTTTCATGAACTTACTGTAGTGCTGACCCGGAGCACCATGTCAGTAAGTGGAACAAATCAGGTGTTGTTACTCCGAATGGCCGAAGGGAAGGTTTCCTTTCAGCGCACGCGAATGCTTTTTTGCGAACAGGCTTTTCCGTTAAATTATTGCCAAGAACATATAATCGCAGCTAAGTTGCACATGACTAGGAGCTAAGTAAATGAAAACTCATTACGCTGGCACAGAGTCTGTTGATTCAGGTGGCATGCGTGACCTTAACGACCGCAGCAGCAGTTGCGGCCGGGCCATTTCATTGGGCTTTCGGGGATTTTCCATTCTCTTATTTTACATGACAGCCAGAGTGGGTCGTCAGTTAGCATGTAGTTTAGGAGATATGTGACGGGGCCTAAACATGGGTCAGTATGAGTCTGAAGTAAGTCTCAAAAGTAACTTCGCCCCCCCCCAGCCAAGTGTCATTTCATTTCCATAATTTATCGTCAAATGTTCGAAATCCGCTTTCTCATTTGCTGAGGGTATACCCAGGTTGTCTCGTCTCTTCAGCTCCAGAAAATGTCCGTACATTTAAAATATATACTGTATACATTATTTATTTTTTTTACAGCTACGTTTCAAGTCCAGTTGCCTGTGGTGAATTTGTGAAAGTGAAAAGTGAGCTCAACAATCTTTCATTTTTTAAATCAATTTATTAAGTTGATTCTGTATATTTGTCATGAGGCCCAGAGGCTACCAGTGATAACAGTGAGCATTGCCTGGATTCTGACCAGCAGTAGGTGTCCTGTAGGTGTGGTGTGGTGTGGTGTGGGGTGGGAAGGCCGTTCCTTGCTTGCAGGTAAATGCATTGGCGGAGTATGTGCTACAGTGGTTCTTGTGCAGCAGTAACATGAGAAGTACAGCTACAGATCCTAAATTAGGGATATAAAAGGTCCTTTAATGGATGATTGGCCCAGATGTGCCCTGCTGCACACTGTACAAAGGGGAACGCATATTTTACTTTTTACTACCCTGTGTCTGGTGAGATACACAAACGGACCCCAGTTTACAATCCCGAGGGACAGGAGTTCTATAACCAAGTTACAATAATTTTTTGCTTAATGGCAAGTGGCACTACAGGAAGGTATGTCCGGTGTTTTGCTTAAAATTGACATTTGAAGTATTTTAGGCTAGAAATGTACGTTTGGCAGAAAAAACAGTTTGGTACCATTGCCTGTAATTGCTGAAGGTTTTTTAAGCAGAACAATTCCCTGTTTTCATTAAAGAGATGAAAGGGGACTTCTAATGAGCATCTATCAAGTTCATCAGGTTACGTTCAAAGATTGTTTTTGTTCTTTTCAAGCAAGGCTTCCCCAGGGAAGTGGCTGAATGCAACTGAACACAGGCCAGCCTTCTATGTAAGGAAAACTGTACAGGCACATGCATTGTGATGAAAATTTATTTGTAACCTATTTTTCATTTATTATTTCTGTTTGTATTCATATGTATTACACTTGTAACGCATAATTTGTCATGTAATACATTAAACAGACAGCGACAGCATTGTAATGGAGTTGCATTGCAGCCGTAAAGTGTTCTACGCAAATGGCAACAGGGATGTTCAAAACTGGACTGTGCATCCCAGGATCACAGAGGATGTTCTGTTCCCTTGAAGCAATTCTTTACGCTATCTGCCTGTTCTTAAATAGAACACGGTTACGACCTCGACCGGATCAAACGGGCAGAAATCTGCTGTATTACAAGGATATTGAGTTTTGAATAAACAGCTCAATCAGTCAAAGTGGTGTGACAAAGGGCCAATCAAAGAATGGCAGATGACGCATTTTCGACGAAATAACCTTCAGTTTCGCGAGACAATAAAGAGACAATGGAGTTTCCTTGGCACTTGTGTTGATCTGGGGGATATCCTACCGATACAAATACTGCTAACTGTTTTTATTAAAGGTCGCATTCTATTTAAAAACATTTTAAACCAACTCAGAAAAACATCTCTGATATTATGTACTCCAGTGTTAGAGGAACCGTCTATGCAGCAGCCATGTTTTTATTTTTTTGTTCTTTTTTTATTTTTTTTTTGTAGTGAAGTGATGCATAAATTGTGATTAGAGTTTTGCTCACTAGCTTAGCTTTCTTGCTATGTTTCCATGCACATTTACCTCTTCTTGTCTGTGATGTTGGTTGGAGCATGGTATTGCTAAATTATTTAAGGAGCACCACATTTTATCCAGTTGAGCTTGTTTGGATGAAATGCTTTAATTATGTGTGTAGGCATTTTTTTAATCACCGTCGGTGTAGCCGTTTTCTAAATATGGGGTAAAACTTCTCAGAACAGGACGTGTTTGGCTTGAATCTCCAGTCTGTGTTTCCCAGAAGGTAACGGGCACTCAATCTCTGCCCTTGAATGCATGGACTGGTTTATAGACAGCCACCCATCTGGGCAATCACATGACACTCCCAGAAAATATGGTATCGTTAGCATACAAATATCACAGAAACTACCGTGGCTAGTCTGAGCGGTATAACAATCATAGCCATGGTATATCGTTATTTTATCACTGCTATGAACCAGTCAGATTATGAGATTTGCCCTACCCATTTTATGATTAGGATTATATCACTTCAAATAGATGTTATTTCCCAATACTTCATAATTCAAGATGATTTAACCCTGGGCATGCAATAGCTCAGCACAAACAACATGTAGTCAATGCCCTAACCCTCAAGCAACCAACATATTTCGCACACCCCAATGTTTTTAAAGGGAATTCATGAAATAATAAAAAAAGAAGTCAGAATCAATTCAACAGTTTTTCTTTTCCATTCAAATGTCATTAAACATCATATTCATAAAAAAAAAATAAAGTGTATATCTTACGTCACATTTAGTTATAATTCATGTCACCCACATTGGCGGCACATAGGGGAATATTAAGCCCTAACACTTTAACACTTGTAACCCATGTAATATGCGTGTGGTCAATATACTGTTACTGAGGTAACATTGTGATCAATTGCATATATCCTTGTTTTGAATGTGATATGACACTGTTCTCTGATATTTATTTCTGAACTCAATCAGGGGAGTCAGTGATGCTATTCACAAGCTCTGTGTTTGCTGCTGCTGAACTGTTCTATAGCCACTGGGCCATAGACACCCCCTACTCCATGCTACAGTCCAGAATCGCTAACTTCACGCTTTTTACCATACTGTACTGTGCCATGTGCTGATCACATGCTAACTGCATGTCAATCACACACATTCATAATAATTAATTTATGTGATTCATAATAATTAATAATCACATGCATTAAATTAAAATAAGACACAACTACGACTGTATGACACAGGTGGTCTGAGAAATACCACATTTCTAACTTCAGATCACAAAGATGAAATGTCTTGACTTGACTGGGGTCACATATGACCCCAGTGGACCTAATCATCACATTCACTGACAAAAAAAGGCAGACACCAGAAACAATGGTATGTATTTATTGAGGACAACTTCATTGGTAAAGTCAATACATTTTGAAAAGACCAAATGATATGTCCATTGCAATACTTAAAAAAAGTATGACCCCAGTTGGTCACTTGAGGGTTAAGTGACATGCACTACCAAGAAAATTGATAAATCAACTTGCAGAAAGAATCCTAGGAGAACTTCAACAGGTTTTGAATACCCTGGAAACGTCGTCTTGACAGTATTATCCCAAAAGAGTAAAATCAATTCATTTATCCCCATACATTACACACTGCATCTGGCTATACAGAAATGCTGGTGCTTACCAAAGCGTTCACTTCCACTTCACAGAGGGAAAGGTACTCTGCTTTTGGAATGTACACCGTGACATAACGTCCCTTCTTTTGTCCATAACAATTAAAGGTTTTAGTCTCCCCTGGTCCCATGTAGTCAACCGTGCTGCACCTGCAAGAGAGAAAATAATAACATTGATAAGTGTTTCACCAACGTTGGTCTTCTATTTAAATAAAAATTAAGAATAATGCAGCACGATGCTCTGTACCTCAGCTACAGCACCTAGTGTGTGATGAGGGGGAAGCCTGGGGTGGTTGGGTTGGGAATGGAAATGATCTGTCAGTGTGTGCAGGTCTGTACTCTGGTCTGTTCTGCAGAGTTAAAGTGCGGGCAGGTCTGTACTCTGGTCTGTTCTGCAGAGTTAAAGTGCGGGCAGGTCTGTACTCTGGTCTGTTCTGCAGAGTTAAAGTGCGGGCAGGTCTGTACTCTGGTCTGTTCTGCAGAGTTAAAGTGCGGGCAGGTCTGTACTCTGGTCTGTTCTGCAGAGTTAAAGTGCAGGCAGGTCTGTACTCTGGTCTGTACTGCAGAGTTAAAGTGCGGGCAGGTCTGTACTCTGGTCTGTTCTGCAGGGTTAAAGTGCGTAAAAGGTCTGTACTCATTTAAAATGGCGATATCACATTTTATTAGGTGTATTTCTGCTGTGCACTGTAAGTGTCGGTACTGACAGGGCATTACTGATGCCGTTGTCAGCCAGGGAGTCTCCGATGCGGATCTGGGCTCCAGTGATTCTGTCTGAACAGCAGTCTGCTCTGTTGGTGAGGGTGACGGAGGTAATTGTGTAGCTCTGCAGCAGGTCCACCCTCCACCAGGGGTTGGGGACGTTTGTGGTGTGGGTACAGGACCCATGGCGTTGAACAGAATCTCGGTTCCCATCGATGGCATTGCTTGCATGGCAATACGCTGCCCATTCCCCCGGAAACAGGGCCGACTGAGTGGCCTTCCCACGTATAGCCACATTCTCTGGAGGGGGGAGGGAAGGGGGGTAGTAGTAGTATTAGCCCATGTCTTGAAATGCATTTCATTTTTGTCTTTCAACTTGGGGAACAAAATTAAACCTTGTAACATTATAAATCCACACAAAGACCACCTTAATGTATTTCAGTTAAATGCATGAAACATTTAGCTGAAAGTTCGAAACATTGAAAGCAGAAAAAAATTACTTGAAATGCATGCATCATGCGTGACCAGGTAATAGGCACAGACTATTTCGGATGTTTTTGATTTTTTTTGCTTTCAACCTACTTTTGTGATAGTTCTAGCACTTTTTCAGAGAAGCATCTGTAAGCTTTCAGTTAAAGGTGGTTTCCATGGCAGTGCATGTGCATGGGCTGAAGTGTAATACTACCTGTAGTCTCTGTAGTCACTGAGTCTGGCTTGAGGGTTGCAGTGGCCAAGATTGGAAAAAGTAACATCATCATCTTCACCTTCATCCTGGAAAAGAGGTGATGTATGACATATTCTTGCTCACACATTCAAAAAATCATGTTTGTTCATTAGAACATGGCATGGACACTGGTCCTGTTCCGCATGGTGCTTTCTCATAGAAATTTCTCATCAAGTACCACTAATTAAATATTTGTAGCAACACAACTATAAATCCACATTTTACATCTGTGGGAAGGTCACAAGTTTCCACATTTAGGGTTAACCTACATGCATTTTCTAAACATGAATGGTCAGCCTTGGCTTCATTTTCTCAGAGAAACAAAAAGCAAAACTGAGTGCTAATATTTTATAAAAATGTGTGCCAGCTTTTAAAAGCTTAAGTTTTTGAAGGACTATTAACACAGATATTTGTAGGTAGATCTGCTGGCGGATCTGGACTGTAATCTTACCTGAAGTCAGTAAGGTAGCTGGATCTCACAGATAGATTGTTGGTTGTTTCTTGTTGATCAACCAGATGCAGTCTAGATTCTTCCTGAATGATGCCTTTTATTTATGATTCTGAACGCCCATAAAGGTGAAAGTTCTTTAATAAAGCCAACGTGATTATTCAATATTCATTGAGGAAATAATCTGAAATAATCTGAAGTTTATGACAGGGCCTATCCATAAAGAAATAAAGAACAAGGAGACACTGTTATTTTCTCCAAATTTCCAAAGAAATTTCTGTTAATGTTTCATAAGTCAAAGCTGTCCATCCTACACACATAATTTACGCATTTAATCCAAATAAACTCAGCTGAAAAAAGCGTGACAGTGCTCCTTTATACAAGAGAATTTCTTCAATGGTAGCGGTAATTTTCTGTTCAAGAATGGCCCAGTAAATCATCTGTTTGAAACTAGTAAATAAATTTGAATAGCTAAAATGTTAATGACAGAATCAGAAAATTGCCATGGCACATATTAGCAGTTTGAAAAGATATTGTCGACCTTGATGCCCATAATATGAATTTATGTTATGCTCTAAAATGTTCTTTTTGAACGATTTCCCATTTTTCCTTTTTAAAAGTTAAAATTAGCCAAAAGCATCTGGGGGAATCATCATTGCTAATGCGGTATTTAGTGACTGTGCAGGACCTGTGTTCCTGGTGTAGTAATCGTCCTGCATTTTGCCCTGCTTCCTGTGTAATCATCGGTGGATTGGACCCATAGCATGGGGACATCAAAGACAGCACACATACAGTATTCTCTAACGAGCCTTCTTCGCAGTGTCTGGCTCTTCCATAAACATCTCGGCTACTGAGCGCAGATGGGTTATTCAATGGGGAAGGTCCTCCTTGCTCCTTATATTGATACAGTAAGTCCTGGCCCAGAAGTTTTTGTCATTTGCACCCATTATCGGTCCTGGTCTGAATCTAGTGCTTGTGTTCTGCAGCAGTGCCAACCTTTGGTTGTGACTAGGGATGCAAGATATAGAAAATCGGGGGGCTGATGGCAATAGCTGCCATCTTTAAAATGGTAAATAAAGACATTTGTAGTGTGCATAACTGTTTAAACAGGTCCATATACCAACAGAGGGTGGAGAGAGGATTTTCACTCTTAGAACCTGCACAACCAGGTGTAAAACTAATATTCGTAATACTACGGCATAATGAATTTTAAAATCTGGATTGTAACTACTGAAACCACTCTGTCCCATGTACAGATACTGCACACAGTAGTCACCTGACCTCCCATGAAGGATATGGTTGGAATCTAAGACATGTGGCAGCATATTGTGAATAAAACAATATATTTGATCAAGTTCACAAATTACATGGGAAAGCCCTTAATGGGAATTCTAGTACTGTATGACACTGTCACCTCTGAGAGAAAGGTTTAAATGTCACAGGGAATGATGCTTCAAAGACTTGTATGTGTGGATGTTTTTTGGCAAAGTGGCCTAACTTGGTTTAAGAGGTCCCTCTGGTGTAATTAATGGAGTTTAAAGGATTCACGGCAGCACCGTGGAGGGCAGTGGCTTCAAAGGAGAAAGGCGATATACAAGGTCAATTTGAAAAATGCAAGGATGGTGTGAGACTAGGAACTGCAAGGGTATGTTAACACCTCCCAGGTAATTTCTGCAGGAATTTGTACTGGCCACTGCTGGATTGATGGGGCAGTTGGAAACATATCTGCAAATGTTTTACAGCCTCACAGTAAGCTTGTAGGAGTGTGAACACACTTGCATATTCTTGGGACCAAGTCAAAATGAACCGCACTGAATCTTTCTGTACTTGGCACTCTTAGGGCCATTTTATGTGGGAAGTACAAGCTGCCCAAATGTATGTGCACTATTTTAAGAATTTATTTATATTACCAATTATGTGTACTCATTTAGGCAAACAAAACAGTATAAACTTAAATTTGAGTTTTGACTTCGAAAAAAGAAAATGGCAACATGAAATGGTCCTTTGTTTAGCCATGTACAATTATGTTAAACGGGGAGGGGGGGGGGGGGGGGACAAAGCCAGTCAAAATAAGCAGTCTGACATGGACTGAACTAATATTTATCCATGTGCCTTATAACAGTGCATGTTGTAATCACGGCAGCCTTTAACCTTGTATTGTTTGTTCTTTATGGTGCTGTAAAACATTTGATACGGTATTAATAGGTCAGTTCCTGCTCCCATGGAGAGTGAGAGCACTAAACAGGTTAATCACTGATCCTTGACACCTATATTCTCTTCTATAGTGACGTTAACCCCTCCAATGTAGCTATACTTATTATAAACCAACAGCAGTCCATTTTAGAGCAGGTGGCCATTTTGGTTCCTCGCTGAGGAGGTTCGCGTTAACAATGAAAGGTGAGCACGGTGATGTCATTGCCAAAATAAGAGACTAAGCTTTCCTGGGTTGATTGCTTTTAATAGACTGTCGGATGGCTTTATTGTTAAGTTTATATGGAAGCAATGTGTTTGTGAGGTAAAGAATGTTAAGCACTACAGTGAACTGAGTGCACATTCAATCACTGATATTAGTGCTTTTTCCAGTGGCAGCACAATATGAACTTCCGGGTGTATGTCCTGTCCTCTCTCCACCAGTTCCAATGGGTCTAGGCATCAAAGACGAATAATGAGTATACTCCCATTTCAAAATGGGTGTTCAGAGATGTACACTGAAAAGCAATTATGCCCAACTGCATATAAACTGCACAAGTGGCTCAGTGGGGTGTATTTCAGGAAAAACCCAATTATCCCACATCACAGGTCCGCCAGATGAAGTCACCTCTAATGAACGCTTTTCCATGGGAATGCGTAATTTTTCATTTAACAGAAAAACCGCATTCCCACAATGCATTACTATCCGCTCACAGGGAAAAGAAAGCTACGGCCATAAAACTGTACAGCAGGAAAACCTCTGGACTTTCCAGGCATTTATGGACAGTGATATTTACAGTATTAAATGTTACGAGCTGGAGAGAATGTGTCTTTGTGCTTTATTCTGTGAAGGACCACATGACCTGGGTGCAACGACCTGCCACGGAACTCATAGCCATTGTTTTGTGTGGTGAACAGACCATGGAAAGAGTTCACTTTACAGTTTTCGTCAGTCTTTGGCTTTTGGTGGGATCCCACAGCCACAGTCTTCTTGACTAAAACATGCATGTTGTGGTTTGAAGGTGTTTGTTGCAATTCCTTTCTTGACTGTTAGGAGTCTGAAAATTACCTATTGTACCTTGAACAAATATATTTTATCTATTTAAAATAGATTTTAATGGTTATTCCATGGTTATTGGCATGGTGTATTCCTGCCTTTCGCCCAATGTATGCTGGGATAGGCTCCAGCCCGGTTGCGACCCTGTTCAGGATAAGCAGGTTAAGATAATGAATGAATGAATGAATTAATGGATTTGCAAGGAAGGCATAAATGGAGATGTAATTGAAGCATTAGAAATACGCAGAAATCTGCCGTTGTTATCCTGCACTTTGACATCCACTATGAGAAATTAGAGGTAGCTGGAGCATATCGAAGCTCAGAAAACATTAGCTGTAATTTAATGTACAGAGGCACTGCAGAATGGCCATGTCTCCTGATCCATGCCTTTTTGGAGAGGCTTTCTAATGATGTGTTCAGCTGTGAGACATTTGCGTGGCAAGACATCAGCTTGAATTGTGCCAGCTTCCAGAGCCAGACTGTCACAAGTAGATCTCACGTTACCAAGTAGGAATGTAACCATATAATGGAGGCTGATATCAAAACAAACAACTATATGACGTTTTGCAGATAAGTGAAAGTATATGGTTATTTCTGATGAAAACATACTCTGGTGGTAGCATACTTCATGGTAATATTTAAGTTTAGAGCAATTTATCAAATTGTGTCCAAAACTGTGAGCCGACCTGCCAGAATTGGTCTTTGGGTAATGTTTTTTGGGGGTTTTTTTCAGCTTGCCAAAGCAACTAAGATGTTGGATTCATATGATATGAATTGCATTGTTACTGTGCATAACCGTAGGTGTGTCCCCCTTTTCCCCCCTTCTGTACCAATGGAGAACAGGACATTTTTAATAAGCAGCTGAAATAATGAAGGCCAGGACACTTAATTGTTGTATTGTCCTGGCAGTAAATAAAGTTCTCAGCGGTAAAAGGCAGCAGTGTATCAGATACTGTGGAGGGGCCAGGCAGAAAATTCACAGCAGGAATGCTCATTAAAATACCATAGCCATGACTTGAGGGGAGAAGAGCCACCATATTTTGCAAGATGGAAATTTAGGAAGTTGAATTAAAACTTTATTTGTTGCTCCTAGTTTCGAATGTTTTTTTTTTTTTTTTCTGTTCAATTAAACCATTATTGTTTTGTAGTGTTTACAGAGGCACTGTCACAAAGACACTTTACAGACAAACAGGAAGTTGTGTTTGCAACAAGGGCTATGGGACAATTTAAGATAATCTGCACACTTAGCAGAAAAACAGGAAACAGTGTTTGCAACAAGGTTGTTAGGGCACTAGAAGATAATGTGGAGGTTACTGTGGTATTTTATCCCTTCAAGATAAAATGTTTATGATGGCTCTATTTTGAGAACAAATACAGTTCCAAAAAAGATATAAAGTGGGAGCAATAATTATTTGATCCCTTGCTGATTTTGTAGATTTTCCCACTTACAAAGAATGGAACTGTGCAGAATTTTAATCATAGGTACATTTTAACATTGAGAGACAGAATAGGTAGGCAAACCTACAAAATCAGCAAGGGATCAAATAATTATTGCTCCCACTGTATTTTGTCTAATGATGTGTTCTGCCTCAGAAATGTCATATTCACAAGCTTCTACAAATACAAGTTGCACTGTGTTAATAGCTCCCAAGTTACAAATGTAATTTATTGCGTGGATGTATTTTACTAAGTTGGCTGCCATTTTTTTTTGATAGATTTTTACAATAGGCTGAGCAATATCAATTAAAATCAATGCTTATTTCAGAGTTTATGTGCAAATTATGTTACAAATTATGAGGTAGTCATGACTGAAGCTAAATGCAACCATATAACAAACGTAGCCTTTTGGGAAACCTGCTGAATAAAGAGTACAACAGACACAAAGTAAACAGAATCGGTGTATACACACAAAACAATGTGCTGTGCTCCTCCTAAGTGCTGCTATGCATGGTGCAGACGCTCCTTTAGGACTTTAGCCACACTGTACGCAGCTCCTTAATTCCTGGGAAAGTAAGGGAAATGGATTTTCTGTCAAAGTCAAGTTCTTTTCTCGGAAGAAGATCAGGAGATTATGAAAAACATTTATTTAGACACCGGAGAAAGCTTGTCCCTTTGTGACCCTTTCTTCTTGATTTTTAAAATGTATTTCAACATATTGGTCTTGATGCCATGTTTTAAATATCCCGTTTTCCCTTGGCTGGAGACCGCTGGTAGAGTGGATGTTTTCTGGTTGATGGGACTGAAGTAAATGTAGGTTTACAGTTTTTAAAACTCATTTGTATCTTTGTTTAATTAAATGAATCTAAAATTAAACACTAGGCAGGTCATCCTGCACTTATGTCAAACAGTTATGTTAAACACAAAGCTCAAGTTAAAATGGAAAGCCAAAAAGTTCAAAGACAAAACATAAATGCAGCAGTATTTCTTGGTGCTGAAATACTTTTACTTCTCACTGAAGTAGCAAGATAAGCAGTGGTCCGATAAGCACTTGGGTGGTCGATGTCGACGTCTGAACAGAAGAAAACATAGTCTTTTAGCTTTACTTTCAAATGTTAAATGTGTGCATAAAGTTTTCATACTATAACTAGTACACCATAACGTCAAAATGTAATATGCTGATATTTTTATTGACATGATTAACAACATGATGAGTGAGTTGAAAATCGTGTATAAAAGCGTATAAACACAGATTTATACCTTTTTGTTACTCACTAACTTCTTTTGCATATTGCATATTGGAGAAGGTCACACTTTGTCAGGTTAGCCTGGATTCTTAAGTGTGCTGTCTCTTATGGTATCATTGAAATACAGCCTGCTCTGTATGTATCTTGCGTCTCACAACAGTAGACTGTGAGACACCCAAGTTCATTTATTAGTCAGGCCTGACTCTTTGAAACCCCATTTTTTCGTGGCTACTTGCCCTCTGTCCCCAGTGGTGATTAAGTAATCTTTCGGGGTGGGGGGGTCAAAGAGGGGAAAAGCTCTATGGGGGGAGAGGGGGGAGCAGAGTCACCTCCTTTCGGAAGCAGGAGACGTCTCCAGCCCGCTCTCCTGCGCACACTGTCCCCTGCACACTGCAGCTCTCCCCGGCCTCGTCATCTGGCAGTTATCAGGCCAAATTAGAAGAACACATGCTGGACCCGACTCGGAGTGCAGCCGTGGTTCTCACAGGGCGGGACCAAGGCATCGGGAGCAGGGACCGGGGCGCCATCAGATAGCAGGTAGAACACCCCACACCCCACACTCACACACACACACACACACTCACACTCACACTCACACTCACACTCACACTCACACTCTCACACACACACACACACACACTCACACACACACTCACACTCACACACACACACACACACACACACGCACACAGACACACACCCCTTCATCTGTACACACACACACACACACGCACCAGGGACAGTGTAGTAACCAAGAATCTGACTCTTGTATATCATTGTTTTACCTGACCTGGGATATTGAAGCGGATGAAAAGGGGGGGAAATTGAAAATCTGTCCTTTCATGCCTATAATGGCATACACTGTATTCGATAAACTGCATTATGGAAAGCTGGTCCAGTTTTAGATGTGGATTGTCTTTGTCGTCACTCCCTCCTCGTGCATACTGTGGCTGAGCCTGTAGCATCACAGCAGTCCTCAGAGGTTGGTACTATCAGGAGGTGACTGTAATTGGTGCAATGTGAGCAAAGTAGAAAGAAAAAAAAAAGAAAGAAAAAAAAAGCAACAATCTTCAAAAAGTTCAAGTTTACGAAACATGTGGTACTAATGACCCGTGAGACATCTCAAACTGCAGTGCAGGTGGTGTGTGTGGCTGCCTGGGAGTGAGGCCCTGAGCCTGGGGTAAACAACTGGTGCAACTGGAAGTCTTGATCATCGCAGTGCCTCACAGATAAACATTATTGCAGCAGTGCCCGTTTCCATCCTGGGAACGGGATTTAATGGTTTTTTGGATAGGCTCCCCTGTGACTCATCTGGTGAAGGTTTGCTCCAATTAGGAGTGAGTGATGTCACCTCCAGCCATGGAAGACGCCAATTAAGGCTGTAGCTTTCGTAAGCTGCCTGGCATAGCAAATCTCATTTATAGCGTGTGCTCCAAATCTCGTCAGTAGCTAACATCTGCACTGGTTTGTGTATATTAAGGTTTTGTGTAGCTTTAAGAGATCAATTCATACATTTTTTTATTTGCTTATTTTCATTTTACATAGACATGAGTACTAGGCAGATTGTGCTGTCTCAAAACACAAAATCTAATAAAAATGGATGTTAGATTTCAAAACCAGCCACTAGGACAAATTTAATAGCTTAACTTCAGCTTGTTGCCGCTTTTATTAATTTATGCTTATTTTAATGATTACTTATTGACATTCAAAATCATAGTACTCAAAAATATGATAAAGGCTGCCAGACTAAAACCGTTATTTAATCAAACCAGACCAGAATTTCTTATAATTATTGAATAACTTTTCTGGAATGGACCTACAAATAACTTGTGTGTCCAATGAATTCTTGATTTTGAAGAAATCTGCCCCTGAGAAATATATAATACAAAACTGGATCCCTCACTGTACCTTCTTGCGTGCAGTAAAGGATGACTCTAGTTTTCACCTCCCTTGATCTGTGGGGGCGTTTGATGGCTCTGCGCACCACAGGATCGGATGCAGCGGTGCCCTTCCTCAGCAAGAATGAAGATAGTACAAGATAACAGCTTCCCTCCCACCTCAAATGCTTCATTCCTCTTGATACAGTGGAGACATCTTTGCATTGATACCTGGGCAGAGATAGAGAGAGGCACCCAACGAGGGAAGACAGGCCCATTACGTGTCCTATCAGATGTCCTGATAACTTTCCCAGTCTGAAGCACCGGGCCTGTTTTTTATTGTCTCACCCACAACAATTCCTATCCGATTCCTCAACCTGCTAATCCCATCAGGACGGCAGGGAGGGGAGGAGACAACATCCAGCATTCCTCAGTCCAACCTCCCCGCCGCTGAAAAAGAATCCACCTTAACAAAAGTGGGACAGCTGGTCCAGGGAGTAGGGCCCTAATCTTAAGAGCAGGGCTGCCGTCTTTAAAAAGGTTTAAAGCCGCAAGGTATCCTAAACGCTTCCTTCCTGAGCTGTGAGCCCGAGCCAGCAGAAACCCCTCAGCCCACCTGCTAATTAACGCGGTGAAAGTGAAACCGCCGTCCCGTAAATTCCCGCCATGCTACCGTGGGCCTGATTTCTTAACCTGAAGGACACCACGCAGCGGAGAACAGACACCGCCTCAATTTTAGGCTTTGCGGTTTTGGTTTTATTGAGGCTCCTTTAGGGAAGGCCTTCCTTCCTGTGCCGATTATATTGTACAGAGTTTGGCATCTGCCCATCAGCAGAAATGTGTTGTGTGGCATTATACTTGTCTTTTTATCATTTAATGCCTTAAACAGTTGCACGGAGAAACAGAGCACAGAGGTTGCATTCGATATCATACATTCTCAAGATTTTCAATGGCAACACAACTGCAATACTATATATAAACAATATAAATAGTTTTATCTTGAAAATGTCCACCAATTCAGTGTCCACTTCTTACAGCTGTCAGAGGCAGGCTGCAGGCTCTTGTACAATTCTGCTGAACAAAGATCCCTATAAATACCTGAGATAGTATATAATGTTTGTTCAAGTGCAATGCAACAGCAAAAACATTGCAGTGGTTTCAGCTGAAGAGACCTTGGCAGCACTTGGTAATTAAGCAGCATTTGAGATGGGCCACAGCACACATTCCTGAGACCTTTAACAGCACGTTCTCAGGACACTGTCGTACATCACTGGTACTGAGGGACTTAACAGACCCTCTCTCCTCTCCACGTAGAGCTTACGACCCGCATGTGATGCGTTTTACAGATGCCAGGGTCAAGACAATGTTGGTGTTGCAGACCCTTTCAAGTGCTGTCTCAAGACTCTTGATCGACTATCATTTCTGACTTTCAATCATTTTTGGTGTTTGAACACATTCCCAAAAATTCTTATTTTTTCATTCATTCATTAGGCTCAGAAATTATTTGACGAATTTGTGCTGTTGACACCAACCTAGTTAGGCCAGACTAACTGGGTCTAGAAAAGTTGATAGATACTCCACTGTCTATCAAAAATTGCGTCCTCAGGTGACCTCCAGTAGACCTATATGTGACCTCCAGTAGCCTTTGGTGTTCTTTCAAAAGTATTGGACATTGCTTTGTCCCTCATAATTTAATATAAGTCTTACTTAAACCTCGATTGAAGAGTCTATCCTTGGATTTCAGAAATCCTGCTGCCTCTAGTTGGTCTTCAGAGGTGGGGAAAAGTAAAAAGCTCTCTGCGGTATTTTGTCCCAGTCACCTGGGTTTGTTCATTCGCACTCTTCTTCAGTCAGGAGGTAGGAGTGATGAGTGAAAGTAGATGCCTGAGTTCGTGAGTGGAAGAAACACATGGCAGGACTTTTTACTTTCTGACCCCTGCACTTTCCACCTCAGATTAGGGGGGGGGGGGGGAAGAAGCATCAGCTGTTGATTAGGGTATGGGGTGTGGTGGACGTGTTTTTGCTGTCAGCAGTCCATGACACTTCTGGCTACTCCCGCGTTCCTGTAAGCGAAATATAGTGGCAGGAAATCAGTACGTTTGGTTAATGGTGAAAAAATGGTCTCGTTTTTGAAAAAGTAAGGAAAAAAAGCGCAACACTGCTACTTTACAGAGTCACCACTTTATTGGCAGACGTGCTGACGTTTCGGCACTAGGCCTTCGTCAGAGTGAAAAAATGGTCTCACCCTGCTGCTCTCTTTGGAGTCTGATGGACGTCGGAAAATAACTATTTGCGGTTCATCAGGATCAGTACCAATAACAATAATCTTTAATCCTAACTGGACCTTTTATTTGCTGTCAGAATTATCAGTGACACATTGGAACCACAGACTGTATAAAGAATAGATTGGAACACGTGCATACAAATTTAGGAAGTTTATGACGGGTGATTAAACTGTGGTAATCGCAGGGGGGGTCAGAGACTGCCGTCAAGCACTCACCTGCCTTTGTCCATAAACCTTATGAAAACATTCCTCATCTGGACAACTAACCAGTAGCTTGCGTTCTCTAAACACTTAGTTTAAGGGAACCTGGTCACGCTGCAGTCTATTCCAAGAGAAGTGCAGAACTGCTAAAAATGCATGGTGCCGTGCTATAATTGTTAGCAGCTGCCACATTGTCTCTCTGAGGCATGGTCCTGTTTGCTGTCATTAGGCACGAGGCCCACTTGTGGACATAGACTGCTTCCAGCCTTTGCTTGAGTAGTCACAGCTTGAAAACGTGGTGTTAAACTCCAAACCCTCCGGTATATTTAATTAAAAGTGAAAATGGCTTGAAAGGACGGCTAAAAAATACAATGTTACTTGTATGTAGAGTTGTTTGACTGTCTAAAAGGTGCCGTTTCCTGCCCGTGTCAGTTGCTCCTTCAGACCTAAAAAATAATAATTTCAGTGCCTGGACCCAATATCAATAGCTATGTTTTTGCTGACATTAAATGTACCTATATATTGTTTTTATAAATCAGTATTTATAAGTATGTTCCATTTTATGTAATGTGGCCCTCTGTAAAGTAGCAAAAGTAAAGGTAGGTCAGAGAACACGTTCAATAGTTAAATTATCAGTGCTAAAAGGAGTGACTTGCTGACGTTAAAAACAAAAGTGGGGTGAGGCGGGGCATTGGCCACCTGGCCCCCGATCCGTCCCAGCGCCTCTGTTTCCATGCTCATCCAGGTTTGTGAGTCACAAAAACATGACAATAGTCACCACACAAGGCTTTTTTTAGTCTTCTTAAATATGTCGGTCATGCCTGACAATAAAAACTAATATTATGACAGTACCTGACAGGGATAGAGGAACTTGGGATCAGGGCGTGCTCTCTCTCTATGTTAATTATACATCTGTCATTTCTAAAGATATTGTCCTTGATATTGTCGCCTGAGAAACGATCTAGACATATTTTGATTCCAGACAAAAATACCATATTCTAAATTTTTCTTTACGTACTTCCACATCTCGGACAAAATATGTTTTGGTGAGGGGGGTGGGGGTGGGGGGGGGGGTCCATTGTTTTCCCTTATTTAATTTTGCTGTCTTATATTATTTTTACTCTCTGTGGGAATTCATATGTCCTTAAGCACTTTGTTTATTTGATGAAAGAAGCCCACATTTATAGAGAGTCTTTTTAAATAAATGTTTTTCTTGAAGGGGGAGGATATTTGGCGATAGAAACAGGGTTGGGAGTTTGGGGTGGGAAGGCTGTGCCTGGTGAGCTGAAAATACACAAGGTGGTAAACATCCCTTTAAACCAATCATTAGTCTCAACCCGATTTCTTTCATTTTCCTTGATAAACAATTAATTTATTTAAATAATAAAATCCATTGGCGGGTAAATACACAGCTCATATTATTCTCATGTTAGGGATAAATGTTAGAAACAGTTTTAATCACTAATTGTACTTTTTCATCAAGTACACATGTGCGTGCACAGAACAAAGAGTATATAGATCCACAATTTTAAATATTGTTGATAAAACATGCACAATTTTACGGAAATACTGTGATTTTTTGTTCTTGACTAATTGAGGAGAACTGGCTACAGTGTATACGGTATATGATGTTATTGACTATTTTGTGAATTATTGCTGTATTGTTAAAACAGGTTGAGACCAATAATCATTTTGAGAGACAGTTTTATCAGACAGAATTAGTTTGTGAAAAAGAACCTAATGGGTCACATTATAAAGCATGATTTGAATAACAGGATGAAGCTAAACTATATGTATTGGGCACGGTGAGCCCACTGCAAGGAAGTCAAATCCACAGTAACAGCTTGTTTCAACACCTTAAACAATATGAGTTACTTGAGCTCCCCGGATTTTACACCTGTATTAAAATCTAGTGTTACACTGTATGCATTAACACATGTACCTGAGGAATGCATACCTTCATCTTCACCTGCAGGGCAGATGTGGAACAGGACATCTTTAAATAGAAACTGTGAATTTATACAGCATATTTATATTAAAGCTGAGGGTTTATTTGATGGCTGGGTCAGGTTCACACCATTCTTTAGCACGTCTCTCCTTTAGTAGTTCTCACACCTGTGACAAGAGGAAATGGGAACAGCTGGATCTTCAAAGCAGTGCACGTGATTGACAGTTTCTGCCCTGTAGGTGCAGTGGTGCGCAACCTTAGGGAAGGATATATAGTGCTTTAAAAAAGCTGATATTTCTGTTAACGCTAGATCCTACGGTTTTGAGTTCCAGGTTTGCAATAAAATAAGTATTTGTGAATCCTTGTTTTTTATTTTTTTGTACTTGGAAAAATCCAGTGAGCAGACAGAAGCATCTTGTTAATGAGACACGTGAGAGGAGAATGGCCAGACTGGTCAAAGCTGACAGGAAGGTGACAGTAATGCAAATAGCCATACTGGTATGTAGAAGAATCTCTGAACACACAACGCATCATAACATAAGTGGATAGGCTACATCAGTAGCAGTCTAAAAATAAGTCTAATAAATGCCTAATAAAGTGCTCACTGAGTGTATGTACTGTACAAATTCTGTGTAATTTATGCTTCAACAGCTACGATCAGTTGTAATCTTAATGACTTGGGACCCATTCTTTGTGTACTGTTATGTAAGTCACTCAGGATAAGAGTGTCTGTGAAATGTCTAAATGTAAAAATCATTTTCATAGTTACCACAGCCTGGATTCATTAACGTAGACTAACTAGACTCCCTGGATTCAGTTTTCCAAGCTTCAGTGATTAAAAAAAAAAAAAAAACTTATTCAATTGCTTTGACAAAAGTATCACTTACATTCATTTGTAAGGCACAGTTTAGCATAAATTGTTGATTGAATCCAGGGCAGTCGTCCCATCACAAAGATGTGAAGTTCTGATTGGCTTTGACATGTCAAAGCCACGATAAAGCCTTGTTTAACAGATTTAAAAGAGCATGTGTCGCATACTGAATATGTTACGAGCTTGGTAAAACTAACACGGAGATTAGAATAGCATTTTAAATATATCAATTTCTTGAACAAAATTCATTCATAGTTAGGCACAGAAGTACTGAAATTGATGTGAACGAGTGAAGGGGAAGGTGAGCTAGTCTGGAGCCTCTGGATGACAGTGAGTTCGTCTAAAACAGGGACCTGGGGATGCAGTTAAAGCCCTGAGCCCTGACAACTTGAGGAACTCTGTGGCCTCGCTCAGGTCTGCTTCAGGTCTGACCAACACAGAGGGCTGTAACCAGAGCCCGGTCCTGGAAATGTAGTTTAGGCGGACATTTTAACACGGTCCGCCCCATTAATCACCATCTTATCTTTTGGAACAGTGTGTTATGGTGGGAGGCTTTCTAATGTGTGTGGCCGTTTCGTGAAGCTACTGGAAAAGGAGGGAATGTTGTTGCTTTGGTTTCATTTTATTTGAAATGCATTTTAAATGGTTAATTTTAATGAGTGTACATATTTGCTAGAAATATAGCATGCTAAAACTACATATCATCTGTGTAGCTTTTTAAAAAATCTACAAAAAAAGGCAACTTTTCGGGAAATGTGATACTGTTATTACTAAGTTACTTAGTCTTTATTAGTTCATTTGGGTCTTTATTAGTTTATTTGTCCCCAAGCCATAAGACATTGACTGTAGAGAAAGGATGATGCAAGCTTTCTTTCTTTTTTTTTATCAAACTCAAAATAGAGGTAGAAGATTATTCATGACACTTAATACAAGTGAAATGTTTTGGCAACAGAAAGCAAGCAATACATCACTTCTTTACTGTGAATACAGAACAAAGTGCAGACTTTTTTTTAATTCTTGGATATTTCACACTGTTTTGAAGTTGTAGCCCATCCAAACACCAGAGGAGGTTTTGATTTCACTTCAGCACTGGAACAGTCTGTATATATCTACAGGCACATTTAAATAAACACAGATATCAGCAGTACCTTAAGATGGGAATATTCATATCCTATTCATGACTGCTCATTAATTACATGTAGGGATTTTCGTTACACTTCCATGGACAAATGGACTGAAGGCTGCCATGCAAGGCACCAACTCAGGGCCTTGCCAACAAACCCAGGGCAGGGGATCAAACTGACAACCCTCAGTCTACCAGAAAACCACTCTCATCTCCTCAGCTAATACCACCCCCATACTTGAATATTTAAAGTGGGGCGACAGGGCGACATGGCTCAGACATGGCTCAGGCAGTAAGAGCAGTCGTCTGGCAGTCGGAGGGTTGCCGGTTCGATCCCCCGCCCGGACTCTGTCGAAGTGTCCCTGAGCAAGACACCTAACCCCTAAATGCTCCCGATGAGCTGGTCGGTACCTTGCATGGCAGCCCATCGCCGTTGGTGTGTGAGTGTGTGTATGAATGGGTGAATGAGAAGCATCAATTGTACAGCGCTTTGGATAAAGGCGCTATATAAATGCCAACCGTTTACCATTTTAAGTTGCAGAAGCAAGATGGCGTGAACTCCTGAGGTCACACGCTGAGTTCTGAGTGTGAAGCGTTTTCAGCCATGGGGCAGGGCTCGATCCCATGGGTGTGAATGAACTTCACCGGGACACAGGTGGACCAAACCAAGGCCTGGCCTTATTAGGGGTGAGCCCGCCTGAAATTTCTCACCGCAGTAAATCAGGGCGGTCCCGCGAAGCAGAGGCAATGCAGATTACACGGCTCTCCCACACCAAAGAGGACGGCGGGGCGACCGGCAGCCGAGAGATTTACAGCCGCTAGGCCCTCCCCTTTACCTGCTGGTGTCTTGTTATTACAGCTTGATTTATCCCCCTGACGACTTTAGCAGTGCCCCTGCTGTCACAGGTCCGCAGAGCTGACCCGGCAGGAGCGAGATGCCGCCTGTTTGCTGGGGGATTTCACTGAGAACTTTGTGTGCGTGTGCGTGTGCTGTAGACATGTTGTTCCATCACTTTGTAGTCTTATACTCAGCATTCTTAGTCTGCTTGGCCCTAAAGCATTTCAAAGCCTATCATTGCAGAATTGCAGGAACATTGCTGGTGCTACTTTAAAGGGAATCAGAATCAGACACAAACACAGAGACACATTGTACAGAGGGGAAAAAATAATAAAATGTACAAAACATTAAAATACTAAAAGCATGGCCCATCAGTATCACCCAGGTCCCTGAGCTATGCACAGTTTCTGAGAGCTAAGATTTGCTTTGTTGAGTGCGGCGTTGTTGTTGAGTTCACTTGCTCTTAAGGGCTTTGGTATGCTCAGTTGTGTTTAGAGTCCGGACACAGGTCTGCTACCATGGCATCATATTCACTGCATTCTGACTGTGCCGTGAATGCCATGGGAGTTCATCATGACGGTGTCCAATTCTGAAAAACGAACCAGTATTTGTACAGGCGTACATCAGCATTGCTGCATGGTTTTTCTTTGCTGCAGTATTCATGTTATTTCAGTAGGAATAATGATAATCCAATCCAAAGCACATCAGGCTAAAATACAGTTTTGTTACATAACGTTTGTCCATGAATTTGCCTGATTGTATTGAAGCAGGTGTATTTCTGTAGGTTACCTTGAGTGAGTTATAATAGTATAAAGATTATATGGCTGTAATGGACGTAATCAGATCTGTGAGCTATAAACTATTCTAAATCTATGCAACTATTTGAAAAATAATGTTGTGCAAAAATGGCCAGTGAATAACATTCCCTCTTGCTTGGCATTTCAGTTCTGGTATTCAAAAACATAATTCCTTTGTTTGTTTTCACAAAACATGACATTGGATAAAGTACATTGGTACATGCATATATTTTTAAAGTGCAATTTATCTCCCAGCATCTGTTCTGGCTATCAAATCTATAGTGCTGAGAGGCCCAAACAAGGTTTGCTCATAATGTCTGTTTTTGCTATTGTGCGTATAAAAGTATTATGTCAAGCGTCTTTCAAAGATTCTGTAATTGTTTTTGTCCATGTCTTTTTCTTAGTTCACATGACATACACACTTTATCTTCTCTAAATTAGTCTCCTGTTCTTGTCGTCTGTAAAAACAACACACTGTACTTTTGTAGGTTTGATTCAAGGGGCGGGTCAAAAGTACAGTGTGTTGTTTTTACAGACGATGAGAATTAAATGATTTGGCTGTGTCAATGTATGAACATTATTGCTATATACTGTTTCTAACCATTGAACCGATACTGCTTTGTGTGGCATGTGTGCTTGCAAGCAAAGCTGTGGAAACAAAATAAGCTTGTGGCACATTTCAGATCAGCTCATATCTCACAGATATGTTCTGTTTAGTAACTTGAAAAAGTTCTTACAGCGCAGTCAAGTCTCACCAATTCCCCTGTCTGTCACAGTAGATTTAGTGCCTGTTCTAACACCTTCTCAGCATAACCTCCAATGTGTTTCTCAACAGGGCCACGAGGCAGCACCCTGCTCTGAGCCCACAGGTAAATTAAAGACATATGCGTATGTCTGCGTCAGTTATGATACATACATTTTCTACCATCAGAGCTTATCTTAACGCCGTATGAAACACAATCAACTGAGGCCTTGCTGCCATCAGTCCAACTGTACCAGTCACCAATTCTCTGGTGCTGGCTACAAGTGCATTTTGCATTTGACAGTAACCTGTCTGCACTACGACCAGCAAACCGAAGCACAGTTGGCTGTATTCAAGCAGCTCTTCACTCACTAACGACCCCGACCAATCAAACTAGTGCAAGTGCCTGGTGAGCTGTGCATGAAGGCTCCTGCTCCAGATCCAGGCCTGTGGAAGCCCAACCTGTGATTTACAGTGTGATAAGAGGCCGTTACTTTCGTCACTGGTGTCCGAAGAGAGAGCATGTTTGTCTGCGATCTCATGCTAGAGGCTGCGGCTCTGAGCAGAGAAATACGTATATACTGTATGTATATATGATTTAATCATTACTCAGTGTAATATCTCAACAGGTCAGCCACCACCCCACCCCCCACCCCCACCCCCAGCTCCGATTGGAAGCTCATTACAGCGGTCCTAAGTAAACATTAAAAAGAAGCTTTAGAAGTAATCTCATGAGTACATCAAACTTTCCAAAGTAAAACAGGAAATTTGCATCTCTTCCCCGCTCTATGTCTTTGCATGTTAGGGGGCACCTGGTTGTACGTGCGGTTTGGTGAACCTCGAGCTGTGAAACTGACCCATCATGGCAGCTCTTGGCTGTACGGTTCTGTGGGCTACCGCAGAGAGGAAGAAGCTGCTTTTCCCATCTCCTCTTCCTGGGAGTTATTCACACCTTCCTCAAGGACTCGTCTTCAATGTCAGGCACGCAAGACCGGCGGGGTCTTCAAAGCGCACGGGGCCGCGCGGTATCTGCGCTTTCAACCAATGGCCAGCCGTGGTCTTATCCCCCTTTTGAAGAGGATTATGTTTTGATGCAGGTTTTTGCGTGCGGACGGGGTGGGGACAGGAGGCCCAAGGTTGGTTGCCGGGCAAATTTAGCGCGTGTTTGTTTCTGTAGTCCAGGTGTTTGATGTTTAGAGCAGTTCTCTCTGGTGCGCTTGCTTTGTGTACAGCTGTGGCCATGTGCTGCATTTCAGTGTGTTTACAGCTCAACAAAAACTATTTGGAGAATGAGATGTCTTGGATTTCACTGCGCAAGTTGGTGAATAGGCATTTATGCAGTTTTTTTTTTGTTTTTTTTTAAACACACAATCAAGCCTCTTGAGAAAAGGAACTTAAGAAAATCTAATTAAGACATAAAAATGAATATGAGTTATTTGCAGTAATCATAATTATACTCATTGAGTTCGTTCTCTGCTGAAGCCCTACTTACAGTCACTTTTTGAGAGGTTTGTGAGTTCTGTTTCTGTGTGTTCCAGACCAGAATGGACCCCTTAATGTGTGCTGGTCAGGTCCCCTGCGACGTCACAGGCCTCAGCCCAGAGGTTTCTGACAGAAATCCATTCTGAGCCTCAAGCTTTCATCTCCCTTTTAGTTCTACAGGCCATAAGACAGGCAGTATATCATTTCAATAGAACAGAAAAGCTTTCAACTAAGCATGTCCCTTGAAACGCTACCCCAGCCATAATTATAGCACAGGGGAGATGGGTGACTCTAAGTCCTGCAGGTCAGTTTGGTGGTGGGATCTGCAGAAGGGAAACGCGCACACACACACGCACACACACACACACTGTGGAGAAAAACAGAAAATGGACACTGCGTGCGATATTCGCTCTGTCGTTTTTTCCTTCTGCAGGAGTACTTGAAATCAGAAGCTTCTCGGGTCCTGAATGCGCTTGGCAGCTGTTGTTGATTACGTTCGCGGCGATGGCTTTTGCAGACTTTATTGCCATCGCAAATGCCGAAGTGGTGATTTGCATACGCACACATGCCAAAGTCTGTCCATGCCTGCTGCTGCAGAGGATTCTGGGATACGTCGTGAGGATGAACTTTTCATTTTGCATTGAAATGCAGTTCCCATCATGAGCTCCGCCAACATCTCATGGACGTCATCGCCAAGTACTTTGCAATTAAATGTGGGAGTCTGAGGCAAAGGAAACACAGATCTAGCTTTGTAGACTGTCTTTCAAGATAAAGTATAAAATCCTTCTAATACATACTGACGCTGATTTGCTCAGCATATGCCCACACTTGTATATATGATTGATTTAGAAGCTGTGACAATAATGACTAGTTGCCGAGAGTATGAATGACAATGTACATATACTGTACATTTCATATTAAACGAGAGCAGAATTCTTCACAAGAACATCATCAAGAGAAATCTATTTAAATCTTTGGAGCATTGACTTATTAAACATTTATCTATCATGCTCTGGTGATTGTATTCTCTTCTACAAATAATAAAAAGAGAAATGTAAAATCTTTATTAATCCTTTAATTAATGACTTTATGTAACCTATCATTAATAGATGAATAATGATTTATCAATATGAAACAATGGGGTGCTATATATATTTATGCTATGCATATGTGACTTCTGATTTTCAACGTTGCAAGTGTCAGACCCATTGGTTTTTAATAATACATATTATTTCATATTATTATTTTTGTGTGTAGGTTAAACTAATCCAACCCACAAATACATTAATGTATATATGGGTAACAGATTTCAATTTTCAAATCAGTTTACTGGTCTTGTCTGTCATTTATACAGCAATGGTTCAAGTAGCAAACCTTTCTTCAGCTGAAGAACTGGTGAACTGGCAACATTTTACACGCATGATTCAAAAAGAGTCTAGGATGTGGCTGAAAGATTTAAAGACTCCAATCTTATTTGAAAGCAGCGAGCAAGATTAGTCATGCATGGGCTCAACACTGAAACCTTTTTAACATCTGTAACTGTATTGCTTTTTTTAAGATACACCCTTCCAAATCCTGCGTGTCTGGCATAGTCATTTGAAGGGGAAGGGAAAAAAAAACACGAATTGAAACAGAAATTAGATTGAGTGAACTGGATTGCTTATTAAAAAGAAATAATAATAATAAATTTCAAAGCTGCTCTTTCTGATTGAGTTTCCCCCACTTATCAAATCTGTCGGCCGATTCCAGATTTGCCAGGGTTTTTCCCATTCTGAAGGAAATGATTCCTTTTTAGCATAAACAGACTAGATGAACACCTGACTGGATAGTGTAAGCAGAGGGAGGCCCTGTCGGGGGTCTACACACTGACCTGCGGCCGACTGTCAGAAGCACAGCAGGGCTTGTCCTGCCTCTGTGGAGCTGTGTTAACATGAGTACGACAGAGAGTCGGAGAGAAGACAAACAAGGCTGTGCCGGGAGAATGGGGGAAAAAATACCAAATGCTCAACCTGAGCAGTTGTTCATTTTCTTGTCCCATGGTTAGAGAACAGGGTTGGCCTCATATCTAGTCAAAATGTAGAGGAAAATCTAAAAAGAATAAAGTAAACTTATATAAATAATACTTGATGAAATAAATAAATGCCCAGTGTATAGTATGTCGTTCAAATAGTAAATGGACAGGTCCACTTTTATGTATTCTGGAATATTTCTGAAACCTTTATGAAATACTGATGAATTCAAAGTGGATTTAGGTTTAGGTTTTATTAATAACTATTGCATGCTGAATCATACTGGTGTGTGTCACAAAACAGGAGTTTACTTGTTTGAATATTTGGGTAGCATGCAGCCATTACCAAACGTTTAAATGTTGCTGACTATCTTTAAATGCTGCTGATAGTACCTGTTCACATTTGTTACAGATTGTGCTGCAGTAATCTATCAAAGCTTTCAAACATACTCTCAAAATACAAATGGCTCATTACATTTATGCAGCTTTTGTTTTTTCGGCTGAATTTTTTAAGTCTTGAGATTTGCTTGTGATGGGAATAAATTAATGGCAGAATCTCAATGGTCTGAATCTTGAATATAAATTGATGGATAAAGTCACTTCAAAAGTGGTGCTGCATCTTAAATTTATTTAATTAACTGCTGAAATATTTACTTTAAATCATTAAAATGGCAATTGACAAGTTGCAAGTATTCTCTGAAATTGTCATCTAATAGCAATATATTGCATGTTTAATTCCAAGTAAATGGTATGTTGTTGCCATTCTGTGTCTGCTCTGTCGCCTGCATTTCCGCGGCGGTGAAGAGTGAGACGTTACGAGGCGTCCTCGCGGTGACATTCACGGGCCACTACACCTGCCTGTGGCAGTTGCCGTGCTCCATTTTGTCCCGGGATCCATTTTGGTGCTGGAATATTTTGTGCAGGACGCGGCACTGTGATCCCTTGGTCCTCAGTCCTGTGACCCCGCTCTAGGGACACACGGATTAGATCATCCCCCGGTGGCGTAGGTTTATCAGTCACACTGATGGTGATTGTTTTTGTGTTTTATTCCAACTACAGCAGCCAGGATGTGTTCGCATAATTTCCAAAAATGAAAATGTACTCAAATGTAAATATTATGTATCATATAAATGTAAACAGGAAATATTTGCCTTGCAAAACAGCTCAAGGTATTTCCTGTAAAAAAAAAATGTAATGCTTAATTTTTGTCCTTTTAAAGGTCACTAACCTGGTCACTGAAATAAAAAGGCAAAATGTCTGATGGAATTTTAGTGGGTTCAGTCAACAAGAAGACGGATGGCGCTTTAGAGCAAAGGAACAGGGCTTACTCAAGAGACTGTCTATGAGACATGTTCCTCTTGACCTCCAGGCCACCTGGGTTACATTCCAGCCCAGGATGGAACATGGATTGCTGGTCAGAGGGTGACTCGTGATGGAAGGGTGGGCAGGTGTATTTATGTCTAATGCACAGCTGTATCTATAAATCATCCATATTGGTCTTTACAGTGCAACCACTATGGGGATGTCCTTACAGCCAACGATAAGAGTTAAATTTGTTTCTAAACCCTGGCTTTCTTCTTGTGGCTATGTCTTCAATGGCTAGGAGCAAAGCTGTTTTGTAACTGTGTTCCCACTGAAAGTGGTTGATGGACCAGAAGTTTGATGGCATCCAAATCTGCTGCCCTATCTTGAAATGTCCCCATATTATGAAGGTTTTCAGTATGTTTTTTTAATTTATTATGTATTTCTTGATAATATATGTTATTTAAATATATTTGAATGCATATTGTTTGCCTAAGGGATGCAGTAGTGTGTTGGCCAAGAAAAAGGCCACATTATAAAGCACTTAAATTGACCCAAGGAAGGATTAACAAAAAAAAAGTACTGTGTGACCATTCAAGTTAATGACATCACTTTTTGAGAAAGCAATATGGTGAAGAAAAAAAAAGAATATTTGGAGATGGGCAGGTAGAGGACTAATAGAGTAAAACCTTACTGCTAGCGATTTACACCAAGTGCAAAGAGTGAGTGAACAGTCAACCTGCACTTCGCCAGTGCTGCTTTAAACGTGACATGGGAGCTTCAATGCCTGGAGATTAACTGGATTCAGAGTCTTGTTGAGACACAGATGCCCCTTTTCATGGTCCTTACCGCCATGCGAGCCTCTGTTCGGCCTTTTAGGGTGAATGTAAGAATGCCACCTGGTTCTTTGTTTTTTTCAAAGGTGTTATGCCTTTTTTCTTGCTTCAGTATTTAGGTTGTGGAATTGAAGTTAATTAATTATACATGGTGTATATGCAAACATTCTTTGGAAAAAAAATGTGAAACTACAAACTGCACTGTAGATCTGTTACTCAATTTCTGTTGCATTTATACATTCCTATTAGCAGAGGTGTCATGGGATCACCTCATGTTTGTTTGCCATTATTATTTTAGTATATTTTCCAAGTACAGTACATTTTGTTCGAAGAGTCCCACACGTGGAAATGGCCGATGATTCCAACAATGGTTTTAGCTTAATACCTGATCTTGTGGGTTCTATTTTTACATGGTATTGTTTGTATCTGATATTAGATGTGGGCTTCAAAGGGATGCACACATGAGACGCTGGCCTGCCTTTGTGCCTTTGAAATCTGACACTGTTATGTGATGTTGTTGAGGCAACTGTCTGTCAGAATCACTGGCCAATAAACAAGAGCCATAAATAGAGTTATGAACCTGTCAAAAGATTGTTGACGAATGGGCTTTTTTATTCAATATTTTGCCTTTGTTATGAATTGTGCTATTAAAGGTACAATAGGTAAGATTTTTGTGTTAAAACTTTGTTACAAGACCATTGTAAATCCCTTCCTATCATTGAAAAAGGCTTGCTGACATGTGTTTACAGTCCTTAAATTCAGGTTTCAAAATATACAGTTGATGGACCGACAAATATACCAAAATATTTTACCTTTAAATAGCAATGATTGCAGAGAACAAGTGTTCTTATTATTATGCTGGATGTAATGCACTAGTTCATAAGTATGTGTTCACAATTTCCCTCCAAAAATATAGCTCTACCTAATAATTATCCCTTGAGAATTTTATCCACTGTCCATAAATAATAATTTAAAATGTTAAATTATGTTTTTATATGTGTTATATACATTCTCAGACAGGAAATAAAATAAAATAATATTAATAATGAATAATAAATATGACCTGTCTATATAACGTGTATGTGTGTGTGTATGTGTGGGTGTGAATTCTGCCGAAGTTCAATTATCAATTTATCATGAAAAGATTTCCTTTTTACCAACAAAGTGTGACTAACCTTTATGTTCATGTTGGTATTCCGGCAAATCATATCACAAACATGAAAAAATGACTGTAGCTTTTTTTGTTTGCAGGGTTCCATTTAATAAAAAAATTAGTAAATCCTAAAAATATTTGTGATAAAAGGCTGGTAATGGTTCCAACACTGCCAGCATTGTTATCATTCAGAAGATTAGGGGGAGCATCTGAGATTGTAAGCTTCATTCATAGACTATAATGGCACTTATATAGATATTATATAGTTATATATAGATATTGTTGTGTTTTGTATTAGCTATTGCATTGTTGTACTCGGGGTATTCTAGCTATCAACCGTGGTATGCTAGTTTGTAAGTTGATGCATTCTTCAAGGGTTCCGATTGTATCTGTATGGTTACACTAGGACTCGGAACTGTACTGTCCTCTCAGGTCCTCTTCACACTTGTACTTGTGTTTGATCTGCACTTCGTTGTACGTCGCTCTGGATAAGAGGGCCTGCTAAATGCCTTGTAATGTAATGTAATGTGTAAATGCATAACATTACATAATGCATTCAACATTAACTTCAGAGTCAAGCCAGTTTTATTTTCCTTTGTTTTTTGTTTGGGAAATTTATTAATGGCAGCCTCGTGGTTATAACATTTCCTGTGACATGTCTTATATTAGATAGCGATCAATGCTGCCGGTATTTATCCTATCAAAGCAGAGCTGAAGGCCACGATCATGCCAAGACTCACTCATATGAGACGGGCATGCTCCAGACACCCCACACATGTTCCCAGGAAAATGCCTGTCCAACCAGCAGGAAAGGGAAGCTTGTCTCCAGACATAGTAATGCCTTTACCGAAAAAGAACACATGAACACATGAATGACTTAACATGACATTCTGCAGTATTTTACTGTTTTTTTCGTCTTTGCAGAAGCATGGTTTTGTAGCAGCCCTTCAGTGTGTTTACTGTGATTTACGCGCTGGACTCACTTTCTCCATACGGATGTACGATCGCAGTGGGCTCCATGCCAGGTACCAATCCCACTCTGAGACACAGGAGGTAACACACTGTCAGAGTATTTTAACCCTCCTATTATGTTAGGTATACGTTCAAGAAAAGTATTTTAATTATGTTTTTGGTCAATTTCACCCAGATTTAATGTTTGACTTAAAACTCAATTCAGTGTTTGAATTAAAAATCAGTTAACCTTGTTTCATATTGATACTGTATGATTTCTCTAATTTTCTTGAATTGGGATTGAATGGTAAACATACAATAAGCATACTGTCCTGTACCAACTTTGCATCCAAATGTGTTGTGTTTTCTGTCCCTCTGTAACTGTATACAAAGAAAGTAAGAATTTTTTTATTTTATTTTTATTTCTCAGATTTCTTTGTGGATGACTCTGGTGGCACTTTCCCATACAGGTGCCACATTTTCACTTGCTGTTGGCTCTAAAATTTCTCATATTTTTCATATTTCATATATTTATGGAAAAAAGGCTTGTCATTTTGGAAATAATAAGAAGGCGACAACCAAGGTGTCAAAATATTTCTATTACAATAATTTTGTGTTTAATTAAACTGTCGGGCTCAATTAGACCCCAAACACAAAAACGGTCATAAAATCTTGGTATGTTAAAGAGAAAGGGTTTGTCTGGCCCAGGACATATGTGCCTATATTTCATCACTCTTATTTTACTTGCAGTGACACACTCTGTCCTCAGTGTGATCAGTGACAGGTTCAGAATACGTGTGTATTTTTTCCCCACGTGGACCAGTTTTTTCCCCACGTGGACCATTTTATGATATCATATGAAAACTGATATTATCAGTTATCAGTGTTATATGCTTTAGCATATCAGGCGATGTGAGTGCTTTATAGTTTTATTGAGCAACTTTATAATGAGAGAACTAATTAAGTCATTGGAAGGGTTTATATTCTGCTATAAACAGAGGATAATAACATACTAATTCAGTATCAGTAAATAATCTTGCAGGATAGGAAACAGGCTGTCAACATATTCTCTCTCTCCTGAAAATCAGGCACTTGCTGTATTGGGCATAAAGTATTAATCAACACACCCTGGTCCATAGCAACAGTGGCTTTTTATTTGGACACATTTTTTTTATTTTAATATATTTTAATGAAATATAATAAATATAATTATGGGATCAATCAACTAGGCTTGTTCCCTCTTGTGCACTTGCTTCTTGCTGAAGCTAAATCTTTTACAATACATCAAATGGCAACATTTATGTTTAACATTGCACATGGTCCCTAACAAATAAATAAATACATAAATAATAAATAAATGATTGCCATTCACCACAAGGAAATTTATAATAATGTGGCGTCACAGTAATTAAACCAACACATTTCTGATTATATTTTGTGATACATATTTTTCATCCTCAGCAATACATGTGTCAGGAAATGTTTTCATCACAATGATTACTGCAGTTTGGCCCTGTCTCCATATAATGTATTGACTAGTTTGGGCATAGCAGGATACTGTATCAACTCCCTTGTTTCCAGTACACCATTGTCCCCCTCTGGCAGTAAAAAAAACAGGCATTAAGAATAAGCATAGCATGAGATAGTGCTAAGGAAGTGCTAAATAAAATTAGATAGATTCACATTCATTCCTCATTGTTACATTAAGGAACAAATCACCGTTCATTAAGGCAAGCCACCAGGTAGCTCACATTTATCCCTTCTCTATTTTGTGCTCAACGTTGAGTTGCGTTCGGTTGTATTTGGCGCAGCTCTTAGCTGTAATTGGCCCTAAAATCTCAATAAAAAACATTGGGCCGCATAGTTGACCTGACCGCCCCTGTCTTGCGGGGGGGGGGGGTGGAGGATGAACGGCATAGCCAGAGCGTTGTATGAAAAGAGGAGTTGAGGAAAGAAAGAGAACGGTTGATGATATTGTATTTTTAGCCAGGGCCTGGGTGCCCCGTCTCTTTCACAGGAACAGGAAATGCTGCAGATTGCCTGGGAGTTGTCGCGCGGCCAACTTTAAATGCCACCTCTAAAAATAATCGGGAGGAATGCGGACTTGGCGAGGGGGTGGGGTTGATGACCCAGGGCCCCGTTGCCACTCCGAGGGCCTATTTCGACAGGGCAGTGCCGTCTGAGTGAAACCTGATGCCCCGCGGCCATTCTGCCCCCTTCTCTTTAATGCCTTATTTTCTTCTTTGGGGCGCTTCAGGATGACTTACATTGGCGATCGGCGGCGACTGTTCCCAGGACCCCAGAAGGGGGGTGTCTTGTTTTGAGGGCCAGTCTTGGCTTCTGAAGAGAGATGCTGCCATTCCTTGGTCTGCTCCTAAAAATACCTGCCAGGGGTACCCACGCCTCGGAGGCATGATGCTCTTCTTTACTGGCTCCCTGATGGGACAGCGTGTTCCAGTGAGTCAACTCTTACCCCCACCTCTCACACCCAACGTCTGCAGACCCCACGCACGTAGTACATACTCCGCATTGGGGGTGCAGGCAGGGGCAGGGGCAGGGGGAAACGGACTCAACTCTCTGTGCTCTCTGCTTTTGAGAGCAAAGCCTTTCAACGTGCTAGATTTCAGTTAAACGGCCCCCAGCCTCAGCCCCTTGCCAGGATGTGATGAGCAGCAGGGAAGCAGGCTACCTTTGGCGCGGGCCGTCTCCAGCTGTCCCCGACCTGCCCTGCGTCCAGCCCTTAAATCCCCAGGTATCCATACCGGGAAGCTTTGGCTACGGCCTCGCATGGCGCGTTTCCACCTGCACGCTCATGTGTTCTCTATTATTAACGCAGAAGTGAACGCAAGAGTGAAACAAAATTCAAAAAGAATTGCACAAAATCGACCAGGCATGATATGGTGTTGGATTCTATTGAGGTTTTAGGCTATTTAGGCAGTAGGTACATTTAGGGGTAGGATGGCTTGTTCTTGCCATTACCTTATGTTATGTTATGTTAACTGCACAGCTGCCAATATGTAATGCCCTCATCACAGTTTTATCGGTTATTGTTTGCATGTGTGTCTCCATGTATTTATCTTCTGCCCCTGTCTGGTCTTGGTTTTAGTGTTCTGTTTGCGTTAACTCCAGCCTCTAGTCAGTAGTTACTCCATCTAGGGTTTCTGAGGTTTGTTTTTTTTTTTTATCAATGTTCATCATGTTTTATAAATAAGTATTTCTGCATTTTTTTTACTTATCTCTGCCTCCCAAGACTTTCTCTGCACCTGGGTCCCTGACACTAAAACTCATAAACCTGAATTAAATTATTTTTACGGCCCCCTTTTCCATCTGAATATTTACTGATCCCCTACCTGATTTTAAAGTCTGTGGACAGCTGGGAAACAACAGGACTCTAGATTCTGCCTTGGGAAAGCGGTTGGCGAGGACTTGAATCCCCTTACACTGGGATTGAAACTGCACTCCACATACCATTCATTACTAATGCACACCCAGGAATTCAAAATAACCACTGTATGAAGCCACCACACTCCCTGTCATGGTCTCGTTGGGTAAATGGCTTTCTCCAAATTGTCTACACGGAGACATTGATTGCTCGGATTCATGGAGCTAATTACAGGAATTTGGATGCCTGGCATTCAGCAGCTGCTGTTAAATCTTCTGTTCGAAAACTATTTTGAACAGAAAAATTACCACTGTGTTACTTGCTTGACATTTATTTTCAATCATAGAACCAAAATGAAGACACAGTTCCATTGTTTTCAGAACAAACCAAAATTCTAGTCGGTATTTGTTAACATACTTTAGGACATTCTGGAACTATACTTAGTTTAAGTGTATTAGTATCATATTTATTAAGTGTTAATCCTCAGTATTCATTTGTGTTAGTTGAGCATATGCTAGCAAGATTTCAGAAACTCCAGACTCTACATCCCTCCATATGGACATTCTAGTTTACCTACTAGGTAATACATCAAATGTATAGGCCAGCGGAAGATGCGCACGCCTCTATAGCCGGGTTCCCCCCGAGAGTTCTTCCCATTGGGGAGTTGTTTACCTCATGCTATTTGCATAGGGCCGATATGTTGTGTTCCCTTGAGTGTTACTCTGTAAAGTGTACTTGTGACAGTCGCTATACCAGTAACATTGTATAGCATTGAGTCTTTCAGAGACAGGAAAGCATATGCATTCTGCCTTCAAGGTGCAAGATTGTGATTCACGGCTTTTGAGCTTCAGATTCAGTCAGTTGCAGTCTGGAGAATGGGAGGTAATATTGGGTGCCGATATTCAACTCATTCTACCACTAGAGGGCGACAAGGAGCCTGGTCTCAGCTTCTCATTGAAAGGAGCAGGCAGAAAGCAGAGGAGAGAAACAGTGTACAGGATAGGCAGGGATGCTGGGATCATCATACCGGAATTAGGGTTTCCTTTTGTTATATTGTTTGTTCATTTCCCAGAGGCAAATGACACGTGAGGCCAGTTCAAGGTTGTGGAGCGACCTTGAGCTGTGCACTTCATTTCCCTTCAAACTGAGAAATATTACATATCAAACATGTATAGGTCAGTGGGGTTCAAAACTGTGATAATGAGTGGTCATAAAGTACAAGTGGTAAAAACTGCACATAAGGTTAGTTGGACGTCTGACAATGTAATTCTGAAAACAAATGTAATTCTGCTTCTCAGTTTTGGAAAGTAGCCCCTTTTTTGCATAGCTCGTCATCACAAGTTCGTTTTTTTATTTTTGGCATATAACGCCCAGGTTGCAGGAACGGATTGGACATTCTTCTGCTGGTATACCCTTTAAGTGAGATTTTTGACCTAAATTACTTGAGCAAATACTGTATATCCAGCAGTGTGAACATCAAATATGAATCATGGGTAAGATCACCCCCACAGAAAATTTGTTTTATGTGGCTGGTTTTAATGAGTTGCCAAGATCATTGTCCTTGGCTCAGGACACAAGTTCCCCAAAGTAAGCTTAGTATCCCCTGGCCTCTTTGACGTTGGCAGTTATAAATCTGACAGGTTCTTCCTCCTTTACTTTGCGAACTGCAGGAACCGCAGTGCAGTCTGGGTAAACAGTGCTCACTCCTCACGCCATGTGATTGATATTGGTGCACAGCCAGACAGGAAGAGCTGAATTTCCCAGGGTAATCACTCGCGTGGTGAGGTGACAGGGAGGAAAGCTCCACCCTGTTGCCCCTGCCGGGAGCCTTGTTTAGTTCTCAGGGAGAAGACTTAAACTAAGGGTGGGCGTACATCTCTCACTGGTTACGATGTCAGGAGATCAGATGCCCTCTCACACTATCTGAAACTTCATGAACGTAACCACCTCCTGATTGGTCAACTGGAATCGAAACACGGAATCAGCTCGCAAGACTTCTCACACCTGGCGAATTCAAGCCAAGTTCTCAGACATAGGACCAATGATATATTTTCTGTACAGAAAATACAGTATATTGTGTATACATTCTCCAGAAACTGAGTGAAAATATTGCTAGAGGAAAATTTGTCTCAGCAGAGCGATGGTTTATTCAAGTCCATTTTCTCAGGGAGAAATGTTTCTCTTTCTATTCTCAATTCAGTTCAATAGAATTTTTTGTATTGCGCTTTTTACAGAAGACTGTGCAAAGACCCTTACAGTGTAGACAGTGTATGCGTGGGTTTCCTCTGCCAGTCCCCATGACGTATGCGTTTGATCTATCATTTCACAGGCTACTGTGGATAATAGTATCTGCTGTGAATGGATGACTAAAAAACATCAATATCATGTTATATCAAATCCAATGGAATATGTATCCATTAATCACAGACCATAAGTAGTATTGGCGTGTCTGGTAACCCTAAGTGCTTCTGTGTTGGAGTAGATCTGCAGACCTCTGCTCTTACTCCTGTTTGTGCTTGTGCTTCGAGCCTGGGAAACAGGCTCAGTCATCACCGGGATTGTCTTGTTTAGATTGCAAGAGCAGCTGTTTTGACTGTCCTGCAGTCCGAACATCAGTGCTGACTAAGAGCTGCGTGTCTTTCCCTGGATACCTCTGAAGGGGGAGAGTGTTCCTGGACCCCCTTCCCTCCCAGACAAAGCTGCAGAAATGATTTGGTTTTTATTTTTGATGGGGACTGAGGGCATCTGGCACAGTATATGCGAACGTATGTTGAACTCCTGTCAATGTCCGGCTATACAGCCAGACTTACTGTCTTAAGACTAATTCCAATGTGTCTGCAAAGTGTCTGCAGCTTTTCCACTTTCTCAATTCAGTTTCTCAATGCCACCATCTGTAATAACTTTATTTTGTAAGGCCAAAAATAATTTTTATCACGCAGCTTTTTTGATCAGTCTTGGGGGTCTTGTAGCTGCATGTATCCACGGTTTTGAATAACATTGATTGTAATGTGCACAATTTCGTGTGCAAATAAAATGAGCTTTATTTCTTGTTTTACCTAATTGAGGAGAAATGGCTATGCCTGATGGTATTGAGTAATTAGTGACTTAATCATATTGTTAATGAAGGAAAATCATTTAAAGTTGAAGATCAATAATTAGTTCATGGGGATGTTTTCTGCCTCCTCAGTTTTCAGAGTGGTGGATCCAGAAAAAAATATATTCAAATGAGTCCTGACAAGTGTTTATGCATAGGACCAATGATACACAAAATATATTACTCTTTTTGATATCACAAAATCCAAACATTTTATATACGTTCTCCAGAACCTAAGTGCATCAAAGCAACTGGAAATATTGCGAGAGGAAAACCTAAGCAATTTGTCTCAGCAGAGCGATGGTTTATTCAAATCCAACCACTTACCTTTTGGAGTGCATTCAGCTCCTTCGGACTTGCTTTATGTGATAAGACGTTCCCTTCAACAAAAATATCACACATTGTGGTAATAGGAAAGATTCACCCAATACACTATCTTGCTCTATCCAGTTTACACTATAACTGGTGCAAGATATTGGGTACTGGGTCTGATAGTACTATAATAAAACGTGTTTCTTATATAGAATACTGTCTGTGACTGTTTATTATTTGAGTACACCTTTTCTTTCTGTGTTTTGAGCATTTTGTGAAAGCCAAATAAAATCATGTACTGCCCTCTGCTGGATAGTATTGATATACCACCAACAACTTAAATGTTGGCATTGAATGCCAGGATATTTGCAGGCAAATACTTTTTTGATAGTCTAATCATTTCATCATTGCTAATATTAATTTGTAAGTCTACTGGTGGCAAGCAGCACTGAAGGATTAAAGTGTTTTGGGGGAAACATTATGTTTCTTATAGACCGTGGTGCCACAATGTGTTTGTGGTGTGGTAACACAAATGCTCAGCTGGAAGCTGGAGGTGCTGCTTGAAGTTATTTGCCCTATCCTGAGATTATCTAGCTAAAGTATGTGATCACACTATGTATTTGGATAATTTGGTAATAATTGGTTGGTAATAATAATAATAATAATAATAATAATAATAATAATAATAATAATAATTCCTGTTTCTTGTTATTGCATCTAGTAAAACAAAAAACAGATTCTTGGCATCCGAAGATATATATATCTTGAAGTAAGTATGTACGTTTTTTGGTCTTCTAATGTAATGTCTCTTTGTATCCTCCAAGTAAAATCTTTTTTTGGTGAGGTTCTAGCCGAAGCCCCCTGGGGTTTCCCAACCTCTCCTGTACATTGATGAAATATTTGTTTTGTGTAACTGTCCTGAATTGTTTAACATAATGTAATGTAGGGGCTGTGGTGGCGCAACAGGCTGAGATGCAGCCGAATTGCGGTTGCAGTTCGCTGCAGTTGCACACCGGGGACCGGGGTTCGATTCTTGGTCCTGCCAAAAGCCAAGTTTGGCCGGCTTACGTGGAGCAGCATAATTGGCTCGCTGCTCCAGGGGGAGGGACTTGGCAGGGTTAGTAGATCACCGCACCAAAAGCACCTCGAATCACGGTTACCTGCATGTGGCGAGACGGCTTAAAGAAGGCGTGTCGCTCTCGTAGGGCCGCCAAGGGATGGGGTGTGGGCGGTGTATCTAATACTGGCTCTAATTGAATTAGATGGGGTACAATTGGCTACCAAATTGGGAGAAAAAAAGGGGAAAAATGTACTTGTGATGAAATTCAGCCACTGAGTTGGCCACTTTTTCTGTCAACATGGTTATTTCACCATTCGAGTGTAATTATTGATGAAAATTCTCACTCCAAAAAGCACAAAATAGAGGACTGTCTTCATGGACAAGCCATCAAAAACATGACTGTAATTGAGTAATAGATTTCAGTGGAATGTCTAAAAAACAACAAACTACAAGTAAAGTTGGGGAATCATGAATATTCAACAACCATGGTGAAATAAATTAATAAAAATTTGTTTGTAGACATTTATGTGAACAACTGTATTTTAGTGGAAATTCCAAACATACAGGAATATATAGTCTTTTGTCCGTAATGTGAAAAAGATATCTTAATGTATTTGTTTTTATTCACAGGGATGGAAAGTCATATTTATTAATCAACCATTTGGAATAATAAATACAAATGTGTTTGAAGACATTTATTTTTAACGAAACTGATTTTAATGGAATGTCAGAAAAATACAGAAGATTATAGTCTTATGTCTGCAATGTGAAAAAGGTTTAAAAAAAGTATTTATATTCAGAGAATGGCACATGTGTATTCAGGAACAATTCTGGAATGAATGAATACAAATGTGTATGAAGACAATTATATTGAGAAATTGATTTAAGTAATATATATCTTTTGTCTGCAATGTGTGTTTGTTTTGTTTAGTTTTTAAGAGAAATGGGAAATCATGTTTTTCAACAAATATGTTGAAATAATTGAAAAGAATAAAAATGTATGAATAAAATGGTGAAATATGTAAATGCCATTTTATTATATAGACATAAAGGGAATAGTGCATTGGTCATAATCATGGTGAAATAAATTATTAAAAATGTATCTGGAAAATGTTATGATGAAAAATGAATTTCACTAGAAAATGGCAAAATACATAAGACATGGATTTCAGTGGGACCATTATGTCCCAAAAATGGTGAAAGAATTAGAAAGCCATTTTATTGTGTGGATATAAAGGGAATGATGTTGTGGTCACAATCATGGTGAAATAAATTCTTCAAAATGTATCTGAAGGATTTCATGATAAACAATTAATTTCACTGGAAAATGGCAAAATACCTAAGAATATATGCTCATGTCCCAAAAATTGTGAAAAAAATTAAAATGCCATTTGATTGAGTAGAAATAAAGGGAATAATGTTTTGGTCACATTCATGGTGTAAAACAATATTTAAAAAATGTGTCTGGAGGATTTTATGGTGAAAAATGAATTTCACTGGAAAATGGCAATATAAATAAGACTATAGTCTCATGTCCCAAAAATGGTGAAAAACTTAAAATGCCATTTTATTGTTTAAGTAAAAAGGGAATGATGATTTGGTCACAATCATGGTGAAATAAATTATTTAAAATGTATCTGAAGGACTTTGATAAAAAATGAATTTCACTGGAAAATGGCAAAATACCTCAGACTAAATACTTTTGTCCCAAAAATGGTGAAAACATTAAAATGCAATTTTATTGTTTAAATATAATGGGAATGATATTTTGGTCACAATCATGGTGAAATAAATTATTAAAAATGTGTCTGAAGAATTTCACTGGAAAATGGCAAAATACATAAGACTATATTCTTATGTCCCAAAAATGCTGAAAAAATTTAAATGCCTTTTGATTGTGTAGATATAAAGGGAATAATGTTTTGGTCACATTCATAGTGAAATAAATTATTTAAAATGTGTGAAGAATTTCATGAATAAAAATGAATTTCACTAGAAAATGGCAAAATACATCAGACTATATAGTCTTATGTTCCAAAAATGGTGAAAAAATGAAAATGCCATTTTATTGTTTAAGTAAAAAGGGAATGATGATTTGGTCACATTCATGGAGAAATAAATGATTATAGATGTATCTGAAGGACTTTGATAAAAAATGAATTTCACTGGAAAATGGCAAAATATCTAAGACTATAGTCTCATGTCCCAAAAATGTAGAAAAAATTGAAATGCCATTCATCAGAATTTTAAAAATAAGGTGCTATGTTAAATAAATTGTGTGCAATGGTGGCAGTGCAAAAGTACAAAGTAAACAGTAAACTCAACAGGGGTAAAAGTGAGGATTACAGTCCAGATTGAGTAGAGGGCTAATATAGCCTGTAAGGACAGTCAGACAGATATTGGCAGATGGTAGACAGATGGTAGACAAGGTGATGTGGTGGAAGGAGCAGAAAGAGACTCATGTTGAAAAGTCCAATTATCTCCTCCCGTTTTGTGTGATAACTGAATGGCCCATGGAACAAAGGACCTTCTTAAACTGTCTGTTGAGCATGTCAGAGACAGGAGTCTGCTGCTGAAGAAACTCTTCTGTCTGTTTAGTGTGTTATATAGTGGGTGGCGGTCATTGTCCAGGATTGCCAGCATCCTGTTGTGTCCTTTTCTCTGCTGTTGATATTATGCACTCTAGCTCCATTCCAACTACAGAGCCAGCTTTCCTTACCAGCCTCTCCAGTCACCCAGCGTCCCTCTTCTTAATGCTGCCTCCACCAACACACAATGGCATAAGAAAGGACACTGGCGATGACAGACTGGTAAAACATCCAGAGGAGCTTACTGCAGAGATTGAAACACCGCAGCCTCCTGAGGAAGTAGAGCCAACTCTGCCCTTTCCTGTAGAGTGTTGGCTGACCAGTCCATTTTATTGTCCAGGTGTACCCCTAGGTATTTGTATGTGCTGACCACATTCACCCCTTCAATGGAGACTGGCAGCATAGGTGACTTAGTCCGCCTGAAATCCACCACCATCTCCTTTTGGAAATGTTCAGCTGCATATGGTTGAGATTGCACCTCTGCACAAAGTCATCCACCAGGTTCCTGTACTCATCCTCCTGCCCATCCCTGATACACCCCACTATTGCAGTGTCGCCTGAAAACTACTGCATGTGGCATGACTCTGAGTTGTACCTGAAGTCAGATGTATACTGGGTGAACAGGACTGGTGAAAGCACAGTCCCCTGTGGCGCTCCGGTGCTGCTGAACACCTGCTCTGAGAAACAGTTCTTCAGCCTGACGAACTGTGGTCTCTCCATCAGGTAGTCTGGAATCCAGGATGAGTGTCTACCCCCATCTGCACAAGCTTGTCTCGCAGTCTGGCAGGCTAGATGGTGTTGAAGGCGCTGGAGAAGTCAAAGAACATGATTCTCATAGCACCTTTCTCCTTGTCCAGATGAGAGTGGGTCCTGTGCAGCAGGTAGATAATGGCATCTTCCACACCCACCTTCCCGTGGTATGCAAACTGGAGCGGGTTGAGTGCGTGGCAGACCTGGGGTCTGAGGATGTTGAGTAACAGTCGCTCCATGGTCTTCCTCATGTGTGATGTTAGAGCGACTGGCCTGTAGTCATTGAGCTGGCTGGGGTGTGGTTTCTTTGGGACTGGGATGAGACATGATGTCTTCCACTTTGCTGGTACCTTTCCCAGTCGGAGGCTCAGGTTGAAGACATGCTGCAGAGGCTCCCCCAGTTCCACAGCACAGGCTTTAAGCAGTCTCGGACATACTCGGTCTGGGCCGGCTGCTTTCCGGGGGTGGAGTCTCCCACCGTTCTAGTGGGAACTACAATGTCCATACAGAAATTCAGGTAGTCAGTGGTGCAGTTTGTGACCCCCTCCAAATCTTCACCATATGAATCCTGTAACACACTCCAGTCCGTCGACTCAAAACAGTCCCTCAGAGTCTCCTCTGCTTCGGAAGACCATTTCCTGAAGGAACGCAGGGTGGTTGGCTGTCTGCGGACTAGTGGAGTGTACTGTGGTTGAAGGAAGACCAGGTCATGATCTGATCTCCCTAGTGGTGGAAGTGGGGTGGCAGTGTATGCATCCTTGACATTAGCATACAAAAGGTCAATTGTCCTGTTCTTTCGTGTTGGGCATTTTACAAACTTGATTGAAATAAATCAAGACAAATGTGATCTAATTCATTCATTTCGATTCAATGCATTTAATAGCATGCCAGAAAAATACACAACATAATAAATAAAGACAAATGTGATTGAACTAATTCATTTTGAGTAAATGCTTTTAATGAAATGTCAGAATACATCAAATAAATACATTTTTGTTGAGAAACTGATTTTAGTACATAAGACATAAGGCTCATGTCTGCAATATGAAAACAAAATCAAATTTGTTCAATCTGAGATGTTTTTTTAACAACCATCGTGAAATTGTAATTTAGCAGACACTCTTATCCAGAGCGGCATACAATAAAGTGCAAATCAGAACCAGGGACAAGTGCATTGAAGACCCTTGAGGAAAGTACAGTTCCAAGTCTGAGAGTGATCACATAGATGAAACTTGAAGAGTACATCATCTTTCCAGGTAGCATACCACGGTTGGCAGCGAGAATTCCACAAAGACTAAAATAATTAGTCATTAGCACAATTATAACCTACTGCATATACATGGCTAATCATAGTAGTGAGGTAGGAACGGATAGGTCTAGCCTGAAGAGGTGAGTTTTCAGTCTGTGCTTGAAAGTGGTCAAAGACTACAGTTCTGACATCCACAGGAAGGTCATTCCACCACCTTGGGGCAAGAACAGACAGCAGTCATGACCAAGAAGTGCAAGTACGTTGATTAGCATTTAGATCTATGAGCAGGGGGGTGACGTGAGAGTGTCTGGGGATGTTGAATACCAGACACGTAGAGATGCGGGTAGAGACCTAAGTGTCAGATGGGAAAAGGAGAGAAAGAGTTGGGTGTCATCAGCATAACAGTTGTATGACATGCCATGAGCAGAGATAACAGGGCCAAGGGATCTGGTACAGATGGAGAAAAGGAGGGGGCCGAGGACTGAGCCCTGGGTAACTCCTTTAACAAGGGGACGAGGGGTTGATGCTTTACCAGCCCAGGTAGCCGGGGAGGATCGGTCAGAGAGAGAAGACTTAATCCAGTCTAGGGCTGTGCCGCAGATCCCTGTAGTTTCTCGGGAGGATAGAGTGATTGACCATGTCAAAGGGCGCATACTAGAGATCTAAAAAAATTTATTGAGAAACTGATTTCAGTGGAAACTCAGTAAAAGACATAAGATTATAGTCTTGTGTATGTAATGTAAAAGATTGTAAATTGTTTATTCAACAACCTTGGCGAAACAAATGGATAACCTATATACAGTTCATAACCTATATGTTAATGAGAGAGATGTAGTCTACTAATGACGAAATAATACAACATCGTAAAAGACTAATTTGCAATTCTAGCAAGGCACAGCACCCAAAAAGCATGCATGCCCGAAAATTACCTGAACGGACACTATTTCTTGTTGGCTAACTTATGGAGTGTGCTTTTTGCTTCTGCTTCAGGCTAATGCATGAACGATTTGGCATCATTACAGGAACTAAAGGGTGTGCTGCCTGCATTTACATGATAAAGTAAGAGGGGGTGTGGCGTTAAGAGTGCGATGTACTTATTGAATTCAGCATTCAGTCGATCTAAATGTTCGGCAATTTCTTCTAAGATACATTCCTCACAGCCAACTGTCTTCTCCGCTTTCAGATCGGGGGGGGTTTCATTTAGTTTTCTCTCAGAATGAATTTTTCCCCTTCGCGGCATCGGTAGCACATAACCTGCCTCCAACGGTCGTGCAGTGACTAGTTTTAAACAACAGGGCTACACAGAAGAACAGAGAAAAGGGAAAATATACAGCATAAAACTCATTGGAGATCAACAAACGGACAATCAAGCCAACGTTTCATTCTTCAACGGAGAAAAACAGGTACAGGCTGGGAATTACGCGGTTATGTGTTTGCAGTGTTCGGCGGAAAACGATATCTCCCCAATATAGTTTCCATGTCGGATACGATTTAAGCTGCTCCACATTCAATGGATTGAAAACAAAATGGAGGTTGCGATGTTATGGGAGGAGCGGAGTAAAAAAAAAAAAAAGAAAGGTTATGGCCCTGCGTCTCAAACATTTGCTTTGAAAACAAAACATACGTTTCCGAATAACGAAGTTTAAAACATTTAATTTGTCAGTAATTTGGGTGGCATTTTGAATTCTTAGCCAGTGTAACTTGCTAGGAGGCTAACGTTGGACAAGCTCACTAACCTAACTAAACGACCGTTAACGACCGTTAATGTTGTTTTTAAATGCATTTTAAACATTGCTTTTGCATGTGTGGACCTTTGTAATAATTATATTATATATAACTTGCGAATACTACCGATTCGCAAGTGTTCGTTATAGCTAGCTAGCTTGTGAGCTGTTGTTCAACGTAGAGAATCCTTGTTTTTTTTACGATTTCTTTTTTCGTTAAAGTTTGTTAAAAGTACAAACCCCACATTAATAAATGTAAAGCATCCACTTGATGCCTGTTACTTAGTCCTAACATTTAACAAGTCTAGGAAGGCCCCATTCAGCTGAAAAGAACACCTTTAGCCTAGCTACCTTCTATGATCCTTATCGGTAGCCGTCGTATTTGTGACGGTGTAGAATGAAGAGTGAAAACGAAAATAAAGTGGGAGGGAATGTTAGGATACGGTTCACGTCATGCGATTTCTGGAATCACGTCTTCTGGACTCTTCAATCAATCAACTTTTTACAGTCTCAGATATTTTGTCCATTGACTTGCGCTTTAATTTCTCTGGGCGACACAGTGTATAACAATTTCTACTACTTTTAAGGTCTAAACGCCCATTTTCATTACACAACTATGTATTGCCATTATGGTATGTTTCCATAAAGCTGTGTATTAGTTTTGATTTTGATCTGAACATCCCCTTCCCCCAAAATACACATGCACACAGTCTATTAAGGTTCCTGAGGGTAATGGAAGAAGGGTTGTTGGGATCTATAAAGGTACAAATGAAGAATTGGGAGATGTAGGCATGTGTCTTCAGCGAGGCTTTCAGCCAGAGTGGACTGATTGAAGCTTATTTGAATATGCAGGAGAGAGAAAGAAAAATCTGTTGCCATTACGTAGGATTGAACAAGTCTTGCTACAAAGAAGGAAAGCAGACATTTGCTTTGAAAACAAAACGTTTCCGCATAACGAAGTTGAAAATAACATTAAATTTGTCAATAACATGGGTGGCATTTAGAATTTTTTTTATATCTTTTTTAAAAAAAAATTTTTTAAGAAAAATCGGTTGAACAAGTCTTACTACATGACAAATATACCTTTTTCCTAAAGGTAGAAAGAAAGAAGGATGTCGGCACGAGGGGGGAAGAAGAAGACCACCAAACTTTCCCGGTCTTCCCGGGCAGGAGTCATCTTTCCCGTGGGGAGGATGATGAGGTACCTCCGGACAGGGACTTACAAGTACCGGATCAGCATGGGTGCCCCCGTCTACATGGCAGCTGTCATAGAGTACCTGGCAGGTTAGTACTACAGCTGGACTTTATACTCTCCCCTTATAACGATAATCAAGAGTAGCAATATGGACGACCCTTAGTCTCAGTACCACAGGTTTGGGAATTTAAGTACACATATTGTCCTTGAATAGCCTCTACGTTTTAACTGACTCGTAAATCAAAAGCTTTTTAAACGAGGATACTAGGAAGAGTTCCCGAGATGTGTTGAACAACAGTGGGTACACCGGTTTTTATTTTTCAAAAGTAAAATTCTACAATGGAGGGAATTACTGAAAATTGTTAATATCGCCCATCATGTGGTGTACACTAAACCAAATTATGGTCATGGATGAGGGGAGGTTAGCCAAGTACCCTTACAATGCTTTGCAGTAGAAAGGCTAATGCCTTGCACAGTAGAAACCAGTTTTGTCACTCAGACGGGAAAAACAAACAAAAAAACACGTATTTGTTTATGTTGACATGGTGCATATTGCCCTCTCCCATCTTCGTTGCAGCTGAGATCTTGGAGCTGGCCGGGAATGCAGCGAGAGACAACAAGAAAGGAAGAATAACTCCACGTCATATCAAGCTCGCAGTAGCCAACGACGAGGAGCTCAACCAGGTATTGCCTGCCTCCCGTCTTGACCCCTTACAATTGAATGAAGAACCATCAGCTTTGAATAAAGAGCGTATGCAGTTAAATGTTTTTCCTGGGGGGTCAAGTTGATGCATACATGTTTGCCCTCGTGCTGGATTTAAAGCCAGTTAAGATCATATCAGTGAAAAAGGAAGAGTTGACCTTCAAATGCGGTCAACATATTTTCAGGGTCTTGGCAAAGGTGGAATGTCCGGTTGTGTCCGTGAGCCTGCCAGCCGAAACGTCCCCAGTCCCTCAGCATCGTTAGGGCCCCGCAGGGCTGCCTGCTACAGCCGGCAGTGGTACGGCCAGGATTCAGTATTGGACCATAGAGCACGTCACTAAGCCTCCCCAGAACTTCAGCCAGACTTGCCACTCAGCCTCCCCAGAAAAAAGATTCAAAAGGGCCAAACACCCAAAAAACTTGAGAGGAGTTTACATTTAAAAAAATGTGAAATATTTAAATTAATAAACATTAAAACATTTCTTATATTTAATGTGTTCATTAAGCCAAGGATAAAATAAAAAAAAATTAACAGGAGAGCATGACCTCAGAGATGGCATGTCCATTCTGTATTGGATATTCACTCCAAAATTACTTGGCAGCCCACTAAACGGACAATCAGCTAACATGGAAATAGCAATGATATAGTACATAGCATGAGAGAACTCAAAATCTCCACAGAATAAATTGGCCTGATAAGATAGCATATTCTGGGTTTTGGACATGATATTGGTGCAACAACTCAGAACAACCTACACTCAAGAGATGCTTATTGGTAGTAGGCCTTTCGTGTTTCAACTGTTCTTTTATTCTGTCTATCTTTGTCTGGGTTTGTGCAATTATCCTGCGTGGGGTAGATCCGCTATAATGCCCTTTCTTTCAGCAAACCGAGCTGTCAAGTCGATGCCATATGGTATGCTTGCCCGGTGGGTTTTCCCACAAGGGGAAAACGGACACTCTGTGGTTAACCCCCAAGTGGTAGACGGTTAAGAACATTTACATCGCACGTTCACAGTAGATGTGTAACTGGTGTTAGATTGCATTTAACTCTTAGCCCATGGCTCTGTGTGTATCTGCCTGGCAGCAGGTGAGAACATTTTGTCCCGATACCACATGGAAAATGGATACCTTGTTGATGTCTGTATCCCTGATTTCCAAATAAATGGATGGAAATTTATCCTTTCCCTTACTCTTCATGAAATTAATAACTTTTATTAAACTGGAGTAATTAAAGCATTATCACAGCATTGCCGTGGCTTCATTAAGTTACTCTTCTCTCAGGCATCAATGGGCAGACTCACAGCAGCTCTCAGAAAAATAAGATTGATTAATTTAATTTTGTATCCCCCCCCCCCCCCCCAATTGTCTTTGCCCATCTCTAATTTCCCAGTGTCATTTCTCAAACATAATTATATGAGTAGGATCCTTCAGTTTGGCTGTTCTCTGACGCACCTGAGCACACGGGACTTGTGATAAAGGTATTGTTTTTGTTCTCAGCTCCTACGGGGGGTGACCATATCGAACGGTGGAGTGTTACCCCGAATTCACCCCGAGCTCCTGTCCAAGAAGAGGGGCGCGCGGGTGAAGGTGGACACCCAGGTGACCGTGCCGGAGAAGAGGCCGGGCCGCCCCAAGAGCAGCAAGAAACCTGTCGCCAAACGAGCCAAAGGGAAGCCAGGACGCAAGTCAAAGGTCTGCCTGAAGCAACACTTTCACAAAATACTCACTCTCTCATTTATCCCAGAACATGCTAACGCTTTAATTTATCCCAGAACATGCTAACACTTTAATTTATCCCAGAACATACCAACTCATTTAATTTACCCCATGTTATAATACCCCCTTCATTTACCCCACAGCCATGCCAGTGCTGCCTGTTTCAGATCTCAGATTCCTCAGTTAATTTTGCTTGCTGTAGGTTTTGTTAATAGCTCAGCATTGACTTTACATTTTTTTTGTAATCAATGCCATTTTTAGAAAATTGTGGAAAACGACAAAGAAGTAGCCACCAATTCCACACCAGAAGACGGGCCAGGAGAAGGTTTCCCAATCCTCTCAGCAAAGAGCTTGTTCCTGGGGCAAAAGGTTTGAACTTTTTGTTGTGAATGTTAGTGGCAAACGCATGATAAGAAACCTCTCATGCCTTCCATTCTAGTGGTAAGACATGGTTAAGGAGTTCTTGCCTGCAAAATGTTAATTTACATCATTCTGCCATGGTCCAATGCAGGGGACTGTAAAATATTCCTTTAATATTGTGTAATATTGTTTTTTCAAAAACAAATGTTGAACATAGGAACATCAGCCAGAATGAATGGTTTCAGTCTTTTCTGGAAGATCGATGATATCACTCTGGTTTGGAATTTGTGATTTGCTTGGGAACAGTGCTTATAATCGGTCAGTCTGAATCTGGCCAAAGTTTACACAGGCCTCTGAGCAAGAACATTTCTCGCATTTTCTCCCAGCTTTCTTTAACGGAGAGCGAAATCAGCAAAATCGGATCCATCCAAGTAGAGGGCATCATCAACCCTACAAACGCAGAGATTGACCTGAAAGAAGGCGTAGGTGAGTGTTGTGCATAAATATTGCGTTATTACACACAGTCTGCAGCAATTCAACTAAGTCCAGGAGTTTTACTCAGGTGTTTCTCAAACCATTCACCATGACCCCTGTTGCACAGTACACTGTACATCCAAAGAACTCATCCTTTTCCAATCTTTTGATAATATGTAGTTGCCTGTTTTAGAAAGGCCAATTTCTGTGTGAAAATAGTTTATGTATATACATCAAATGTATGAGGAATACTCATATAGATGCCAAGTCCTTTTTTTTTTTTCAAATTTTACCCACATTTTCACAGAAATTTGAATTTAAAAGAAATTGGAACCAAATTGAAATTGCCCTCAAATTGAAAAGGAAATGGAGTTGACAACTTTGGTGGTAAAGGCTACTCTGCTTTATACATGCTTGTCTATTGAACTGATTGCAAGAAAAAAAAAAAAAAGATTTTCAAAATTTTCTCATTTCAAAATTAGAATCCCAGCCATATTGTAAGGTTAAAACACTGTTTCCAGAAGTGTACCTTACATGATCTAGAACTCTTCATCTTTTGTGACTTTAGGCAATGCCCTGGAAAAGGCAGGTGGAAAAGAGTTTCTGGAGTCTGTAAAGGAAGTGCGGAAATCGCAGGGGCCGCTGGAGGTTGCTGCAGGTAAGGGGGGTCTACGCCGTCAGATTTGTACAGTGCTTTTTACTGAAGTCAGATTATATATTTTTTTTAAAAGCCTCTGCATTTCACAGCAGGTAAGAAAGTCGGTACAAGCGTGTGGTAACAGTCCCACAGTTGAGCTGCATCATTGCGAATCAGAAACTGAGATCCTGTTGTTCCAAGCAAAGTCCCCCCCCCCCCCCCCCATTTGACATAGGTCCCCTGGCCATGCACCATGTCTCCTCTTCCTCCACTGGCTACAGACGCCACACACCTGCCAGACCTCTGTTCCTGTACTGCCCCATACACACTGAAAACTCAAATTTTCGGATTGCATCATGGTTTCCCTGACCTTTTTTGATTTACATTTTGGGCTATAGTTATAGGTTGTGGCATTTATTTTTCTTGACAATACTAATCATTGGTCTGTCTGGCTAACTTTACACTTGTCATATCCCACTTGTGTATTCCCGAGACTAACTGTGAGGGACTTAAGATGAGTCATAATGGTACACACCTCTTGACGGCTAACATTTTATCAATTTACATGTTTTTTTAGGATGATTTCCTTTGAGCCAGTAGCGGACAAGAATGACCGATTGACCATAATGCCCCCTGTGTGACGAAAAAAGGTCTCGTGTTCCCCGAGGGAGAGAAAGTGGGTAACAACCTCCTGTGTTTCACCTCTGCAGTCGCAGTCAGCCAAGCCAGTGGATTGGCAGCCGAGTTCGTGATCCACTGTAACATCCCCCAGTGGGGCTCGGAGAAGTGCGAGGACCAGCTGGAGAAGACCGTGAAGAACTGTTTGTCGGCCGCTGAGGAGAAGAAGTTGAAATCGGTGGCCTTCCCCTCGCTTCCTGCCGGCCGGTGAGACCCTGCCTTATCCTCAGAGCCCCTGACATGTAACCCTCAACTCGGATCAACTCGGTCTCCGAGTTTCACCCGCATAATTACGTCTACTTCATTTGTTAGGATCTGGAACTTCTGATTGACCTGAATTGCGTTTAACATACTTTTGAGTTTTAATGCCAAAATAAAACTCAATTGCAGACCCTTCTGAGAATGAGTGCCATCACAAGCGGTTTCCGCATCTCCGCTTGGGTTTACTAAAATGCTCAGAGAGGTTTCCGGAAGTTTGTGGCATGTATCTTTTAGGTTATCTGTGACCAATTGAACCATTGTAAATTGCTCAAACGTATTCAGTTAACGGTATAGTTACAGACCAGTCCAGAGAGAGTATCAAAAATGTGACAACGTTCCCATTAGTCATAAGGTGGTATCCGCAGAAGTAGGGAGGCAATAAAATGCAGCAGTAAGCAACAAAATGTGATTTCTGCTTTCAGGAGTGGCTTTCCTAAGCAGACTGCAGCCCAGCTGATCCTCAAGGCCATCTCCAATCATTTTGTGTCTGCAACATCCTCTTCCCTTAAGAACATCTACTTTGTACTGTTTGACAGTGAAAGCATCGGCATTTACCTTCAGGAAATGGCCAAAATGGACACCAAGTAAAGCTTTTTATTTTTATTTTTTTAAACGAGTGTAATACTGTTTCAGGTGGATTTTTTGCAACTGGTATAGTGAGGTTCCAAGGATTCTGTTAGTAGTTTTTTTTCCAACAAAGGTAGATTTTTGTGTGGGAGGGAGGGGGGGATGTGAGTGAATTACTGTCTGCATTTACATTGCACTGTTTTCTCAAATGATTGCGTCATATAGAATAGGTTAATTCATTGGGGCTTGTAATTTTTTTGCTTTGACCCATTTGTTTTGACATTCCATGTAAAAAGGCTTTTGAAATGACCCTTGTTTTATCCCCTGGATTTCCTCTGTAGTTTCTGATAATGTTAGTTTACTAAGAAAAACGTGTTTCTCATTCTGGTTTGAAATAAACCAAATGTTTTACACCACATCTTGTAATGTTTCTCCCCACTTTGGTTGATAGGGACGATCTATGTTGTCTTTGGATGATTGTATTTAAGCCATGACATTAGTCTTGCATTGGCCATGTTAAAAGGCCATTTTGAAAATACAATATGCATTCTTGCTTTCTGTGAAGATGCTCAGGTAACAAGATTTCTGGCTGCTCATCCTCCTAATCCATTAATCATTGTGCAACATAACCAGGAAAAAAATGGTGAGAGAATTAGTCATTCCTCCACCTGCTTGGCTGGAACTATGTTCATAAGAGTCTACAGCAGTGTTTCTTCATGGTCTAGGCAGTGACACAGTCAGAAATCCACTCTGGGGAAGGTAGTGTCAAGCTCCTTTGCCACCCCATTAACAAAAGTGATGCGCATGACAACACTACACTTCATTTAAATCTAAAATGGAACATTCTCTAGAACAAGAATGAGGAGAATGGTGTCCTACCTCACAAAACCAAGCCAAGACATGTTGTCTTTGCATAGAAGCTATCCATCACAGCCTCAGTTGTGACTTAAATGTCCCAGAGCAAAACCAGTCTTATGAGACTTTCCCTTCAAGTCTGTTCAGTCTTGGCAATCTTCTATGCGGGCTGCAGTGACAAGGAGACGTTAAAAACATAAATAAACATAAAACGTTTTAGAATACTTGGAAAGAATAATGAATTGCAGGTATTTAATGCATTGATTGGCATTTTAGGGGAGCTTCAAGATAGTTAATTTACTAATTATTTAATTTGTAAATTGTAAGTGAGGTTAGGAGCACTAACATGGTCAACACATGAAAAGCACACACAACTCTTGACGTTATATTTATTACACTGTAAAAAGTACATTACCATTTATTTATATATACATTATTTTCATGTAATTTTCTGTCACTCCAGAATTAATTCCTGACATTTCTAACAATGCAGTACAACAAAGGAACGTAGGGTTGTACAAAATGCTTATCCCTCCCGAAGACCGAAGAAGGGTGCCACTTCATAGTGTCATACCGTCGCACAAATCTCTTTCCCATTTGTGTGGTGTAATATAAGGCAGTGGCTAAAGGGTTTCCAGTCCTGGATGTCTGTTTAAACCTGTGCTTCGACAAAACTGTTAGCAAATGCATACATAAATAAAACTGAGTGAGCCCCCAAGTCAGGGATGGGGAAGGTAACGGCATGATTCAAAGCGCAGATCGAATCGAATTCCAACGAAAAGGTCAGAGTTTGATAGTAGCCTTCGGAAAGTTACTTTCTAGTACGCCATCTCCAGTGTTTGAAAAAGAACACGAACAAAGACTATAATTGCTGCCAGAATGAAACCTTCATATATGGAGTATCCATAAGTTGCTGGCTCAAGCTACAGACCTTGCACAATCAAGTTCAGGGGGACGGGAATGTGCTGCCGTTAACATAAACTACGTCAAGCCAAATATGGCCTGGTCTAAAAAGAAATTCCCCCAAAACTTCAGATCGTCAGTCAAAGGGTTTTACCCACCACAGGTTTGTTTTTCCCTACAGTTCCCATTTCACCATCTCTCATTATCATTTAAACTCAAATGGCCTTATTTGCATATTAACAGTTCCACCCATGTGGATTTAAATGAATGGATATGAGAAGTGCTTCGCAAACCAATGATAGCTCAAGACATTTATAAGTTAAACACAGAAACGCTTGTACTACCCCCCTCAGGCATCACTACTGCAGCCTCTAGTTAGGCCTTGTGTGATGAAAGCACTAATTTATTCAGTTAACCTACTGGGGTGAGTTTAATGGACAAACTCATTCCACATGGACACTGACAAGAGCAGAAACCTAGAGCTAGTCTGCAATTCCCCTCTATGGACTTTCCTCTCAGCAACACAGTAAAACATTGCCTGATTGTTTCCTACTGAACTCACCTATAGGCTGCTGGGAGCCTTGTCGTACAGTAGGCTTGTATAGCCACACCTGTGCACCCAGTTACACTTACAGGACAAATACACCCCAAGTACATAACAAAATAAATCCCATACTATACTCTTTAAATAATCTGAATAAGACCTCTTGATAAAAATCTAGCCTGATCGATAAAATCAGAAACATCAAGTTCTGTACACACACAACTGCCATTCAACAGATTGGCGTGACCTGTAAATATTTGGAATGTTCTAGATGTAGGCTAATAATAATGGCATCTTGGTTTTGCTCTACCAAGACTAGCGTATCTCTGCCACCAGTGGGTGTTCTCGTACTGTTCGGTAATCCATTAATAGTCCCTATTGAGCCGCCTTGTTTTTAGTTTAGACATAATTTACTTTGAAAGAATTTCCCCCCCCTAAATAGTTGGCCAACAGTGTTGCTTCTTAGCTGAACTTTGGGCTTATAGGACTCATGCAACTTAAAAAATCCCAATTAAACCAAAGACTTCCTTTTTTTTTGTTTTTTTTTTCAAAATATATAAATTAGCTATAATATTATTTTTCTATACAATTACATTTGTAAAGCTCCAAGAGATGTAACAGTTCGATATGTAGAGGAGTCGTCTCCCTTCCTCAGTCAGTGCCCTACCACTTGGTAGACTGCTTCCTGTCCATTTGTGGTCAGGCTTCTGTACATATGTTAGACAACATGCAGTGCCACAACCAAAAAAAGGATTCGATGGGAACTCCCTTCCAGAAATCTCAGAAGAAATGCAAAAGCTCACACATACTAATAAAATTGTATATAATTCTTACATCTTTGAAACTGTATTTTCCCCCTAAATCTTCATCATTTTAAGGAGTTAACCAGGCATGATTTAATTGGTATGAGGCTGTCCTTGTTTTCGACGGGCATGATATTTAATACATTATTATTTACGCGTGACAGAATGTGCAGAAGCGGCTTGGCGTTGAGAGTGTGGTATTTGAGGGGCGGTGATTTTTAAACGTAAATAACAGAAAGCTCAGCACAGATCGCATCACCGGAGCCGGAGGGATCACACTGCAGGATGAGGGTCAAAGCTCGGGGGTAGGGGGGGGCGAGAGAGGACAAACTCCAAATGGCCATGCAAGTCTAGTCTATAGTTGCCCTGACAGGAAGTACTGAGGCATCACTTCCTGTGTGGCAGAGGATGATAAACTCTTTACTGGCACGCCGGGGGGGGGGGCGGCGCTGCTCTACTTGACTTCGGAGCCGTCTGTGGGGTCGGTGGGCCGGGGGGCGGGCAGAAGGGGCACGGGTGAGGTGGCCTCGATGAGGGCGGGGTTGAGGATGATGGGCAGGGACATGGGCGGGACGCCCACCTGCAGCGCGGAGGCCAGGGGCTGCAGGATGAGGGGGGACTGGCTCATGGGCGGAGGGGCGTCTCCGGGGCTCATCTTCATGGGGACGGGGATGGGCGGCGTGGAGGGGGGCACTGGAGACGACCGGTCCGTCCCTGCGGGCGAACCCCAAACACAAAACATCAGCTCCGGGAGAACACTAAGCCCTGCGGCGTGTTCCGTACACTCCACCCGAGACCATGCACTCTTAAGAGCTCAACACTGCAGTGCAGCGAGAGGCCAGCTCACCGTTGGCACTGGGTGGAGGTGGTTCCTGGGGAGACTCTGATCGGCTGGGGGTTTTTGGCTCTGCGGGGGCAGCTGGCACTGGGGAGGGGGAACAGGGGGCTGGAGGCTGGGGGCTGTCTGCTGGAACAGGCTCTGTGTACGCAGATTTGGGACCATTTTAAAACATATTTAAAGACGAGACAATGTACGAGTATGCAAGGACCTGACAGGCTGCAGCAGGGTTGGGGTCAATTCCACGTTCATGGAGTCATTTCAGGACATTACAACATTAGGGTAGTTCATTATGGCCAAGATTCAATTATTTCATTGAATTTAAGTTCCTTCCCTGAACTGACGGAAACTGAATTGAGCCCAACCCTGCACACTGGCCTGAACATCCAGTAAATGCTTCCACCATCACTGAAAGAGAGAACTGAAACTAAATCGAAACTACAGAGAGAGTGGGAAGGCCACAGTCCTAACCCTACGTCCTCAAATGCAGACATTAAATGTTGCCTTCCCTGAGCTCTCCACCGTATTTCTCTTAACATAAGGGACATATAATTCAAATGAAATCTAACATAAATTTTTTAAATATATTTCACTGCAACATGTTTTTGTCATCCAAGACCACTTATATCATGTCAAAAAAATGCAAAATCTCCAGGGGTCTCAGGAGGATAAATAGAGAAATGAGGGGGACATGTCTATGCCCCTGGGGAAGATGGGTGGGCGAGAGTGTGTACCTGGCATGATGGACTGCTTGAAGAGCTCCTCGCGCAGGTGGGGCAGGAAGCAGTCGATGCGCTCCCAGGTGATCTCCCACAGGTGGGAGTAGCCTGTGCGCGAGTCAGCGCTGTGGAAGATCCCGGCCGTGTCCATCACCAGGAGCATGTTCTTCAGGGACTCCGGGATGGCCTCCAGCTGGGGACCGGCAAACAGATTTTTTTCTCCAAGCTTTATATTATACATCGGCACAGCTGGACAGACGCAATTATAGGTTTGATACAGTAGCTTTCTTAAACTCGGTACTGTGTGCGGTTGCCTTGTTAGCGGCGCGAGTTCATTAACCACAATAACAGAATTTCATTATCGAGAAGCTCAGTAAAATAATTTTTAGCTGCTTTCAAACAGAAAATGTGCAATTTCACATTTGGTGAATGTGACCGTCTGGAAAATGTTTTGAGTACCCAAAAGCAAAGAACAACAACGACGTTAAATGTGCATTTTTAAGGGCCTAAGGCCACGACAGATTGTTCTTACCAGCAGGTCGCTGGACCCAGCGTGCATGTATTTATCCATGAAGTCCAGGATGGTGAGCCATAAGGCCGCAAACGTGGGCAGGGATAACAGAGGAGAGAGATGCTGCAGGAACACCTGGGGAAGGGGCCATGGGTAAGACAAAGGGCTGTTACCTCAGCTGCTCTCTCAGTGGGTCTTTCAGATGCAAGCGTGTGAGAATGCACTCTTATACGGTAAGGCAAGAGTCACCACACACAGGAAGAGGAATGATTCAGCATCAAGTTCACATCCGGTTGTTTTTTTTTCTCCGGAAACCTTAAATCAACATTTGAAATGCAAGTGAAGTAGAGACGAGCTCTTTCTGCTCAGTGTAAGTGTGGCTCGTGCACTGCTGCATCAGCACAGAGCAGGGCAGTAACCGCTGCAGGAACACGGTCACCCAGAGACCTGAATCGGTCCCCACGCCCTGGGGCCCACAGCAGCTCCTCCATGGCGACTGACCTTGGACAGCAGGGTGCAGGCCCGCATCCTGGTCTCCTCCATGCCCCCCACGTCCGCAGGGCTGATGTTGTCCAGCAGCTTGGTCAGCAGAGGGAAGAGCACCTGGAACCAGAGAACCAACATGACTACAACTCCCATGATTCCCAGGGAGCACTTCACAGTCTGACACCATGTGATGTGCCCATCAGTGTTGTGATCAAAAAGAGGCGAGTGTTTGTTTTAACCACACTGTAGTCGAGTCGCCTTGTTTGTTTTGTATGTGGGCCACGGCTGCCGCCCAAATCATCATAGGCGAGTCACAACATTTACATTGCAGGCATTTGGGTAACACCCTTATCCAGAACGACTCACAATCCGTGCACAAAGAAAAGGCCTAGACTTGAAAATCACCACCATTTCACAGTGAATGAAAGTGTGATGGTCAATTCTTGCACAATTCAATGGCCAATTCAAACACGCCGGCAATTCTTTGTCGTTGAATTAACGTGAAAGGGAAAGAAGAGAGACTTTTGTGTGGGGACATAAATAATAGATTGGAGAAGATTTGGAAGAGGGAAATGGGAATCAGGGCAGATAAAGGGAGAGGTATTTCTTGGAACAGATGGGTCTTCAAGGTCAGTCTTGTTCACAAATAAGGAAACACTGATAGGAGCTAAAACGGCTAATACAAAAATAAATAGTTCTAGACAAAGCAAATTAAGACGGTAAGACATGCCATAATGTGTTTTGCACTACAAGGTTTTAAGAAAGCATTACAGAATTCAAAAATAAAACGCATGACATTTTTGGCATAGTGAAATATTTAAAAATAAACTGTAGGAATCTCACTGGGCCACATGAAAACAGCTTGAGGGTTGCAGCGAGGGCAGCTTGTTAGCCACTGTAGAGCCATAACATCCCACTTCTGCACACTCAAATTACAACCAAATTAATCAGCACTACCGTACCGTGCAAATGTAAAACATTCTGTAAAGAAAAGATGCTTTCAAACGTAATGAAATCAACAGTTTTAAATACAAACACAACATCAATCACAGCACCAATTCTCTTGGGTAGACAGTTTTATAAGACAATCTGCACGTAGCTTGTACCTAACATATTGGTGAACTTTGGTGAACCGTTGTTCTGCAGACTTTGGCTGTCTGGCTTGCTTCATGTGCATAAAGCCACAGACCACATAATCACAGACAGCCTCAATCAATTTCTTTCTTTTTTTCATCTGAAAGGAGGTCTGTAACATTACATTTTTTGGAAAGGAAATCTCAAATTTGACACCCTGATGCAGACAAAAAAAAAATCTAGAGTGCCTAAGACTTTTGCACAGTACAGTAGATCTACCTTTGAATATTACTGCTAACATTTGGATGGCTCAACTGAAAGCTTTGACAGCTTCTCCTATGGCACCGCATTACAGCATTAGAAAAATTAAAAAAAATTCAAAATAACAGCCTAGCAGCAGACAGGTGAGCGTTACACAGCAGTGCACTTGGAGCTAGTCCACGGGAAGTGTCCGGGCCCACCTTGTTGAAGCAGGACTCCCACTCCACGGCGTCCAGCGTCTGCAGGTCGTGGACCAGCAGCGCCCTCTGGAGGTAGGTGAGCGCCTGCATGCGTACCTGACGGCGGGCGTCACAGCAGAGCCAGGCGATGCCTGAGCCAGACGGAGAGAGAGAGAGAAGAGTCAGGGACGGCCGCTCAAAGCACAGAGAGCACCTCAACAGCGCACAGGAAGTTTTACTGTGGTTAAAAAAAAACCCTGAGTACCCATTTACAATTCTGCTAATTACAAAAAAGAACAATATATGAATACTATGGATATCGGGTGAACGTGTATATCCTATAGGCATCGGCTCAACAGATTTAAAAAAAATGGACAATTACATGAGACCTTTGTTAATGTTCGGGGGAGAATGCAAAGTCTCCATGATAAACTCATGTTTATGGTGGCCGATACCAAAACTAACCACAGTGCTTTGTTAGGCTGAGTGTGGGTTTGTTGCATTTGTTAGGACCAGTTGTGAGGGCTTGTTGTGTTTAATATGAGTGATTTTGAGGGTTAGTTGTATTTATTAGGACTGGTCGTATGGTTTGGTTGTGTTCATTAGGACATTACATTACATTATTGGCATTTGGCAGATACTCTTATCCAGAGCGACGTACAGTTGATTAGACTAAGCAGGAGACAAACCTCCCCTGGAGCAATGCAGGGTTAAGGGCCTTGCTCAAGGCCCAAATGGCTGGGCGGATGTTATTGTGGCCCAGGAATCGAACCACCAACTGTGCGGGTCCCTTAACCACTACTCTACAGGACCGCGTGTGGATTTGTTGCGTTCATTAGGACCGCATCAGCGGTGACATGATGGTATGGTTGTGTTAATTAGAACCATTTTTGGTTGGCTGACGATTGGATTTCGAGAGCGTTTCTGACCTTGCAGCAGCGGGCACCAGCAGCTGGACCACAGTGTCTGGGAGTCGGCCTCGATCTTCCTGCCTGCGGCCTCCAGGTGTCGCTGTTCCTCAGCCCAGGAGCTGTAGATGCTGGCAGCACGCGTGTGCAGGGTGTGCATCAGGTCCAGCAGCTGAGGCGGGAGGAACCGGCAATTTTATCACTGCTTTTGCATTACGTTCCCGCTAGTAACACTGACATGTCGAGTGCCTCAAGAATATAATTGCTCTATAGCAGTGGTCTCCAACACTGGTCCGGGAGAGCTACTGGGTGTGCTGGTTTTTGTTTTCACCTTAATATCAGCACCCTGTTGAGACCCAGGTAACCAGGTGAGGTGAGTTAACTGTGTAATCAACTGCCCTAATTGATTAATTAAGTGCAGAGTAACAACAAAAACCAGCAACCACTGCTCTATAGCATTTCACATCTGTTAGTCATATACATTGCATATGCAAACATATAACCAACATGTAGATAAATACTTATACATTTAGATATAGTGGGAAAACATGAGGGGTTCAGGTGAAGTGAGGTGAAAGTCCTTATTCTGTGACAAGGAGGGACGAGTTCATTCAAACTAATTTACTCGATCAGAGAAAAAACAAATGCCTTTCAATCCATGTCCCAGAAACCGCCAGCCATTTGGTGCAGTGCTTTTTACCAGGAGCCGACTTGAATAATTACAACACATTTGCATTAGCTGTTTACCTAATATATCATCAGCACTGAAATTAAATATTGCTGCCAACAAGCCAGCTTTTACAGAGCAGTAAAATATTAGATGACAAACCACAACTGCAGCAAAGGTTAATGCATTTGATTTAAAACTGAAATCTAGTGTTTATGTGATACTTATTTCTTCACAATGCTTTATATATCATCTCTTTTTGTGTGTTGTCATTTTAAATGTGTTTGTGAATATTTGAGAGCAAGAGGCTCAATATACGCACACACCAAAAAAAAAAAAGTCAATGTCGACAATTCACAGCACTAATATGCTGATCTGAAGAGTAAGGACTGCTGCTGTGGGGGTAAGATCACAAATATGTGATTAGAATGCTCGTAATTGAACATTCCAATCACAAATGTGTGGTTAGAATGCTCATAATTGAACATTCCAATCACAAATGCGTGATTAGAATGCTCATAAATGAACATTCTAATCACAAGTGCATGATTAGAATGCTCGCAACTGAACATCCTAATCACAAACGTGTGATTAGAATGCTCGCAACTGAACATTCTAACCATTGTACCCAACTAAATGTCGGATTGGAATGTTCGCAATTGGGGCTGTGGGCAGGTGGGAGACGAGGAAGAAGGGAAAGGCCCGCTGTACTTACGTCTTGACTAACCTGTAAAGACACCGTGTGGTAACTGGCGGGCACGCCCTCGTCCTCCTCGTCGTCGCTGTGCGAGCGGGAGGGCCGCTGGTTCGAGGCCCGGGTCCGCCGCGCCGCCCCCTCCTTCTCCCGCGGCTTCTTGCGCAGCCGGCTGGACTTGGAGTCGTTCTTGTGGCTCTTCTTCTTCTCGTGGGTCCTGTAGCCTGCAGGTGCGCCAGGGATTGCGGTTTATAATAATAATTATAATAATCATCATCGAATGGTGTGTGCAGTATGGACATAAACCTACAGCGGCTTCAGAAAGTATTCAGACCCCTTTGTTGTGTTGTAGATTTAATTTTAAATTTTTGCCCATCAATCTACACTCAATGACCCATAATGACAGTGAAAACATGTTTTTAGAAATGCATTTAAAATCTAAAACTAAAATCTGAAGCCACTGTATATATAAAGCAAAAACATTTAACAAAAACAAAAGCCTAAGCTTGCTTTAGAGTTAAGCTATATAGGAGCATAGTAAAATGACCTAATGCCAACAATTTGCTCAACCATCTGATTCATATATCAGTTACCCAACTGAAGATGTTTTTAAAGAGTCATTATTTTCCAGTTTGGTCTGTAATTGTTTATTGCGTAAGGTCGATCCACCTTGCCATTTGTGAAATGGCTTCACATCCCAATACAAAGGACAGAAACGGCACACAAACAATAATTCCACCTCATGTTATTTTTATATTCACTGTCCAACCCGTCGCAAGCCCTTCAAGAACAAAGGCCATTTAAGAGTCTGCTAATAAAGGTATGTTTGGGGTTTATTTGACTGTGCAATTAACGCGAGTTCAGAAACGGATTAAAGGCCGAGGCAAATGAAAACTTTGATCGGCCCAACTAATGGCAATTTACAAACCCGGCGTTGATGGAAGGCTTCTGAGAGCCCGGGGCGAATGAAAGAGAACAGAGGAGAATGGCAGGCCTGTGATTTGCAAAAAGCTGGTGGATGAAAGTCTGACTGTAATCCCTGACTGGGAACGGAAACATCCTCTGAAGAAGGCCGTGGAGGAGGAGGAGGAGGAGGAGGAGGAGGAGGAGCGGTGGGGGTGCGTTCTCGTAAAAGCTGCGGCCAAAAGCATCGCCCCCTAATGACATTCATCAAGCAGCCCCTCTTATCAAGACGGGCTTACCATGTAAGAGAACGTAAGTGCCTTTTGCCAGAGTTAAATGAGTGCTAAAGTGTAGCCCAAGGGTTAAACAGTGCCCTAGGGGCCAAAGCAATCACTTTGGTTAAAGTAATGGCACATTTCCAAATTTGCACATTGTAACAACACAGGCAATGGGCCCAATCACTTCACTTTCATAGCTCCCGCGCATATGGCGTAAGTGTTGCAGCAGAGGTCTTTAAGCCTGGTCCGATGATGCGGTTCCTCAAAATACTTAACCAAATGAATACTAAGGGTGAAAACACACCAAGGCCGTTTAAAAGATTATGATTTCACTGTAGTTGCATTATTCTAGAGCTTTATCCTGGATAATATTCTGAAAGATTCAACTTGTTCTAATTTATTCCAACATTTGGTGAACGTGTTTGATTGCACGTTCAAAGCCATAAGTAGATGGCCTTCATAATGCTGGTTTGTAAATGCCTGATAAGTCTAAGCAACCACTCTCCCTGGAACTTCAGGGAAGGAAGCCCAGTTAAACATTTCATTTTCTCTGAGCACCAGCTGCACTTTTCCCCTCCTTCCCAGCTCCTGTCTCTGGTATTTTATTAGCATTTTCAAAGAGCCATTTACTTAAATTTACTAAAAAAAAACAGGTTCCCTTGGAGAAGAGCTTTTGAATCTCAATAGGACTGTTAAAATAAAGGCTAATAAATAAAATTACATAAAGACTGTTAACCCTTGAACATACACCAGCACCCAGTGGTTTCGTTGGTTATACTTTTAACAGAAGGAGCCTACATGTCCTTTAACCAGGGTACTGAGTGCAGGGTAGGGGTATGGAAGCGGGAGTCTCACCTCCGTTCAGGCTGGCCTCCACGAAGACACGGATGGTCTTGACGCACAACTCGAAGTTCTCGGGCGTGACGTGGGCGGCGTCTCGGACGATGAAGGACAGCGACTCCACGCACTTGATGAGGGACTTGGTGTCATGCAGACCCATGTCCTGGCCCAGGGTCAGGCTGTACTGGTTGACGAGGGGCGAGGTCAGGGGCTTGGAGCCGGGGGCTGCCAGCTTGCTCGTCTCCAGGTCGTCTTTGCCCACCTGACAACCAGACAAACCCTTAGTCCGCTGAACTTCCTCAGACCCAGGAGAAAATTATTTTTGACATGATACAAGGTTCGTGGATCACAAAAACATGTTGCAGTGAAAATATTTTCAATATTTTATTCAAGTGCAATTGAATGTCCCTTAAGTTAAGAGAAATATTGTCGGGAAGCCAGAATTTCATGTCCTTTGCTCACCATAAGACAATAATACTCATCAGCACAGCATCGTCTGTGAACAACAGACAAATTCATAGCCTGTATGAAAAGCTTTTCAGAACAGGAGTGGCAATTTGGGATCAGTTATGGCCTCTAAACCAATAATGGACAAGGTGAAGATGTTGACAGCGGAAACCTGATCCTCAATTAGCATTCCTACTCTGAGAGATATGAATTTGGGTGCAGGTTCCACAGCCCTTATGGCATAGCATAAGTCTGACCATTCACAGCGTAAATAAAGAGATTACTGGGCGAACATCTGCTCACCACCAGCCATCCGCTGCTGGCCACGTCCATGTCCGTGATGGAGCGAGGGATCCTGGACTTGCCGTGTTCGGTGTAGACCTCAGAGTCCGAGGTGTAGCCGCGGTCCAGGCTGACCTCGCTGGCGTGGTAGGACGACAGCTCGCTGTCCGATTGGGCTCCTGGAACAAACCGGCAGGGAAAGGGTAAAGATCCAGTACAGGACACACGCAAACGACCGCAGAGCTGCAGGCACTTTCAGCTGTCACAGGATCTGAGAAACGGCTGATTTAGCTCAGGTGCACAACAAGGGCCGATCCGTTTCAGGATTTAGTTTCAACTGCTGCTAGTCTTAATTATTTAATTGACTCAATAATATCTTATCTGACATGTGTATGAGTACTGGCTACAGCTGCAGAATGCAAGTGTATCCTAATGATTTTATTGTGCTCAAGTACAGGCTTGAGCCAGGGTAATTTATAGAGCTAGTTGGTGTGTTGAAGGGGGTTTGGAGTGAGCATACCCGTGTCGTTGTCCGGGCTGGCGGGGAACTGCAGGGCGGCCGGGGGCTTGACGCCCGCCCCGATGCACTCCAGCAGGGAGAAGAGGGTGAACCAGTGGTCGCTGCAGTGGATGTTGGCGGCGTTGGTCTTCAGCAGCTCGTGCAGCCCGTACGCCACCTCGCGGCTCACCCGCGACAGCACCTGAGGCTTCATCATCAGGAGGAGCCGCAGGGAGTGCAGCACCTGAGAACACAACAGCAAAGATGAGGTCTATACTGCCATCAGCACAGTACAGTGAGGTCGATACCGCCATCAGCACAGTACAGTGAGGTCTATACCGCCATCAGCACAGTACAGTGAGGTCTGGACCTGTTCATTGAACAATACAAATGAGTGCCTACATAAATCTGTGTACAACTGTAATTTGAAGAATTACCCATCTGACAAAAAGCATGCAAAAAGCAAATACTGGTGCTGTAAAATATGGCTAAAGCCACGCAATGGAAGGATAATCACAGAAAAAGGCAATACTCTTAATATTGTGGACAGATAGGCTGAAATCAGACGCCACAAAAATGTAGGACGGCAACGGAGAAGGGTAGGAAAATAGGCTACGCTTCGATTAGACCACCTGTTAGGAGGACACTGAAAGGTACACACTGCGTTTAAAGGGCAAGGCTGAGGGAACACTGTGTACTCTTGCAATTATGCAACCGCCACCGATGGCACCAAGAGAGAGGAGACACTGAATACCAGCAAACAGATGGCCCAAAAGGTATTGTAAACAGCCTTGGCCATTTAGACTTCAGGAGTCAAAACAGCATTCAAAAAAAGAAAAAAAAAAAAGGATATGGTTACATCCTCGCCGTTACACCATACACTCTGTCACATAACACAGAGACAGTAAAGTCTCGGTCACTGGGATCAATCTCTGGCAGAGCATGCGTGAAAGGAAGAAACCGTGGAAAAGCTTGGCATGTTAACACTGCACCATAACCGATATAACGTGTTTGCCTAGATAGGCAGCCTGGAGCCTAGTGGCTACGGTGCATGACTGGGACCCGGATGGTTGGTTGGTTCAAGCCCTGGTGTGGCCACGATAAGATCCACACAGATGTTGGGCCCTTGAGCAAGGCCCTTAACCCTGCATTGCTCCAGGGGGGGGGATTGTCCCGTGCGCAGCCGAACAAACTAGCTTTGGACAAAAGCTTCAGCCAAATAACAAATTATTTCAATTATTTAGATTACCACCTATTTTTTAGGAAGACTTGAATGGCTTCAAAACTGTGCATACGTGTCCATGATATAACCTCTGTGTCCAGCTCGGTTATCCCACCAGTAGAGGTTTGATTAGGTGGTCTACAGGTGTATGTGTGTAAACAGTGGATACCTGTGATATAACCTCACGTTTTCCCACCAGTAGAGGTTTGATGAAGCGGTCTACAGGCATAGGAGAATAAACAGTGGATACCTATGATACAACCTGCCATTATCCCACCAGTAGAGGTTTTATGAAGCGGTCTACAGGCATAGGAGTATAAACAGTGGATACCTATGATATAACCTGACATTATCCCACCAGTAGAGGTTTGATGAGGCGGTCGACAGGCATAAACAGTGGATACCTATGATATAACCTGACATAATCCCACCAGTAGAGGTTTGATGAGGCGGTCCCCCACAGGCGTGGGAGCGTGAACGGGGAGCAGTGCCCTCACCTGGGAGCTGATGTCCTCCCTGCGGAGGAGCCGAATGGCCAGCCGCAGGAGCCCCACCACCGCCCTCTCCACCAGGAAGCAGCTCTCCGTGGCGTGGACGCACAGGTGGCACAGGTGGTCCCGCACCGTCTGCCACACGCACGACACGCGGTCCCTGTGCGCGGAGGAACACAGACAGAGACGCACGTGTGACAAACGCCACCGCAGACAGATGCAGACAGAGCGTACTCGTGCGTAGGTAAGGGCTCAACGCCCACACGTGGCAGGCCAAATGCAGCTGAACTGGATTAAACAGCTATGCTGTCGCTGGAACTCAAAAACATGGTTGAGCTGTGCGGGACATGTCTGTTCAATGCACTGTGTACTCGTGGAAAAGGAGGATGAGAATCCTTGCCAAAACCACGTCCCATAACAAATGTAATGCCTCAAACAGGTCGTAGTGGATGGTGTGAACACTGCTGTTTATCGCTGTACAGCACCTGTTTTCCAGAACAATACGCAGCAGCATCTCCAGACAGAAAGCAGCGTCTTCCTCATCGTACGTCTCCTCGTCTGGGGTGACCGAGATGAGAGCCTGCCCAGGGGAACATTGTGCAGGTTAGACTACATGCTCCATAATGAAACCAGTCATGACCCTCATGCTGGTTAGACTACAGGCTCCATAATGAGGCCAGTCATGACCCACAGGGGCTGCACAGGGTCAATAGTGACTGGAAGTCCGATGGGGTTGTGCTTTCCCACTGAGAGGAGAAAATACCTTCATCAGCTCCTGTAGAGACTCCAGCTGCAGGAACTTGCTCTCGGTGATCAGCTTCTCTGGGTCACATTGCTGGGAGAGGGAGATGAAATAGTCTTAGCGTCAACGTCAAGAGACTCTCGCACCTGTCATCAAGCTCCCACGTAGGCGAAGGGGCAAAAAGACTGCAGTAAGTCTGACCTGAGCATTTTGTTTGGGATGTGTCCTGATATCTGGATCAATAATAACCGACATACTCGTCAAACATCAAACTGTGGTGTATATACAGCTGGAAAAGCAGATTAAAGCAGTGGGGGTTCTGCAGTACCTTGATGCACAGTATGGCTGCCTGCTTGGCCTCCTGGTTCTCGGTGGAGGGCCCCCGCAGGCCGGACTGCTCCGCGCCGCTCAGCGTCAGCCAGTTCACAAAGCTCAGGACGGCCGACTCGCCCCTGCCGAACGTACACATCGCGCCGCGTCAAAACCCCCTTCCACGTGCGCGTGTGTAAACGCACCCTCCAGAACACCCACACACTACACGACAAGTACCGGCACGCGATACTTCACAGAGAAACTATCCTCTCAGATCAAAATGAAACATGTTAACATTATGCACCTCTTATTTCATTATGTTGGTGTTTGTATAAACATCCTACTGTATGCACTGGAACCAAAGGCAATCTTCACATTACTACTGTGGAATAACAATGCGCTTTTTTTTTGCCCTTTCCTGATCTATTGATGTCTCGGGGGTTAATCCTTAAAGTACTGAACTTAAAGCTCGTAATGGCTGCGACAGTCTTCGACCGCGAGCTTATCCTTCTTTCCTACTGTTTGAGCACGCTGTTGACTCGTCTCTACGTGGACATCTAGTGTTGACGTGCGGAACGCGCGACAGCCTTTACCGGTTGGAGGGCGTCTCTTCTCTCTGGAGGGATATCTTTCCGCTGGGTTCTACAAAGTCCTCAACCTGAAACGGGAGAAAAAAAAACAAAAAAAAAACACTTCACATCCTTGGAAGGGAAGAACAGTAGATGGCAGTATAGCACACAACACAAGCTCACGCAAACAACAAAATACACTTGCTGCTTTGGTCAAATCATCAATGAAAAGCTTGCTGTTTACTTGGGTGCGGCAGACCCAGTCAATTATATGTATTCTTCGCTGATGTCATGGTTTCACACTACCAGTACAGAGAGTGGTCACTGTGTGGAATAGCTTGCCAGGACATGTAGTGGAGGCAGAAACGGTGGAGGTTTTCAAGACCAGGCTTGATTCGGTGCTAGATAGATTAAGCAAACTAAGCAGAAGGTACAGTTTAGTGGTAGGCCTGTTCTAGCCATTTTGTTATGTTATATGTAAATTATAGGCATTACTCTACCCTAAATATAAATTATACCTGTCACCCCTACTACGTATACATCATACCTTCTGCCCGGCCAGTGTACTGTACAGAGGTGACGTTATCAGGGGTGAATCAAGCCCTTATATTTGAGTCCTTTCAGAGCCTGCACTTGTGCATTTGCAGGGCACATTTGGATTTGGCTTGGGTTGAGTAGATCCTCCATTTTGGACTAGGCAGCGTGCCCAGTGCTGTAATGACAGCAGCGCTCCTGCTGAGATCTGAACCCAATGACCAACGTGGTCAAATAACCAAATGCCATCTGCTGCCCTGTAACACTGTCAATCTGAGCAGCGCCGGGCTGACTACACTGAGAGATTTTCATCTTGTCAACTGCCAAACGGCCTGTGGATTTATGTCCCGAGCTAACGATTACGCATGTGGTCTACGCGGACAGGTGAGCATGAGAAATCGCTATTTATTACGAGCCAACGACAGTCTGGATTTTGTTGTTTTATTTTACCCTGTACTCCAGGAATGTTTCTGGCCTTTCTCTCTCACCCCAGGGTGTGAAATGGGCTTTGGTTTATCGAAAAGGAAACGCACACTGCAACAGAAGCGGTCTTTTAAACACCTAGAACCACATTTAGTCTAGCTGGAGTGGTGCTCATTCATTTTGGTAGACGTGGGAGGAAAGAAGTTCTGAGCTTCAGGGAAAATGGGGTGCAGGACAGGAGCTCGGAGCTCCAGGGAAAATGAGGTGCAGGAGGAGAGAAGCTCTGAGCTCCAGGGAAAATGAGGTGCAGGAGGAGAGAAGCTCTGAGCTCCAGGGAAGATGGGGTACAGAGCTGGAGAAGCTCTGAGCTCCAGCGAAGATAGGGTACAGGAGGAGAGAAGCTCTGAGCTCCAGCGAAGATGGGGTACAGGAGGAGAGAAGCTCCAAGCTGCAGGGAAAATGGAGGAAAGCTCACCTCCACCATGGGCTTGGGCAGGAGCTCGGCGCGGAACAGCTGCAGCATGGAGTCCATGATGTTCTTCCAGCCCTCGCGCAGGATATCGCCGTGGCGATGGGCCAGGCCGAACACTGCCTTGGCAGCCACCTGGGCCTTGCCGTTGCCCCCGAACACGGTGGGCAGGTTCTCCACTGACTGAGGGCACAAGTGTTCATGGAAACAGACATATACACATACACATTAAGATTAGCTTGTCCAAAGACAGGTGGAAATAACCGGCAGGTAAATTCAACAGAGAGTGGAACACCTTGCAAGTTCAAGTATAAGAGGCAGAGACTTGTTTAGTAGTTAAGTCCATGCCTGGTGCAGTACTGGATGTTCTCTATCCTGCCCTAGATGGGCCAAATGGCCTGGAACTTACATTGTAGATTATTTTAGATTAGACGGAGATAAAGATATTTATTTTATTTTTATTTTTTATTTTTTTTAGTTTTAACAGAAGGAATTGAAACCATTTAGATTTTGCAACTTACCTCGCTGCTCAGCGTTGTAAACTTGCAGAGGGAAATGACCAAATTATCAAACACGTCACTGAATCCGTAATGTGCCGATATCATTGCGCATTTCCTATCAAAAATAACAAAAATACTGCATTAGCACTCGCATGAATTTCTAATACATTACATTATATTACATTACATTACACGCATTTGGTAGACGCTCTTATCCAGAGCGACATACAGTTGATTAGACTAAGCAGGAGACAATCCTCCCCTGGAGCAATGCAGGGTTAAGGGTCTTGCTCAAGGGCCCAACGGCTGTGCGGATCATATTGTGGCTACACCAGGATTAGAACAACCGACCTTGCGTGTCCCAGTCATTTAACCACTACGCTACAGGCCGCCCCACACCAGAAATATACTAAAATGGTGAAATTAAGCATTTCAAATATGTGCAATATATATATATATATATACATACACACACACACACACACACACACACTATATCGGCTATTCTTATTTTTTTTGCACTGGGATCATGACCTGTGACCACCTTCATAGTTGTGTATTTGCAACAACGGCAAAAAACTAAAAGAAAACAAGGATACAATCTCATTTAACCATCTCTATTCAGTAGGGGTTAGTGCAAAATACAGTATATGGGCAACCAAAGCCTGAGCACATTAGTAAAAAAAAAACTTTACAGCTACGCCCTTGTTAGACAGACAGAGGTGCTGGGCCGCCGGCGTTAAGGCACCGGGTCTCCCCACCTGAAGCCGGCGATGGCCTTCTGAATGATGACGTCATCGAGGCTCTTGTCGAAGACGTAGGAGAGGGCGGCGACGGTGGGGCCCCAGGTCATGGAGAACAGGTCGTGGTCGTAGCTGCCGGCCGGGACGTGCAGGAAGACGCCCTCGGGCGTGGCGCCGCGGTGCAGCAGGACGCTCCACATGTAGTTCTCCTTCACCAGGCCCGTCTGCTCCTCCGGCATCACGATCTCCTCGTTCCTGCGCCCAGCGCAATCACAAATCAGGACGGGCCCGCCAACCCACTGCAAGCAAAAGCCTGGCAGGAAACTCCCAATTCAGCGCATACGAGGAGTCAACGACACTGACATCGCGGGGAGGTTGGCCTTACTTGATTGCGTTGTAGATATCTTCCAGCATGTCCTGGTCAAAGTCTTTATTTCCGTTCACACCTTTCAGATTCTTCTTGAATTGCTAAACAGGGGGGGGGGGGAAATCAGAGGAGTGAGATGAGGTTAATTTCGCCCTCGAGCTCCTCATTACCCACACGCCCATAAGCGAACCCCCCTGCAGACATCAAGGACGGGGCTCCAGCAATGAGGCGTCTCGACAAGCAAACACGGGTGGTTCCCGTTTGCGGGGCGGGTTCTGTGGACGTTGGCCATGTTAAGCGTGAGCTGGTGTGGTGGGGGGGGGGGGGGGGGGCGGGTTTGGGGGGCGACAGCACAAATAAACGCCGCTCTTCCCCGCTGAGTGATGGCATAAACTGATTAGCTGGCGGCGTGCTTTCTTAATGGCGGCTAGAGGGGGGGGGGAAGTGCGAGCAGGTCTGAGAGCGGGATGAGGAGAGAAATAAACAGGCGGACGGGTCAAGGATCTGATCTCCCAGTGTTTTCATACCAGCCGGCAGCAGACATTAACAACCCCGCTTACGGAGACAAAGCAGCTGGCCCGGGGGCTCCGTGGCGGCCCATTACACTCAGCTCTCAGTATTCCAGCCATGCTTTTTACGGCAGTGACACAAGGACACGCAGAGCTATTCCGTGTGACGGCTACAAGTGCTCGCGACACTCAGTTCCAATGCACTGCTAAAAACAGACCGGCAATGATCTGAAGAAAAACACACACACACACACACACACACACACACACACACACACACATTACATACTTCAGAGTGCACATGTACACATTTAGCCTATTTATTAAGGATTTTTCTTTTAGACAACGTACCGTGATTGGGAGGGGCAAGGGGCCAGTGAACCAACATAAGAGGTTACACAACTTACCGAGAACACAAACTAGACTAGATGTTTTAATCCCAGAGGCCAATAAACCACGTACAGTTGCAGGCCTAAACCAGATACACATATTTGCCGTTCCTCACACAGGGCCTTGCGCAACCTAGAAGCTAAGTTACGAGACGCGGTAGCTGCTAACTGCTAGCCGCTGTGTTTGGTACAATGTAGTTGCCAACAGCTAGCCCTCAGGTTGGGTAGAATTTAGCTGCTAACTGCTAGCGGTCATGTTGGGTACAATGTAGCTTCCAACTGCTAGTCACTTTAGGTATAATGTAGCTGCTAACTGTTAACCATTGCGTATAGTAAAATGTATCTGCTAACTGCTAACCATCGTGTTTGGAAAAAAGTGGGTGCTAACTGCTAGCCGTCGTGTTGGGTACACTGTGGACCGTGTCCAAAGGACAGTGTCATTTCCCACCTTCCCTCTCGCTGCAGCACAGAGACTAAACAGCGAGCCCGTGGGGGGGGTGGACGTATCGCTGACTACAAACGCCCCCTGCTCCGTGATGGCTGCTGTCAGAAATGTGTTTAGTCTGCGGGCAGCTATCAATCAGAGGGCCGGCGATCGGGGTGACGAAGCAGGATGATTTCACTGGAGGACGGCCGGGGTTGGACGCTCCCCCCCCCCCCCCGCGCCCCACCCCCGCGCCCCCGCTCCGCTCCGCCCCACCCCACCATGCGTCTCGGCTAACCGGGCCACCGTTTAATCAGCCAGCTGTGAGGGCATGACGGCATCGGAAAGCGGGCTGACAGCCTGGGAGGCAGCTGCTGACTGCACTCTGGAGCTCCAGAGAGCCTTGGCGGGGTACGCTCGCGACTTCTGAGCGGCGCAAATAAGGAGCGCGCTTTGCGTGACCCAAATTGGCCCATTTCAGAGCTACTTTTCATTTAAAAACTAAATTACAAGTACGATTCAGATACGCACACGTGTTCGCATTAAGACGATGTGGCCTAATTGAAACAATTCAATTCTTTGGTCGAACAAATGTGAAAGCCCCTCTTTGCAATTATGAGATAATGGCTTTAATCTGATTAATGTGATAATAGCTTTATTAGTAGATAACACAGGAGGGAGAAAAGCGGACACAGACTAGGGATTTAGTCCATGAGGGATGATGCAGTGCACAGCCTACAGTATACAGAGCAGTAATGCAACTCACCTCCACGGTCATGGGGATGTTCTGCTTGCGCACGTTGTGGTTGTGCTGGTCGGTGTTCAGCATGATGATGGCGTAGGCCAGGGCAAACCCAGCGTCATTCGTCATGAAGGGAGACCCATTGACTTTCTGTGCACAGGAAGAACACACTGAATTAGGCTCCACTTGCTCTGCACACCAGCTACACAGTGAAAAAGGCTTCAATATGCACACCAACTACACAGTGAAAAAAGCTTCAATATGGACACCAACAGCACACTGAAAAAGACTTGTATATGCACACTAAAACACTGAACAAGGCCTCGCTCTCTACACACGAACAACACACAGAAAAAATCTTAAATCTGGACACAAACACACTGAATAAGGCCTCACTCTACACACAAACACACTGAATAGCTTCTCACACTGCAGACAAAAACACTTAAGTCTTCACTCTCTGTACACAAATGCCACAGTGAATAAGACCTCACAGTTCAGCGCGCTGCTTAATTCTCACACAAACTAATGTTACTTCCGCGGGCAAATTAAAAATGAAATGGAAGGAAAGAGAAGTTGCCGCAGAGGTAAAAGGCACAAAAAGCTGCAGCAACCAAATAATTTATTCTTTTTTTTTTTAAACATGCTGCATGGAATTCCATAATCGCAGAGGATCTCGAAATTTTGTCATAAAATACAAATACGAAAAGCAATATCAACAACCGAAGTACCTACTTATTTGAGAATTTATGTACACAATTTACGCCTCGCACAAAGGCTGAAGAGGAGTACAACTGTACGACAAATGTTGGAAAATCCGCGGGAGAACAGAGCGCGTGAGAGACACAAAACAAACGGGAGGGGATAACGGCGGTCTGCGCGGCTTCCTCGCCACGCTTATGCACCGCGTGTGGATCAGATCCTGGCCAACCCGCGCCAAGCCTAGGAGTAAGCCAGCTCCTGGTGCACAAGTGGCTCCCAAATCCCCCCATGTTGCCTCCAGCAGCCTTGAAGAGCAAACAACCACAAAAAAAGCAGCGCCCCCCCCCCCAACCCACCCCGACCGACCGTTTTTTAAGAAACGCTAGACGGTTATGCAGTCCGGCTCTGTGCGTAACGTCCCCCCCCCGTCCCCCCCCCGACTCCGTCTCTGATTACCGGTGACTAATGCCCTGTCCTTGATCGTATCTGTGTCCGTGTTCCACTGCCTGTAATTAGTTGGTGATAGGGGCAGTTGGTGGCCGGGATTGATGAGCTGTGGGTAGAGGGGTGAGGGGGTGGAGGGGTGGAGGGGGGGACTTACATGCCAGTTGTCAGTAAAGGTTTCCAACAGTCTCTGGATGACCGGGGCCTCGCCAGGCAGACGGAACGCCTCCAAGTAAAGACGCAGGGCCTCGTCGATCCGCAGGCCCTGGAAGGCGAAAGTGCTGAAACAACACAAGTTAAGAGCGTGAGATTAAAACTGCTTAAAGAATCTGGCCTTCTGCTTTCCCCCCCCCCGTTATCCGACTGTCTATCATTTCTGCTTGTTTTACACTTATTTTCCAATTATGCAAAAAAAACAGCCACTTAATTTCAAGCAAAGGCCCCAAACTGCGTTTTAAATCAAAGCACTGACGGTAAGTTATTGCTCTTCCCAAAATGATATCACTTTTTTTTTTTTTTTTTTGTTAAATGAAACATTTTAAAATGTTAACACCCACACTCCTGAGGAAGCTGTGGAGTTAATTCAGGAATAATCTCCATTTAATTTCCAACCATTTTTGGAGATGAAATCCCAACCTCCACAGGCCGGCAAAGATTACCCAGAGTTTCAAAAATAAAAATAAATACATTGCCATTCAAAAGACAAGTAAAATAAAATAAAATAAGTAATAATAAAAAAAGGTCCGGGCAAACAAATGGGTCCCACACACAATGCCCTTGACCGAGGCCCTTAACCCTGCATTGTTCCAGGGGAGGATTGTCTCCTGCTTAGTCTAATCAACTGTATGTCGCTCTGGATAAGTCTGCCAAATGCAAAAGAGCAGATAATGGATAAATGTAGATTAAAGAAGCAGGGCCTACTTCACAAAGCTGTCCAGGAGCTCCATGTGCTTGCGGTCGCTCACAATCTCCCCGATCATCTTCTTGTCCAGCCAGGGGTTTTCGCGGAGCCACTGGGCCACCTCCCCGTTGTCCATGGGGCTGCTGAGGAGGCCTTTCTCCTGCAGGAACTGGATCCCCTTCCTGGGCTTCTGGTTAAACTGCTCCGTGCCCGTGATCAACAGCTAAAACAAGAACGACCAGGTTACCAGGGTGCTTTTTTCACTGTTTGAGCAAATTTAAGAGAGCATAACATTTTTACTTTTCAGAATTTCAAAACCCTTAGCTGAGGATTAGCATCTGCTGCCTTTTGGAGGAGAACCAAACAACATGTAATGTGCTAAGAATTTTATTTGATTTCTTAACAGTGTGGTGTAATATCACATACCTTCTTTTTGTTTTTTATCTCCAAAAGTTCCTGAGAGTCCGGTAAACAGCAAGAAAAACGTTGAGGCTTTGCCGGTGCTTTCTTCTCAGCTGAAAAACAGACTATATTAATGAGAATGTATGTATGGAGTATGGAGCATCCACCAAGTCAAGTAGAATGTACAATGCTAGAAAGAACTCAACTAACTGGAACTTTTAAGTACAAATCAAGCAGAAATCAAAGACAGAAATGTTCAACTTAAATTTCTTATCGTACTCTTTCACAATAATATATACGAAAATGAGTGAAGGACTGAGGGGGAGAAACATGTGCTTGTCACATACAGTACATGGACCAAGTGTGAGAACCCCTCTCCAAGCCCATGAAATGAAAACATGGTAGTGACCATGTGCTGTACTACTGAACATGGTTGTGACCATGTGCTGTACTCCTGAACATGATTGTGACCATGTGCTGTACTCCTGAACATGGTTGTGACCATGTGCGGTACTCCTGAACATGGTTGTGACTGCGGCCGTACCAGGGTCCGGCTCCTCCTGGTCCTGTCTGCCCAGGTTCATCTTCTGGGCCATCAGGTGCCCGCTGGTCGGTGGGCACACAGGCAGGCTCTCCAACTCCAGGCCGTTCTGCACACTGCCAGAGTCGGCCAGCCCATCAGCTTCTAACAGGGACCCCACAAAGGATAATCTTTTTATTCACCCCCCTGGTACCATGGAAACAAGGCTCATTCTTATTTAGACACCCCCCCCCCCCCATCTCACACACACACAACTGCACAGGAGGAAGTCTCATTTGAATAAATAAAAAACAGATTCACTGTATTACTTAGATTTGAATTTGTATTTCAGGGATAAACACCCCAACAGACAGTATATAATAAAGTCCTATAATAAAGTCAAGCTGGATTCGTTTTACAGCGGTTTGTGCTGTAATAAGGTTTTCAATGAGTATCATCCGGTCTATTTTGCACGGGATTACCAATTTCTGTAATTCCTCCACAGAAAGGCTCTTGGATGTAAATGTAACTAACTGCACTTCGACAAAAACAAAATAATAACATGGTCATCGGTTAGTTTAAATTTTATTCCCACCAAAAAAACATGACAAACACTTTCCACAAACACAATTACATGACTGCCGGGTCCATTCAGACTGGACTGAGGACCTCTGAAGTCGACACAGGACACAGAAGATAATTTACACCACTGTTTTTACATTCTGGATTTACCGGATTAAAATCACGCATCCTGTCGGTAATCACTTAAATCGCATAACCTCCCTCGGTGAAACTAATGCAGCTCAAATCGGGCTTATAACAGTAAATGACACGACAGGGTTGTGATACGAAATAGCAGTACATCTGGCTACTTTGTATGTCCACCATTAAAACCAGTCCCCAACACGAAGCTCAGCTTTGGCTCCCGATGTCACTCATCTGACAATCTGGAGAAAAATGTTTGGGTGCTTTCAAGCGAATTAATAAACTAAAAATGTTTAATCTTCACCATGCTAGTTACCCATATGTGACTTTGAGGTCTCTGAGGTGCTCTGATAGCTGTTCCACGGTCTCGGTTGAAGTTAAAGGGCCACTGTGCTTTTCCAGTATTTCCCATTGCCTATTCGGTCTGCCCCATCCACCTCCATTTTTAAACCTACACTGAAAACTCACCTCTCTGGCCTAGCGTTTTTAAATGCATAGCGTTTTATCGTCTGTCCTGTGTTTTCGTTTGTATATCTCACATGTACATATTTTGTACAGCACTTTGGTACAATTATTGCTTTTAACGTGCTTTATAAATAAAATGTACTTACAAAATTAGCCATTTTGACGAGTATATATCGAGTATATACGTTTTCAATGACTTGACTAGAAAAGTTTACTCTTGATAAGCGGTACATGCAATGGGCTTCCTTACCACTGGGGGTGTCCGGGCTACTGATGACCGTACCCTCCTCCTCCGCCATGAGTGTGTCCGATTGGTCCTGCTGTGCCGTGCTGTTGAGCACTTTGGCCTGACAGTGGGCCTCGGTGCTGTCAATCACAGTCAGCAGGGCCTCCAGCGAAAGAAGGTGAGTGGTGTACAACTGGCCAGAAACAGGAAAGGCATTCTGCAAAACATCACATACAAGTTACATGTATGTAAACATGCTCGATGTACATGCTACATAGTATGTATTCCTGCATATATGGCCTGTAGCGTAGTGGTTAAGGTACATGACTGGAACACGCAAGGTCGGTGGTTCTAACCCCAGTGTAGCCACAATAAGATCCGCACAGCTGTTGGGCCCTTGGGCAAGGCCCTTAACCCAACCCTGCATTGCTCCAGGGGAGGATTGTCTCCTGCTTAGTCTAATCAACTGTACGTCGCTCTGGATAAGAGCGTCAGCCAAATGCCAATAATGTAATATACGCAAGCACTGAATGTACTTATATGCCCGTGCACAGGGCTTCTACAGTACTAACCCCTGATTCTGTAGTGAAACTGTATTTGATTTGTATTGTGAGCAAACTGGCTCCATTTTCCAATCATTGCAGCTGGCATCTACTTTCCAATCAGACAGTCCTAGATATTTTGCTTCACCACCAGGCCAGGTGTGTTACTGACATTGGTGTCATATCGATGCATTGATTCTGTGTAGCACGCAAAGATGAGTAAACACTGTACTGTGCTGGCTCTCAGTGCCTCGTAACTCAATATTAATAGAGAATGCCTGAACTGCACACAATCTTTAAAGTTCTAAAAACACTGCGTGTTTGTGGAAGAAATAGCAATATAGACCTTAAGCTCTGAATCATTAAACAAAATGCAGGGAACAAAGTGAAAATTCTGAGAAAAATGAGCAGAAGTTAAGCACGCTCTGCAGCGAATGGTTAAAGATGAAAAGCAAACAGACTGGGGGCAGAAACGCGGACGCGGGGGAGAGCAGGGGGGCCCACCTTGGAGAGCAGTTTGGTGAGGTCTTCAAACAGGTTGGAGCAGTAGTAATCACAGTCGTAGTTTATGTAGAGCTCTGTGACGAGGCTGGGGATCCTCCACAGCTGAACCACCGCCTCCAGGGCCATCTCCCGCATCTCGTACGGCATTTTGGCATTTTCAGAGGTAATGATGTCCGTCAGTTTCTTCAGATACATCTGCAGAGAGAACACCGTCATCTATGTTTCATTTTACCGGCGGATTTGCCGTTTTTCATGGTGGGTTAACGTTCGGGACTGTATATTGAACTGGCAGTTGTACACAGGACTCAGCTTGATGAACAGAAGATGAACTTTTATATCAGAAGAATCAAGTCAAGAACACAGCTGGCGCTGTTTTATTTCTCAATTCACAATACATGCGAATGCGGCACAAAACGTTTAACACCTACCTCCAGCTGAAACTTCAGATGTACCCTCATGCTTTCGAAAAGCAGAAAGCACACTCGTATAGAAGCAGCATACAAATTCATACGATCCACATTTAGTAACTGTATAGGATGAGAAATCAGAGGCATAATTTTAGGTGGTAAAAAAACAAACAAAAAAAACAATTGTTATAAAATACAATAACTCAAAACACTATATTCTCAAGAGACATATAACCAAACTAGCTTGGAGAAGAACATTCCGGCAAAACAGGGATGCTTAAGATTCTTTGAAGCTGATACAAGTTTGATCCAATAAACAAACACAGACACATCCACAAGGCATACATTATCTCTAGACAAAATGACGCGAGTATAACCCTATACACAATAACACTATAACCCGAAGGTGCGCTGGACGTATCTCCGTCGGGGGGTGCGGACCTGGAAGAGGTGTCTGCAGAGCTCGTCCTTGATCAGTCCCAGCAGCGACTGGTAGGGGGCGATGTGCGCGGCCTCCAAGGCCACGGTCAGGAGCTGCAGCCCCATGTGCATCATCACGTCAGAGTTGTGCCGGTCGTGCGGGTTGGTGAGCGAGATGAGGAAGCGGAAGAGCTCCCGGAGACACGGCAGGCCGTACGGGATCAGGGCTGCTCCTGAGTGGTGCATATGAAAAATGTTCCTTTATCAACGTACGGCTTAGGGACCATGTAACGTGTTCCGATAGGCTGCATTTATCTACCTGCACCGGCACATCCCTCCCCTCTCCACACTGTCCTTCAGCAACTATACAGCGGATTTTATCAACTGGACTCCACTGTTCATTGTTCTTCAAAAAAAAAATGCATAAACCCACAACCAAGCCATCGGGATAAAGATCACTTTATGAACCTAATGCCGCCGTTAATGATTTCACGATGCTCACTCTCAATCCCTTAAAGCAGGAATACTCAAATCAGGCCCTGGAGGCGAGTGGCGCTGCCCGTTTTCATTCTTCCCCTCTAATCAGGACTGATTTACACCAGAGGAGTTCAATCTGTGGCCAATCAGCGACATTAATCAATAAAATTAAATATCAGGGAGAAGAGAAACCCGGCAGTGCGTCCGGCCTCAAGGGCCAGATTAAGGTATCGCTGCCGTAAGCCTTCCTCGGTGAGCGGACTCCCAAGCAGGACGACGAGACCGTGCAGAGTGTGCGGGGAAATGAGCTCACCGTCTTTCTGAGTGGACTGGGTGAAGCGCACTCCTCTGGGGTTGACGTAGTCCATGTCGTGGACCGAGGCCGAGTCGGACTGCTCCGCCACCGAGTCCCTGTCCTCCAGCACCTCGGGAATGGACTCCACCGAGGCCGACTGGGCATGCTCCACCGGCCGCCCCTCGGGCTGCTGGGAAACGGAGTCAAACGGTGAGCAAATACGAAAGAGTGTACACATCAGACCGGGGTCAAATACATAACTGGATTCAAATACCGATCTTGTTTGGTGCATTTGAACAAACCGAGAGGACCAGAAGGTGGGGTCGGCACTTTTACTGAGAATTTCATAGGTTCGAATACACCAGACAAGCTCAGTAAGGTGTAGAAACGTATGTGTATCCAGGAGCATTTGCGTATTTCACCCAGGTCTGGCATATACGATGCTAGTCTACAGAGTGTGTGAATAAGTTTCCTTATAAATTTATTTTCAGATTTTTCCCTTTTTCTCACAATTTTGCCAATTGTCCGTCTGATTCAATTAGAGTTAGTATTAGATACACGGCCCACACCCCTTTCCTCGGCGGCCCGAAGGAGAGCGGCACGCCTTCTTCAAGCCGTCTCGTCTCATGCTTGTGACCGTGATTCCAAGGCACTCGAAGTGCTTTATTGTGCAGCGATCTACTAACCCTGCCAAGTCCCTCCGTCTGGAGCAGCGAGTCAGTTATGCTGCTCCACGTGAGCCGGCCAAACTTGGCTTTTGGCCGGAGCAGGAATCAAACCCCGGTCCCCGGTGTGCAACAGCAGTGAACTGCAACCTGCTGCTGCATCTTAGCCTGCTGCGCCACCGCGGCCCCCAAATGAATACGTGTCTTAATAGGTGAGTGAGTGTCTCCATGAGTAAGTGTTTAGAGTGAGTGCCTGTTGTGTAGGCAACATAATATTTGCAGGTTTGTAAGTGAAATCCTCTCGACGTGAGTGTGTTTGGACTGGGGAAATGCACCTGAGAGTCCAGTCGGGCCAGCTCAGAGGAAGGTGTGGTGGGACTGGGGAAATGCACCTGAGAGTCCAGTCGGGCCAGCTCAGAGGAAGGCGTGGTGGGACTGGGGAAATGCACCTGAGAGTCCAGTCAGGCCAGGTCAGAGGAAGGTGTGGTGGGACTGGGGAAATGCACCTGAGAGTCCAGTCGGGCCAGCTCAGAGGAAGGTGTGGTGGGACTGGGGAAATGCACCTGAGAGTCCAGTCGGGCCAGCTCAGAGGAAGGTGTGGTGGGACTGGGGAAATGCACCTGAGAGTCCAGTCGGGCCAGCTCAGAGGAAGGTGTGGTGGGACTGGGGAAATGCACCTGAGAGTCCAGTCGGGCCAGGTCAGAGGAAGGTGTGCTGGGACTGGGGAAATGCACCTGAGAGTCCAGTCGGGCCAGGTCAGAGGAAAGCGTGATGGGACTGGGGAAATGCACCTGAGAGTCCAGTCGGGCCAGGTCAGAGGAAGGTGTGGTGGGACTGGGGAAATGCACCTGAGAGTCCAGTCGGGCCAGCTCAGAGGAAGGCGTGGTGGGACTGGGGAAATGCACCTGAGAGTCCAGTCGGGCCAGGTCAGAGGAAGGTGTGGTGGGACTGGGGAAATGCACCTGAGAGTCCAGTCAGGCCAGCTCAGAGGAAGGTGTGGTGGGACTGGGGAAATGCACCTGAGAGTCCAGTCGGGCCAGCTCAGAGGAAGGCGTGGTGGGACTGGGGAAATGCACCTGAGAGTCCAGTCGGGCCAGCTCAGAGGAAGGCGTGGTGGCCGGGGTGGTTGCGGTGGAGCTGCTCTGGTCCAGGTCGGTCAGGTCCTCTTTGGAGGTGGTCTTGGAGGAGGCCTCCAGGCCGCTGTCCGCGGTGGGGCTGGAGATGGAGGAGACGCTGTCGGACACCGAGAGGCCTGGGGACTGCTGCTCCACGAAGGGCACGCCACCTGGAACCATCGACCAAACCGCTCAGTGCTGCAATGACCATGGGCCCAATACTATAACTGCGCTTTTGCACTAAAAGGTATTTACTCTTTTTAAAACACCGACCCGCTTTCTCTTCCAAAACGTGGAAAGCTAGTGAGCATTTTGCCAATTGAGAGGACAAAAATCTATGACTTTTTAAGCCAACAATATATAACATGTGCTATGCACAACTGAAACACTTGGGGTTCAAATCCATATAAAAGCATCCATACTGACCAGACAGAAATTAAACTCAACTTGTCTTTAGAGTGGACCACGTAGCATTTCGTAACCACCAGTTGGGTGCAAAAAAAAACTGCTGCTAGCCTTCAAAGTAATTTTGAGTACATGCATATGAAGGAGTCAGCGAAAGCGATGCCGTGCAAATGGGCCAAATGGCCAGACGGCTTGAGAGGCGGGGGGGCCCCACCTGAGAGGTTGTTGCTAAGCGCCCCGGGGCCCCCGGGCTCGGACCCGCCCGAGGGGCTGCGCACCATGTGACGCGGGGGGCGGGGCGAGCGCTTCTGCTTCTTCCACTTGGACGACTCGCTCATTCCTCCCGCGCGCATCTTCAGCTGCAAACCAGAGAGACGGGGCTCTGAGCGTACGCAGCGAAACGCGCCGACACACACACACACACACTGTGCAAAAGGCCCAGTCCCCAGGGCCAAGCCCGAAGAGTGCCTATCTGTGACCCGCTGGGGGAAATTTAACTCCTGCATTTGACTCCTGTTCTAGGCTATGAGTATATGACTAAAACAAACCGTGGACAGTTTATGTAAACTTTATATAAATATATAGTTCCTGATAGGAAAACTTCTAGACACCCATAACAACAGTAAGCTGTTATATCCAGTATCAGGTCAAAAGGCAACATTTACATCCCAGGGCAATCCTTTCAGCAACAGCAACACCTCAGGAAAACAAAAAACGGAAGCAGTCTAGAGAGTCATTGTCAAAAACTATTTGGGGGAAGAAAAAAAAACTGTGTGACATCTATAAAGGTAACATCATATCTATCCTCATCTGCTTCTCAACTCCATTTATGACAATTATGGCCATTTTTACCACTGTTACCAATATAAATCCACTTGCCATCCCACCCCCCTCCAAAGAGTAAAGGCTGAGTGCGGATTGAAACTGACATTACAGTTCTCTTTTCTTGGTCTCTATTAGAAGAATCTTTAAAGAAAAGAAATACGAAGGCCATTGATCCTCAATACAATAATACTACCTCTGCTATTCAACAGAAGCACAAGGGATGAAAATGTAAGGATAGGAAGATCACATTTCCCTTAAACAATCTGAGCAACGTCGTTTAATTTATACAACTTTCGCTCATCGTTCTCAAGGGTGTGAATAATTCCGGATGACATTACGTCATTAAGCATTACGTAGCTGTACACTGTGTGACGTAGCATGGATTTTGCACTATGTATTCTAACAGTATCTTGCGTTATGGAGCCTGTACGGTATTATGGAAGCAGCCTGTATTAGGAACCTGCATCTTGAATTACATAGCTTTATGATTAATTATGTCATTACATTAACGGTATTACATAGCCTGTACAGTATCGTGAATTATGGAACTGTTCACTGCATTATGTAGCTGTATACAGTATGAAACTCAAGCGAATCTCATTTTTCTGAAACTTGAACGATTTAGTACAAGAAAAGAAATCTGGTAGAATATTACCTGATTCATTTTTTACAAATTTTTACTGATACAGTATACAGGTTATATTTAGCTGGCTACATGTTAGAGCACACAAGTGCTGTATCGGATCATTAAATAACTTTCCCTGAGTTTACTTTTCTGAGTTGTGGATTTTTGACCACGGTCACTAATATTGTGCTCCAGGGGGGGGAAGGTCCTTCAACTGTGTTGGTCAGGAGACTGAAATGCCAGTGGCTTTTCCTTACCTGCACACGTTTGTTTTTCCACAAGATATTGTAAGCCTCAGGAGAAAAGGGCAGGTGCCAGTGATTAGTGAGGGTGGACATGTCAGCCAGGCACAGACAGACACAGAGTTCACCCAGTGATGCAATGGGGCAGGATGCAGCCACACACACACACACACACACACACACACACACACACACGCCATGCAGGGCAGTGCTCCATCCCTCACACGGGGCAACAGTCCATCATCTCCACCACAGTCACATTCCATGGAGAGGCATTCAGGGGAGAGCAAGCAGGATGCTGTGTGTGCGCGTGTGTGTGTGTGTGTGTGTGTGTGTGTGTGTGTGTGTGAGTGTCTATGTTTTTGTGTGTGTGTGTGTGTGTGTGTGTGTGTGTGTGTGTGTGTCGGAGGTGGAGGGGGGAGGGTTCACACAGTACACAAAATAGCCTTGGATTGGGACTGCCCTTAAGCAGACATTTCTGAGATCTTCATAGAGTCTCTAATCTGAGAAATACCTCCCCTGTCTACATCTAACAGTACTGCTCCACTTCTGAATTAGCCGA